>NC_056665.1:121177759-121512342 GCF_018350195.1 Panthera tigris
AACAGAGGGGACGTGCCTCCCTTGCTGAACAGTTCACGTGGACCAGGGAGAGGCCAAAATGGAGTGACATTTTGATTATACCCACATTCGAGGGATTGGTTTCACTGAGCTCAAACTTTCTCGAGGGAAGTTGGGTCTTCCGTTCCCTACCCTCCACCCCCAACCGCAGAGCCCTGACCCACAGAGAGGGTCCTGGAGAAAATTCCATCTCCACTTTTGTCCATAAGTGAAGAATGTTTACTGCTTTTTTTCCCCTTCTTATCTGTCTGGAAGTGACACCAAGAAAAAAAAAGAAGGGACTCCTTGTCCTCAGCCAAACACCCACACCCTCTGAATTCTTCACCCTGTGTTGGCCTGACTTCACCCTGGAGGGGGAGGCAAGGCATGAGGTCTGCAGGCTGCGTGCTGGAGGAAAGGTTCCTGGGAGGATACAGCTCCGCCTGGAAACAAAAGCTGTTTTTCGAAAGCTTTGTGCAGTCAACTAAGTGGGGGAGGGGTCTGGGCAAAGCCAGGCTGAACATCTGGGGGGAAAGTTCCTCTAAAAAAATATCTAAATTCCCAGGGTTGTTGGAGCTGTGATTTGATCAGTGCTTGAAGGGTCTTATTTGTTATTACTGGCGGGGGAGGGGGGAATAAAGTTGCCTCTGAGCCCCCCTCTCTCACTGTCCTTGCAGCAAGGGTGGGTGGCTCTGTCCCTTTATAGGAGGCAGGCTTGTAAAGAAGGGTGAGCCCTGGAGAGAGACACCCGGACCAGGCAGCAGCTGGGGGTCTGTGAAGAGGCCGGGGGTCTTCAGAGCATTGGTCTGCTGATCAGACACCCACTAGGAAGCTCTTAGAAAGGACCCCGCTGAGCAGAGGCGTGGGCTGCAATGCAAGTGGGGATGTGAGCCTGGAAGCAAAGGCATTCCACAATCAGGGCTTCTGGAAAAGCCCCCCTTCCCCAGCATAGAGGATTCAGAGAGGAGAGATCCCCGGTTCTCTCTATTTCAGTAAAAAAGCATTTACCCTGCAGGCTAAGGATAACAGCGGTATTTCAGACCTAAACAAGTCTCATTTTTCAGTCTGTTGGAGAGAGGGCTCCTAACACTCTTTAAAAGATGCTAGGCCTTAAATAAAATCTGTCACAGGCCACCCATTTCTCTCTCCTGGGTGCCAAGAAGCAGTCTTAACCCCCACCAGGCAATGGCTGCCCTCTTTGGATCAGTTTCCCAAAGAGCTTAATCATGAACAAGTTGCTGTCACTTCGCCTGGAGCTAACGAGCCCTGGAGGGTCTCAGGGTGAGGCCTTCCCTGGTGAGAACACAGCTCTTTCTGGGAGCTCACTTTCCCGAGTATGTTTGGACTGGGGAGTCCCTTCAGAGTGTCTGAACTCTGCATGGGGTTAGCGGGGCTTCTCAACTTGAGCACTGATGACACTTGGGGCTGGATGCTTCTTTGTTGTGGGGGCTGCCCTGTGCATTGTAGGATGTTTAGGATGTACCCTCCAGCCACAAGAAGCCGGTAGCATCCCTTCCTTCCCCTTCCCCCTCACTTTGACAATCAAACCCACCTCTGGACATTGCCCAATGTTCCTGGGGACAAAACCATTCCTGACCGAGAACCACTGGCTGAAAGCCGGCTCCAGAGATTCAGGGAAGAGGCAGGCTGCATACAGCCCAAGAGAATTTTCACTCTACATACAAAAGACCAAGTCTTCATGGTCCTTGTATCAGGACTCTTTCAGTTGCACCAAGTGACAGAATATTCAACTCAAAATGACTTAAAGGGGGGGGGGGGCGGTGGAGGTCATCTCTTGTAACTGAGAAGACCAGGGACTTAGGCATAGTACTGGCTTAAGCGTAATCTGACCCAGGGACTCAAACAAGCTATTGGGACTTGGTTTTATCTTTACCTCCTGACTTTGCTCTTCTGAACATTCTCTTCTCATGTGGGCAAGATGGCCACCAGTGCTTCAATCCTGTATGTTCCCAGTTTGAGATTTGTGGAGGAAAAAATGCCAAGTAGTTTTCTTTCTGTATTCCCAGCCAAAGTCCCATTGTACTTCATTGCTCTGATTTGGTCGTGGGTCCATCGCCAAGCAGTACACAATAGCTGGGGAATGTGATGACCTAATTGGTCAGGCTGTAATCACATGACCCCCTCTGGATCTAGGGGTGGAGTCAGCTCTGTGTGCAGGACATCCAAGACGGAAATGTGGGGGTTCCCAATAGGAGAATCAGGGTACAACTACCAGAGGACAGGTGAAAGGATTTGGGATGGCAAAAGGCAACAGATAGGTAGCAGCCTTTATACTAAAAAGAAGCTCATTGTTGGTAAATACATCAAGTTGAGAGTTAACAGTGTAAGGAGGATGTTGCTCAATGGCAGTACAAAGCTTGTGCCACAGTTGTCTGAATCAACTTCCAGGTGACAAACAAAAGCTTTCTTACACGTCTCTAGGACAAAGTAGCAACTGACATGGTTCATTCAAATGGGTTCTTAGGGCACCTGGGTGGCTCAGTCGGTTAAGCCTCCAACTTTGGCTCAGGTTATGATCTCACAACTCGTGGGTTCAAGACCTGCGTCGGGCTCTGTGCGTGCTTCAGATTCTGTGTCTCCCTCCCTCTCTGCCCCTCCCCTGCTCACGTTCTGTCTCTCTCTCTCTCTCTCCCAAAAATAAAGATTAAACAAATTTTTTTTAAATGGGTTCTTAAAATGGAGACTATTAGAGTTTCACCAAGATTCTTCCTCCCTTTCTTCCATAGTAGCCCATTTGTAGTTGGGCCCATAGCTGCCCAGCTGGGGACAGCATTTCCTGGCTTCCCTTGCAGCTAGGTGTGACCATGTGATTAAGTTTGCACTATCTGAATAGAAGGGACCATCAGACCTATGCTTGAAGATAGTGGGCTTGCCTCACTGACACTCTTTCCCCTTCCCTTAACCCAGAACATGAACTTGCCTGAGACCCAGCTTTGACCATGCAAGTGAGAAGGATGCCCTAGGGGCTGAGAGAGGGAAATGAAAGGTACCTGGATCCCTGAACCACCATGTGGAGCAGAGCCCCCTTCCAGCCTGGAATGAAGACTACCCCAAGTGAGAAAAAAGTTGCTGTCTTTTCTAAGCCACTGAATTATTGCATTTCACCTATTTTGTGATCAAGTTTTTTTCATATTCTAATACTTCTGAAATTCATTGTGTCACTGGCCATACAGCAGTGCTCCTCCGGGACCACCTTAAGTCAGGCCCCAGGAAAATATTTTCATGGGGCTCCTGTCTATACAAAAAATGAACTAAAATCAGTGCATTACAAAATGCATAAGTCCATATGCAGTATAGTGATTTATCAATGATTTAGAATAATGGGTAGAGAATACCTGCTTGTGTATTTATTGTCCAACCAGTGCACATGAAGTTTCCTCATGGCCAGGCACCATCTCTTCGTGCTGAGATCCAGAAACCATCTCTTCATAATTTCCTATCCACCACTATGAGAAAACAATGGCAATGTATCATTACGTCGATTAAACACTGGGTACCTAATACTACCTTTTAAGAACACTTGTATCCACGCTCTATTTCAGCCTTTACCTGCCTCTGTCACATACTATTGATTTTTTAATGTTTATTGAGG
This sequence comes from Panthera tigris, assembly GCF_018350195.1. Classification (NCBI taxonomy): domain Eukaryota; kingdom Metazoa; phylum Chordata; class Mammalia; order Carnivora; family Felidae; genus Panthera; species Panthera tigris. The sequence continues at coordinate 121,181,370 of NC_056665.1, forward strand.
CTTCCTCTCCCTTCTAGAAATTGCATATTGTGTAGAAGTGACGTTTTGTGTTCATTAGATAGAAATCCTATGAGTTTCCGGTCCCAGACACCCTCATTGACTTGAACAAGTAACAGTGGTAACAGAACATTTGGTTTTGAACTTAGAAAATACTTAGACCACAAGAGCCAGTTTCTACAATTTCTTTCACCATATGAAGAAGATACAAAGTGAGTTGCTGACTTGTTTTCCAGACTTTGGGTAGGACCCAACGCAGAGGAATCATGTTTTCCAAGGCAACAGCCTGAGGGTCAAGTGCCTGCAGCCACCAACCCTTGTGCCTCAGTCCTGGAGACTGCTGTGCCAGCGTGCCTGCACACACCCACCTGCAGTTGGGCAGTCCTCCCCAACCACACCTCTACCCCCTAGCCCCTACTCCCTACCCCGTATAGTGCTCTGGGTACTCCAGGTGGTGGCCCTTAGGTCCACAACATCCAGTGGGACAGGGCCAATGAGTGGCCTGGGCATCAAGGAGGAAGAGGATGAGAAGAGCCTGGGAGGGATGAGGTGCAAAAGAGGAGAGGTACAGTATGACTAGCTAGCAGAACATGGGTGGGGGGGATGATGCCCCCCACCGGGCCAAGAACTTCACCTTGGGGACTGCTGAGAGACCATGAGCTAGGGGGACAGCAAGGTAGCCATGGGTGAGTGAGCAACAGGCCATAAGATGTGCAGGATAAATATTATACAGAAACAGCAAAAGTGGAGCGTGGGTGGCTCAGTTAAGCATCCAACTCTGGATTCTGGCACAGGTCACAATCTCACGGTTAGTGAGATTGAGCCCCGCCTCAGGTGCTCAGAGCAGAGCCTGCTTGAGATCCTCTCTCTGCCCCTCCCATGCTCTCTCTCTCTCTCAAAAATAAATAAATAAATTTTAAAAAAGAAAAGAAACAGCAAAAGAGACAAGTTTCTAAGTGAGAAATGGCAGCCTGTCAACAGACCCTTTATATCACAATTAATTTAAGGCCAATCTTAAAAAAAAAAAAAGCTACTCCATCTGCTACTGTAACTCCAATCATCATCCAATACACAGCGCTTCAAAGCTCTCCCTCTTAGATGGATCCAGCCCAAAGTTTGGGAGATGGGCAAGGGCTGCCTAAACTGAGGGCAGCCTTTGCTGCTGGGGTTGGATCTTTGGTGGAGCCAATCGCACCACCAAACCTTCTTAATGCCAAAGTCATGACCATTTAGTGACACCCGCTGGACTTTCCAAGGATAGGAAAGATAACATGCCTTTTGTTGTCATATTTTTGTGCCAATGGTGAGTGGGTTGCGGGCAGGAGTAGGAGCCCTGCTTTTCCTGGTTTCAGCAGTGCTGTTGTTTGTCACTCCCTGCATATGAAGGGTCCTTCTGGTAAGATCAAGAAAGTGCCAGCATCAAACTTGAAGAAAGAGTGTCCATGGCTTGGAAAAAATCCCAGACATAATAATGAAACACTCTTTTAAGATATGCTGCATCACGAGTGCTCTTGGTATGAAGAATGATATTGTTGGGGAAAACAGCAATGATTCTGAGATAAGCAGAGGTTCAGAAGAGCTGGCCTCCAATGGAAAAGGGGATTTGGTTGATGCTAGATGTCAGTGAGCACATCCACATCCACCGAGTCACTGTCATTCCCATTTTCTCTGGTTCTAGAACTGGCTTCATCAGAATGAATTTGCCACTGTAACTAAGGACAAGGTGGCATGTCAGGATGTGTTCTGTCAGTTCCAGGGCTCGTGTTTATTCTGGAGACACAAGGCGGCATGATGTCCGGGCACAGAACCACTCCCAAGAAAGACTCCGCCAGCCTACGAAAACCACATTGACGTGACTGAGCCGCTGTGATTTCTTCCAGCTCTCCCTTTAGGGAATAACAGACACATTATAGTTTGCAAAGCACTTTTATTTACATTTATTTTATCCCATTCAATTTTCACGACCCTGGAAAGGAGGGCAGACATCATCATTGCTCCATTCTATAAATGAGAAATAGAAGCTCAGAGAGGTAAAGGGACTTTCTCAGGGGACCCTAGCTTGTAAGTGACAGGGCCTGGATTCAAGTGAGATCTTTAATGCCATACCTTGGGCTCTGTCCGCTGCACAGTAAGGTCTACTTTTAGGGCAATCCCATTGCTATTTTTGTTTTTTTCATTATCTAGATCTAAATACATTCGGCCCTTGAACTATGAGGGGGCTGGAGTGCCGACCCCTGCACAGAGATCAAGTATAACTTTTGACTACCCCCAAATTTAACTAGTAATAGCAATACCATTGACTGGAAGCTTTACCAATAACAAATTGTTGATTAACACATTTTATATGTTGTATGTATTATATACAGGATTCATACAATAAAGTAAGCTAGAGAAGAGAAAATGTTATTAAGAAAATCTTAAGGAAGAGAAAATACATTAATAGTACTCTACTGTATTTATCCAAAAAATCTGCATGTAAATGGATTCATGCAGGGGTGCCTGGCTGGCGCAGTTGGCATGGGATTCTTGATCTCGGGGTTGTAATTTCAAGCCCACATTGTGTGTAGAGGTTACTTTAAAAAATGTAATCTTAAATCAATAAATGAAATAAATAAATAAAAGGACTCATGCATTCCAAACCGGTGTTGTTCAAGGGTCAACCATAGTTTGTTCTGTGTTCACTTTTGAGAGGTGGAGGAGAAAGATGATGGTATGGATGCTTCTTGGAGTCTACAGAGAAAATTCTTATAAAGAACCCTAACTAACAATACAATGCTAAAGTTTGAACTGTAACCATTGCTAATTTCTCTTAAAATGGCATTCTCACAGATTGCCCATGAGATGGGAGTTTATCATGCATTATACCCCTTATGGAAATAAGAGGTGCCTTTAAGAAGGGGGTGAAAAGTCTTTACCTCTTTTCAAATTATACAAGAAACCAATACTCCTGAGTTTTATTAATTATGGGATGGAGTTTACAGAATACCACCAACAGCCCCCTCAAGTATTAGTATGTTTGCATCAATTGGCACACTTTTGTTATTTTTTATTAAAATAGAAAAGTTTCGAGTTTTCTTTTTTGAAGGTTTTTTTTTAATTTTTGAGACAGAGTGCAAGCAGGAGAGGGGCAGAGAGAGGGGGGCAGAGGATCCAAAGCAGGCTCATGCTAACAGCAGTGATTCTGATGTGGGGCTTGAACTCACAAACTGCGAGATCATGACCTGAGCTGAAGTCAGGCACTCAACTGAGTCACCCAGGTGCCCCAGACGCTTATTTGTTTTGTTTTGTTTTGTTTTGTTTTGTTTTTTGTTTTGTTTTGTTTTGTGTGAGTTGGTTAGTTTGGGTGAGGAGCTCCCTGTGGAGAAAGAGCAAGGAAGGAACTGATGAACTGTCAACCCCCATCTTGGCCATCTTGGCCTGAGAGATTCCTTTCCAGCCTCAGTGAGGATGAGGTTGGGTGAAAGAGGAGTAATCAAGTAAGACTTTGAGCAACTGAACATACAGTTTTGCTTTGGGACACAGGTAACAAAGTACAGCCAATCAGCAAGAAGGTCATTTGTTCCCCAGTGTTCCATCCTGCCCTCCACTTTGGCAAGTTGGTGACTTGGGAGAGAAGGCTGTGCCCAGCAAGCGACTTGGGAGAGAAGGCTGTGCCCAGCACGAGTGACCATTATAAAAACACTGTTCTCATAGGGGACACACATGCGGATGAGGTACCCTTTTGTAAGGGGTTGTGAAGAGTAGACCACCAATGGGGAGGTTGCAATGGGAGAGCATCATGGATCTGCCATGAACCAGATCCCTCAGGGGCATCAAATCACTGAGGGTGAGTTAGTAGGAGGAGGGGACCAGGAGAAAGTTCTATAGGCCTTCAAGAGGGCTCAGAACTAAGGAAATTTATGTCTGGATGTCAATATGACAACCCACAGGCTGGTGAAGGCTGGTGGTGGGATGTTGTAAACACTGGACTTTATTCTTCTAGTATGTCATTCAACCTCAAAAATTCTGTCTTTAGTGAAGATGCCCTGAAACATGTTTACAGTGCAGACTCTTCCAAGTGCAATTATTTGGGGCACTCATCTCCATAGCTGATTGCCCTGTCTCCTCCCACCTTTCCAGGAAGCACCCTAATAGGGGGGCACCTCTCAGAAACTCTTCCCCGGGGTAGCAGCTGGAGAAGTCAAGCTGCAGGGTTTGGGGTAGGAGGAAAATAGGTTTTGTCCTGTATTAAGGTAGAGTACCAGAGATGATTTACTAAAGGCTTCTGACTGACTAGGTTACTAGGCAATGATTTTTGCTATTTCAACTGACATTGGAATGAGAGGCAATACAGGGTATAAACTGCAGGGGAAAGGATTTAGATCAGAGCAATAAAGGATTTCCTAACATCAAAGGGACACAGACGCTCTGCTCTTGGCCCATTCCTAAAGGTAAGTAGAGAGACCTCCCTGGTCCGCCAGCCTCCTGGGTCTAGTTGAAGGGTTAGACACATCTCTTCCTGAACTCCCACCCTCTACCTGAACTCACTGCTCTTCTGTCTCTGTTCCCAGTCCTCATTATAGCACCTAACAGAACCGACTGGTGACCTGCTCAGGGGTAGAAACTGTGTTATTCTTTACCATGTCCCTGACCCTTAGGAGACACACAGCACATGGTAAATGTTGGTTGGTTTGATCATAAGTGAAGAGCTGCCTTGGGTCAATATGCTCATGCTCAGTAGAATGGTGGGTGTTAGCACTTCTGGAGTTTCATCTGCAGAGCAGGCCAGCAGGAACTACCGAGAAGACGAGAAGACGTGTGAGGATAAAATCAAGAACAAGAAGGCAAACATCAATACAGTGTCTCCTTTTGTCTGGTCCTCCTCTCCCTTCTGCCCCCTTTCTTCTGCCTGCCGTCGGATCTGGAAGCAAAGGTCAGATGCTCTGTGTGAACACAAGAGGTCTGGGTGATTTCTTGAGAATGGCAAAAGATCCGAGGGAACTAGATGGTGGAGACGATGAGTGAGACACCAGTCCCGCACTGGATCTGGGGAAGGCGAGCACAGAAACCACAGTGTGCTAACAGAAGGTGGTGGAGGAGAACGCTGGTGCCACAGCCCAGCTGCCCTCAAAGGCTTCCTCTTTTCTTTGTGGATTCCAGATGGAGTCCACTCAGGAGGGGCAGCTAATGAGGGTGCACAGGGTGTACACCAAAGCCGTCAGGAACAGTTCCTTCACGCCAGGCCCTGGTACCTTCTTGAGGAAGATGCGAAACCAATCCACCAAGCAAACCAACTCAAGGGAAAGGGGCTGGTCAAACCCCAGGCTCTGTCTAGCAACCATCTTTCTGGTGGGAAAGAACTTCGCTCGAGTGACAAAAGACTCCCTGATGCAAGATATGGAACATTCTAAAGTCCCTCCTTAAGTGGACAGAGGCTGATGGCACTGCTGCAAAGTAGACAAAGAAAGGCAAGGGGCTTCTTTTAAGCTGGAATGTGCAGAATAGAGGTGGGAAGGCTGTGAGCATCTCAGCAGCAATTATGCAGAAAGACCGCGGTACAGACGCAGGGCAGCGCCGCGCCAGCCGACAACACTGGTGGTGTCACATCCAACACGAGCTGGGTAAGAGCTGCTAATTACTGAGATGCCAATAAGAGTGAGGTCTTAAAAGTGATTTTGAACTGATTGCAGCTTTTTGAACGGATCGTCGCTATAAGCTATAAAGGAAGGAATCTAAATAAAAGTGAAAAATCCTTTGATCAAACACAAAGGAACCCTTCCAAATAAAAATACCTTTATTTTTCATACACATCATAGCTGTCTGTTTCACACGTGTAAACAACAGATTTATACACATCTACTAAACACAGACGTTCCCTGAGACAGGGCCCACACTTGTTCTTCCTTATAACTCTTTATAGTATCTGGTATAGTATCCTGTATATAGAGGATGCTTACTGAATTGAATTTAATCGAAGCAATTGCTATGTTAACAGTTTGATTAGATGACTGTCACTTTATAAAATGAGTACTAGGGTGAAGCAATACAAAAGGCCATTTTAATAACCTTAAATCCAGGAAAACATACCTATTTTTCTGGAGGCCCCAAAGAAATATGCAAATACAGTCATTCTTGAAAGCCAACCACTCTACATTCCACAACAGAGACCATGTTGATTGTGCTGAGTTGCTAGGCAACCACTTGGCAATTCCGTGTGTAACAGAGATGAACCTGTCATCTGCTTTCTTGGCTATATGTGACATGAGGAGACAACAGGTAAAGGACAGCCAAGAACACCTGCACCTGGATGACATAATCACTCCTGAAGTCTGATGACACGAGAAAATCCCCATGCCCTGTCAGAAAGTGCTGGAGGGAGAATTTCGTTAAACTATCAGCACAAGACATTCTGGTGAATTTTCTTGGGTTTACCCTGTGGGTTACCCTCTTATCCCTGTCCACAAAGCAGGAGACCAAAAGCACTGCGGTTCTGCGTGTGGATGGCTGTCAATTCAGTCAAGGCTCCAGATCAGCATGTCCTGTAACTCCAGCTGGGATGAGATTTTACCAGATAAAAGCAGTCTTTTAAGTCTTAAAATGGGACACTCAACATCTCAAAGAAACCAAAGTTCTGGGTGAATAAACTACACTTTTTTATACCTGAAGAAAATGCTCTTGGTAATTTCTTTGTCTGGATGTGACTTCCCAGACATTTTAGGCAAATGAGTTGCCTTGTAAAGACTTCACTCCACTGTAGGTATTGACATCATTATCTTTGAAATAGGCTGAAAACCCAATGAAGCCCTGGAGAATGAATAAGAAATGCCTCAAAGCTTCTCTGGCATTAAGAAAAATGGAAATCAAATTTAAATGCCACTTCAAATTTGGAAGGCCAAGAGTACTCATCTTTTTCATGTGAAGTTTCAAAAGGACCACCTCCTAGATTAAAAAAAAAAAAAAGAATATTTGTCCACTCCCAACTCCCACAAATATATTTGAAACTTCTTGAGAAACTGTTTGCTTTTCAGTCGCCTGTTTAGATTGAATTTTAAGATCTTTAACTCTGGGATCAGGCAATCAGTTGGAGAGAGAAGAGATTCTGAATTGAGATAAAATCAACCAGGTAGTTTTGAAGAACAGCTGGGTAAGCCTTCAACCCAACATCTGGTGCCCATTTATCCAACCTGTTGTGATACTGACTTAAACAAGCCCAGCCGGCCAACCCTGTGGAGTAAAACACCAGCCGTGCGCATCCAGTGCCTGAAGGAGTGGTGGTGTGTGAGGTTCTGGGCTTGTCTCGGTCTGCAAAGTAAAGACACTACATGGGTCATCTCCACTGACTACTGAGTCTTATGAGGTTCTCCGTGGAATTCCAATTAAAACCAGCCATTCCAACAGAGCTCAGTCAAACCTCAGGCAGGATTCAAGGGTATTCTTGTGCAAATGCCCAGAACAGAAAAGACCTCCAATGACTGGGGAGGGGGTTGGGGGAGTACAGTAGGAACATTGAAGGCTCTGGAATTTCTTTGCCAGAATTACTAAGTGTGGAGCAGAACATACCAGCAACAACCTTCACTCCACCTTTCAACAAGCCCCAGTGACACATACAGTTGTGTGCAAGAGGCCTGGAGGTGGGGCAGAGCAGAGCATGTCAGGGAACCGACAAGAGATCTCCAGTCTGTTCTTGCACCAGTGGCCACCTAAGTGACTCACTTCCCTGGCTGGTAGAGTCTTCCTTTTCTAGATTCTGGTCAGTGACGTGTGAGCGCACTGTTAAATTTTCAGGCATCTGGGGGTTCCACTGAAGACAACTCGTTTGAATACTTAATATGTAGTGTTTTTTGCTTTTTGGGAGAAAAACATTAGATGTAATCTCTTCCCTGAAGGAGCTTAGACTCCAGTGGGGAAGAGATAGGTACCCAAGAAATTACAGTGCAAACCAGTCTTGACCAAGTCCTGAGAGACAGCAAGTGTTTAATCTGGGGAATAACTACTACTGTCTGTGTCGAGCTGCTCCTGATCTTGGGCTTTGTAGCCAGCTTCCTATTACTGAAGTGTCAGGTTCCACTAAAAGCCCCAGCTCCAACTGGCTTTCTGCTATGGTGGCCTGTGTGCCCTGCCTTTTGGCAATCCCGTGCCGGGGAACACAGCTGGGATCCGAGGGCTATTTACAGAAGGGAGGAGAGCCGATAAGGCAAGATAGGAGATGTGGCCAAGGAGAACCTACAAGTTAAAAATCAAATGGTTCCACACAAAGGGGGAAATTGAACGGCTTTCTGGGCCATCTAGCAAAAGAGAAGCTGTGAGTGTTAAGTCAAAAACTTCACATTCAGTGGGGGGGAAGAGGACACTTTTAAAATATTTCCACTAAAAGGATCCTAGATAGGAGATCTAATAGGTAAAAGGCAGCTGCTGAGGGGTTTGGAAACATGTGGTTTGAAATCTGCATGACCTCCCACCCCCACCCCACACCAAATACCTGTACCACGTGCAGAGTAGAGGACCAGATGGAGGTGTTTTCTGCAAAGCTCGCCTCTGTGGTGGCCAGTCTCCATTCCTGGCATCCTTTCCCACACAAGTGCCTTCTGGCTCCCCACTGGCCTCCCCACAGCAGGAAAGGGTGTGGCGGTACCGCTTCCACATTGACATGGAGCCATTCTAGCAGGATGGCTAAAAGCAAGGACACAGGAATTCAAATCCTGCTCCGCTACTTACTACTAGGGACCTGGGCAAGTGACATGGCCTCTTTACCATAGTTTCCTCCTCTGTAAAACGAGAATAATAATACCGTAACGGTCCATGGGACTCTGAGGATTAAATTAGTAAATCTAGGCAAAACACTTAAGACAGTGTCTGGCAAATAGTAAGCACTCTGTGTTAGCGGTTGTGAAAAACTCTGTCTTGGTTTCTAGAGTATTTGCATGTTGAGCAATTTTACTTAAAGGAATTTCAGGTACCAGCCAGAAGATGGACAGCTATTTGGGAGGGGCTTCCATTGCCCCTGAAATCAAACCTGTGTCTGTGTATCAACGTCCTGATTGTAACCAAAATGTTATCCATTGTTGTTCCCACTCTTCCAGATAGCCCCTAAGAACATGAGCCCAAAACCAGCCTGGCTGATGGGGGCCTAGTCACCTGACTGCTAAGAAAAAAAGGAGTCTGCATCCCGCTCTCACCCACTTCTGCCCCTGCCAGCCTGGGAACTCTGGATCCCTCTGCCCATGCACAGGCTGGAGCCCCCGACCTCTTCTCTTACTGACTCACGGCTCTGGGTCTCCGCAACATACACACGCCTACCATCCCAGCAAATCCTCTTATAACACTGAAGTGGCCAGCGCTAATAATGCTAGATTCAGACTAGAGGGTAACTACTTTACAGATGGCCAGACTAAGGTTTGGAAAAATAAAATAGATGGTTCTCAAACGCTAGTCCTTGGGATGATGTTTTCACTGATCCTCAGCAAATTCTGAAAAGTAAGAATCATGCAATGAATTCTTCATAAGGTAGAAATTATTTAGTTTTTAAATCATGAGATTATGGCCTATCTTCCTTCCTGTATATATGTGGGGGAAAATGTTAAAATGCCCTTCTTTTATAAAATGATATTGACAGGAGCTGGGATTTGAAACTCGATCTATTGAATACTTTCACTGCTATTACACTATTTTAATTACTTTAAAATAGGTTTAAACGAACTTTATTTATTTACTAAAAAAAATTTTTTTTAAGTTTATTTTTGAGACACCGAGCATGAGTCGGGGAGGTGCACAGAGAGAGAGGGAGACACAGAATCCAAAGCAGGCTCCAGGCTCTGAGCTGTCAGCACAGAGCCCGAGGTGGGGCTGAACTCACGAACCGCGAGATCATGACTTGAGCTGAAGTCAGACGCTTAACTGACTGGGCCCCCCAGGCACGCCCGAACTTTAATTTTAAATTCAACCTTAAATATTAAAATACGTATTTAAAACTATTTATAAATATTTTAAGTTATATGCCATACTGAATACTTGAAAATATCTTCAAATGAAACTCAGCACAAGGTTGGCTCTTCATGGCATCCTTATGGGATGTGGGACTCAAAAGGCAAGCCCTCACGTGGACGGGGGAGTAACATCTTAATGAAGCAGTCTGGGTCAAAGTGCAGCCTCTGCCTCCAGACTGGCACTCTGTGACAGGAGAAAGGATAAGAAGCCAGTTTGTGAAGCCTTTGAGTGTACCATTTAAGGGAGCAGGACTCCCCCTGCTGGCAGCAGTGGTGACAAAATGAGTCTTGAACTACAGCTGGCACTGAGGACTCCAATTGGAAAGGACTTTACTGCAAGAAGAAACCGTGCTTTGAAACCCCCTCTCTGTCCCAGGAACCTAAACTCACATTTAGGCTCACCTATCAGCAAAGATTAAAGAACTCATGGCACTAGAAAATTATCAACAAAGATGCTATAAACCCTGGTGAATTAACAAAGTCAGGCAATTTTTTTGCATTGGTTTGGCTATATAAAAATATTACCCATTTTCATGAACGGCTTATTTTGTATGACTATATAGAACAACACTCAATGAAAATTAAGTCTGTCAGTAAATTGGTCTAATTCATTTGGTTCCATTAGCAAACGTGTCTTTGAAGTTCAAGTCATTGATACAGCATGGATGTCTGCTCATAAGATAGGTAAAATCAGAGAAGTCTGGTTTACTTGCACCTTTGGAGGACTAAAATTATCCTCATGCTTTGGCTTATTTCATTTATTCTCTTTTGCCCGGTATGCCTTATGCCCTCATCTACTTCCATTACTGTAAATCCAACTTTTATCTGTCCTTCTTAAAGCTTTACCTCCGGCTCTCTTCCTCCTCTGACAACAAACAAAAAGCTGAGGGTTTTTTTTTTCCTCCCTTGATTTTATTAATTAGATTCTATTCCAAATCCTTTGGCATTGATCACATTCTCACATAATTACAGCATGTCTCCCCCATATCAGATTCTAAGCTATCTGAAGACAAAGGATGTTTTATTCCGCCCCCAAAGAAGCAATATAGCTAATGTTTAAGATCTTGGACTTAGTAGTTTGTGTCATCATGAGCATAAACCTCAGTGCCCTCATCTATCAACTGCAAATACCAGCACCGACCTTATAAATTTGTAGAAGCATCATAAGAGAATGCATGTAAGGCTGGCTGGCTCTTAATTACTTGATAATTGGTAACTATTGTTTCCACTCCCTCCATCCTCTAAACAAAAGCTTTACATGCTGTAGTCATTCGATTATTATTTGTTGATGGGGCTTATGCTAACAAACACATTCATATGTAAACATGCATTAGCATGAACTGTGTCTAGAGGACTAACGTGATTAACCATGACCTAGCAGCGCTTACAAAGGCTTGGATTACCAACACAGGGCGATTTCCCCGTCCCGGGATCTAGATCAGCGGCGCTGAATACAACTTTCTGTAATGCTGGCAATGAGGTATAATCTGCGCTGTCCAATGAGGTAGCCATTCGTTACATGTGGCCATTGGCGGTTTGAAATGTGGCTAGCTTAATGTCCCCTAGTCATTAGTGGCTACCCTAGCGGACAGCTCTAGAACTTGCCTCCACCTGTCTCTTTAAATCCACCTGAGAAGGAATGTTTTTCTTTCTTTCTTTTGAGAATGATTTTTTTTTCTAATTAGTAACCCTCACTGATCTGACGCAAGAGAACCGATCCCAACCCCCCTCCCCCTTTTTTTTTCTTTAGGTGTTACACGTGTGCTCATTGTGGCACTTCACCAAAAGCTGGCAGGAGAGCCTGTACCCATATACAACCCGGGAGCTCGGACAGTAGCACCAGACACAGGGACTCAGACGTCAAATGACATGAAACCATCCAACAGAAATACTGATTGCGTCCCTGCCTCGTGGAGGCCTGTCTCTGGAGGGAGACTGGAACGCAAGCCAACCGCCGCGGCAGGCGTGGCAAAAACGTGAGCAGCGCGCGCGCGGGGCTCTCAGACACGCCTCCGCCGGGCCCAGACGTCTGCAAGGGTGGCAACCCCTCCTCCCACGCCTGACGCCACCGCCTCCGCCTCACGTGCACGTCACCCGGCGGGTCCCGGTCCCCAACCCTAAGGGTGTCCCCGCGTACACACCGAGAGAGCCAGTTCCCCCTGGCCAATCTCCACCGGCTCCCACAGGAGAATCACGCCACCTGCTGTCTGCTAGAAGCCCGCCCACCCGCCGCTCCTCCAAACCCCGCCTCAAAGCAGTGCCCCCGCGGCTCCTCGTTCAAGGTCCCCTGTACAAGATGGCGGCGAACGCGCAGAATCAACCATAGAGACGCCCGCCTTCCTCGGAGAGCGCGCAGGCCTCTTAGGGACGTCCGCGGCCCTCGGAGAGGGGTGCCGGCCTCGCCTTCCGGCGAAGGGCCCTTCTAGGAGTACCGCCGACAGTCTCCATGGTGCCGGGTCCTCCGAGCCGAGTCACGTGGCTGGAGAATTCAGCCGAGGAGGCGCGGGGAGGAGAAATGGGCGGGAGGTGGAGGGGTAGCTTGAGACTGGGCGACGACGGGGTTGTCATGGAGCCGCGGGGCCGGGCTCGCGCATGCGCCACCTGACCCGCGGGTCCGGTCGTGGAGAGGCGACCTCGGCCCTAGGTGAGAGAGGGAGGGCTGGGCTCGGGGGCAGAGGGTTTGCGCGGGGTGCGTGGGGAGAGGAGGCAGGAGTAGGAGAGAGAGAAGGGGAGCGACGTAGGCAAGAGAGAGCACCCGGACTTTCAGGGGACTGGAGGGCCAAATGGTGGGAGCGGGAGGCGGTGCGGCTGTTCCGCTTATAGTTGGTGCTTTTGCTGCGAGGGGCGAAGCTGCGTGGGAGAGGGGATCGCAGGTGCCTAGAGGCTGTGTGTGGGGAGAGGGTTTGTGTGGGGAACGAGTTGGGTACGCACTCAGGAAGGGTGGGCCCCCGTCTAACCCTGCTGAGAGTCTGGGCAGCGGGCGGAGAGCCTGCAGGCCTGCAGAGCTGTGAGCAGAGGGGCAGGGAATGGGCAGGTGAGTGGGCGCGAGGCTGGTGAGCCGGTGAGAGTCCTGGGCCTCCAGTTTGGGGGTGGACACAGTGCCCGGTCCTGGGCCCGGGACGCAGGTGTGCTGTCACCCACTTGGCTGGTTATTTCCCCTGGGTGGCCAGCTTGCCAGGTATGGTGCCAGGGGGTGGGGAGGTAGAGGAGAAGGTGGGTGTTGCCAAGTAAGAAGTTAGTGGGTGGGTTTCGGGGAGCGCTGATCCAGGCCCAGGGCACAGGCCGCAGCCAGACTCCGTGTTATTGCCCAAGTCCTGGCAGTATGCATTGCCTGGGCGTTTGCCCTGGGAGCCTGGTGGTATGCCAGTCACAGCACAGTCCTAGGGTCTGCCCAGTTCTGCCCTGCTGAGCTGGCAGGCTGTTGGATGCCTGGAGGGTGCTCCTGCTGTCTGGCACAGATGCAGCGTGGGCTGGTGCGAATGGGGAGGTGGGCACTGTTACTGTGAACCCTTCTGGAAGCAGGGGATTTGGAGAAATTCTCTAATCTCATCTCCTCTTTGAAGGAGGAGATGGAGTGAGCCATATCTGGTTCCAAACAGAGGACATTGTATGGAATTGGGGTTCAGGATCTTTGACATAAATTTGCAGCCAAGTTGGAGAATGGAAATGGATGCCAAGGGGAAAATGAATATTCGAGATTTAGGTAGATGCGTTGGTCCCCCACAGCCCCCTGTTAAAACACATAGACATTTCCCCAGAATGGTATCTTTGGAGACCAAAAGAAAACAAACCTCAAAAGAAAAGCTAGTAATGTATTTATAATTCTAACTGGGATTACTCATGATTTTTGGGGTGGTAAGGTCTTAGTTTTCTATGGCCTTGTCCTTTTTTGTATTTAAGCCTCTGGGCTTTCACCTCACACCTCTGTCCATGCACGCATGCTATGCACGTGACACATTTTAAAGGGAACTTGAGCTCTTGGGAAAGTTGCCAGGTGTCTATAAAAGGAAAGACCCAAGAGCAGCATTTCAAATCCTTGTAAACATTGGGTCTCCTTTTTATCATAAGCCTAAATCTCCATAAAGATTGTTTGTGGATTAGACAACCTTTTAATTTGGTTGGTGGATTTTTTCCTAAGGCTTCACCTTAGAATAAGGAAGTTGGGTCTGGAAGGTAGGTCTTGAGGTGACCACGGTGTTTGGAGATGCACAGTCTTGACCTTCATTCAAGCTGTTCAGGTATTTCAGTGACAGCTAAGCTGCTAGGCTGTCCGCAAGACTCAGCAGGATGGAAGGTTTGTTGGAATGTTTTATTCTGTTGAGTACCTCACACATTAATGGGAGGGGGGTGGGGCTGAAGTTGCAAAGATGAAAAAAACAACTCTTGAGGTTGAGGAGACAAATAACTAGACTCCAATGTAAGAGGTATAAAAATAGAAGTGCTATGGCACACTTGTTAGAGTTTTATCTTATACACCTATTTATATCAATTTATGTATTTTATCGATTCACTTTCCCTTATGAGTTTTATGTGTACTATTCTGTCTGGGAACTATTTGGATAATATGTTACATACGCAGTTACCAAAGGTTCGATTAGGGTCCATTCTGACAATCCGGGGAACTTAGGTTGGAGTCCTTTCAGTGCGGAGTCCGGCACGTGAGGATCTCAGATGTTTGTAAAGCAGCATTCGTGGTTTCCAGTCAGTGCCAGGAAGCAGGGGACGGCATGGTGGGTAAGGGCTTAGTAACCTATTTTTGACTGCTAGTCAGCTTATGAGCACCTGACTTTGTGGTAAAATAATATTGAGGAGGAAAAAGAATCTTAAGGTTTTCAGACTGCCATTTGCGTGGCCCTGGGTTTGACAACAGCGGTAGTAAATGCCATTACTCTGTGTGCTTCTCTCCTGCTGAGGGCCTCGTGGTGCTGTGTATGAGTGGGTCTGTTGTTCACTGGCTAATTGATGTCCCTGGTGCCACTCTCAGGAGGGAAGTAACGTTTCCTCGCAGAGAAGAGAGGTCAAGGTGGGATGATGTAACCTTTCATTGTCCATCCCGCTTGAACTTTCCTAAGACCCTAAGGCAGAACATTACTTAGGGCAGAGGCTTTCATACTTTTAGTCACTTTCACATCCAAAGTAGTCGATGGCTATTCTTTTTGGTTTTTTAAGTTTATTTATTGATTTTGAGAGAGAGAGCAAAGTGCACACATGTGCACAAACTGGAGAAGGGTAGGAGGGGCGGGGGAGAGAGAGAAACCCAAACAGTCTTCATGCTGTCAGCACCGAGCCCAACTCCGGGCTTGATCTCACAGACCATGAGATCATGACCTGAGCTGAGATCAAGAGTTGGATGCTTAACCGACTGAGCCACCCCGGCACCCCTCAATTTGCTATTCTAAAGTGGATTATGCATTATTTCCAACGACCACTCATTCTCTAAGACTTAGTATTTTTGCATCTGTTCTCTTTTAACCTATTTCAACATTTGTGTTTTGATTCCACAATTAGTATTGTCCTGCACATTTCCAATGAGCCAGAAAATTCCTATGTATCTTTTTTTTTTTAATGTTTATTTTTGAGACAGAGACAGAGCATGAGCAGGGGAGGAGCAGAGAGAGGGAGACACAGAATCCAAAGTAGGCTCCAGTCTCTAAGCTGTCAGCACAGAGCCCAATGCGGGGCTCGAACTAAAGAATCGGGAGATCATGACCTGAGCTGAAGTCAGACACTTAACCTACTGAGCCACCCAGGTGCCCCTCCTGTGTATCTTCTGTAGCTGTATTGGCTACACTTTAATAATAGTCATTTTTTTTTTCATTGTCGAAAGGATTGTAGACTAAATTGGGATGCTTTATCTAAAATACCTGGGGTCGCCTGGGTGGCTCAGTCAAGGTCTCCTGGTTGTAGGACCAGGCCCCAAATTGGGCTCTGCGCTGGGCATGGAACCTGCTTGGGATTCTCCCTCTTTCTGCTCCTAACCAGCTCTCGTGCAGGCCCTGTAATAATAAGTAAGAAAGTAAGTCAGGCCTGAATAAGTGATTGCCCATCCACAAGCTATATCTACTTCCCTTTTGAAGAAGCTTCCTATTCACTTTTGGATGGTATTATTTCAGGGAAAAGAAACTGCACATTTGTTGGGTTCCATACAAAAGGATCCTGATTTAATTAGAAATACAGTTTTACATTTTGGTTTACTTTTTAAACTGGATTATTCATGCTGTCAAATTTCATAGCCACCCAATAGAGACATTGCTTTGCAAGATGGTGCTATGCGAGATGGGCGGGGGCCATTGTTTTATCTTTTACGTTCATAGGACTTAACTTGGGACCTGTGGAAGAGTGCTTAGTTTGACATGGGTTGAATGGGGAAGCCAGTCCCTTTACATGAGTTAGCTATGGTACAAAATACTTTTTACTTGTAGTCGTGTTTAAAATTCAGCCTCATTCAGGGGTGCCTGGATGGCTCAGTCGATTAAGAGTCCTGACTCTTGATTTTGGTTCAGGTCACGATCTCAGGGTTCATGAGATCTACCCCTTCACTGGGCTCCGAGCTGACAGCATAGAGCTTGCTTGGGATTCTCTCTCTCTCTCTCTCTGCCTCTCAGAGTCTCTTTCTCTCAAAAATAAATACATAAACTTAAAAACAATTTTTTTAAATAAAATTTAGTCTCATTCAGATGTGTTCCCTTCAGTCCACTCTGTATGCAAAAGTATGAGCAAGAGGGTTGCTCAAGGATGCTTGTAAATACCTTTGTTTTTAATTTTTATCCTGAATTGCTCCTCTGCTTCTTCACTAGATCCTCTGCTAGAGAAGCATTCAGGCCTGGCGTTTCGGGGTATTCCAGATACAGTGCCCTTTGGCATGGAGCTTGTGTCTCTCTCCGCTCAGAAGGGCAAATGGACTGTGAATTAAAACTTCACCAGGCATTGTTTCCATCTCTTTCATGCTGCAGTAACGAAATACCACAGACTGGGTAGCTTTTAAACAACAAAGACGTATTTCTCACAGTTCTAGAGGCTCGAAGTCCAAGATCAGGGTGCCGGCACACTCAGGTGAGGGCCCTCTTCCGGGTCACAGTCTGTTTCACTGTCCTCATGTGGTGGAAGGGGAAAGGGATCTCTCCGGAGCCTCCTTTATAATCCCATTCGTGAGTGTCCACCTCCATGATGTAAGCAGCTCCCAAAGGCCCTGCCTCCTAATACCATCCTCTTTGGGGGTCAGAATTGCAACATAGGAATTCTGGGGGGACACAAACATTCAGACCATAGCACCTCCCCAGTTTTCATTGTTATTGTCGTTTTCCCCATTCTCTTTATCCCTGAAGTATCCTTTGTGTATTCCTCTCGTGCCATCCTCACCCCTGCCATTCTGTGGGGACTCGGACGGCCTTGTTAAAATATCTGGAATGTTCCCAGCCTCTGCCAGCCCTTTGAAGGGCTCATTTGTCTCATTCTTTGCACTGTTAGCCAAGTTCTAGGTCTGCTGTGGACCAGTTGTGTGTCAGTGGGGCAAGCGTAGGCTTCTTCAGCTTTTCGGGGCTCCTACTTGTGCATGTGACAGCCCACCCGGCATCTCCACCTGGATGGCCCACAGCCACTACTCTATGTGACCAAGACTGGAACAGCCTAGCCACCCCACCCAATCTCTTTCGTGCTCTTCTTGGGCTGCTTAGCTTAGGAAGTGGTACCACCATCTACACCCCCAACATGCAGTCACCAAGCCCCAAGTCTTACTCCCGCATACGTCTCCGGTCTGTTCACTTCTCTCCATTTCCATTGCCACCACTTTAATCCACCTGGCTACCGGGGCAGTATCCGAATGACCTCAGCACCTCTCTTGCCTCTCTCCACTTGAATCTCAGTTCAGCATCCAAAATGCTTTTAAGATGCTGACCTGATTATGGGTCATAAGGCACTGCCTGTCTGGCCCTCACCAATCCCTTGAGGCACAAGTGCATGGCCTTCAACCTCCCCCCCCCCCCCCCCCCCCATTCACTGTGCTCTGGCCTCCCTGGCCTCTCAACTCTTTGAATGTGTCAGACTCTTTGCACCTTTAGGGCATTCTCACTTCTACACCCCACCCAGCCCCCTTTCCCTGGCTTCTCCAGATCCTGGGCTACATGTCACTTCCTCAGGAAAGCCTTCTTTTGCCCAGTCCCCTCAGACTGTCAGCCCCTCCCTTTCATAGCTGTTATCAAATAGTAATTAAGTAATTGTGGAATTGGTTGATTAATGTCTGGCTGGCTATTTAGACCGCAAGCTCCAGGAAGGTAGAGACCATGTCTGTTCTATTCACTTTGTACTGGTCCTAGCCCAATGCCTGCTTCATAGTGGGCACCTGCTAAGTATTTCTAAACGACTGAGTGTAACTTAGCTGAGCCTCACCTTCCTTCTCTGTAAAATGGAATAGCAACCGAGGAGGACATTAACAGCAATAATGTCGTGTGTGGACTTGTGTAGAATCGAAGCACGGTTATATATGATCTTACTTTTGTGCAGAAAAGTTCTTGTATGTAGCTTGTATGAGGAGCTGTGTTTACTCTGTTTAGTACCTCACCCAAAGAAGTGAAAGGTTCATTTGAGCAACTGTGTTACGGGAGGTGGCAGTCCAGAGCCCGCCAGTGCACGCTGGGAAAGCAAGCCTTGTCCGAGGTGGGCATTACCTCTCCTCACTCCCTCAGGGAGCAGGGGGAGTTGCCCCTTCCAAAAAGCCTAATCAAGTGTGCCTTTGTTCACAGTTTACAAAGCTTCCACTGAGTGTGGTTTGTGTGCCCTGAATTCGTAATGGAATTTGAGGGCAGGAGAGGACAGTGAACCTTCTTTTGGGTGGAAATCGTTCTAGTGTTTAGCAAACTTGAAGCCTTTGTAAGCTGAGACCTCTGGGAAAATACAGAGGAAGTGGGCGAGGCCAGTGTTCTTTGCCCTTCCTTTCCTCACCGTTTGGATCACCTGTTTCAGCTCTCCAGGCAGTGTCTTCTTATGTAATTGTTGTGTCTCACAGGGCAATCCAGATGAAAGACAGGACTTGATGAATCCACTTCTAGCCCGGTAAAACATGGAGAGGAAAAACCCACCCAGAGAGAGCCCCAGAAGACTCTCGGCCAAACTGGGCAAAGGCACAGAGATGAAGAAAGTGGCTCGTCAGCACGGCATGGCAGCTGCTGAGTCAGATAAGGACTCTGGATTTTCAGGTTAAAAATACCTTATTCCTTCCACATTGTGATGAATGATTTGCCTGAAAAACGCCCTCCCTAGAACTCATTTGTGTGATAAAGGTGGGAAGCTTTCATGTACAAGATAAATAACTCTCTGATCTCTTAAAATGGTAATTCTGGTGCCACCTGGTGGGCCACTTACCCAGCAGAGTCACTGGGGTTAGTTCTGAAGGAATGATCTGACATCTTTTTCCAGTGCAGACTCTCAACTTTAAACCTTACATTTCCAGCCGTTGCAAAGTTAGTGGAAAAAAAATATTTAAATACTGGCAATTCTGTTGTCTGAGCTCCTTTTTCATAGGAACAGCTACATTGCTGGGAAAAAAGTACTGCTGCATGCTGTCTCCATGTAGCAAACGAAACAGGAGTAGTATGTGATTTAAGACAGCTGTTTTTACCAAGAAAGTAATTTGCTGTGTTTAAAAACATTTCCCCGCCACAACCCATCCCTGCCAGTACCTGTGCGTTTGTATTTGGGCTTGGAGAGCCTCAGTTCCAAACTTGAGAATCTACTAGAGACAAGAAAGTAGAACGGTTTTCCTCATTAGTTTGTTTCAAACCTTATCTGAAAGGGCTAGCTGCATATGCAGTGAATCATTTAATTTTGTGCCCGGCACTTCTGTTTCCACATTTGAGTGTTTCAGTGACTTCAGTATGGCTCTGGGGTCAACATTTTTGGTGCAGAGGATGCAGAGAGATGAAGCCAGGGGATTCTGGCTGGGTCAGCATCCTGAGAGCAGAGCCCTCCCCGAGAGGAAGATTTATGTTATCCAGCTTCACAGAGACTTATCAATCCATCTTGTTGATTTATTAATTTATAGTGAGAAATGCAGCTGTTAGGAAAATTAGAACTCTCTCATCCCTAGAGGGGTATGTTTTCTGCCTGTAGGCATGCTGCACGAGAAGCCAAATTATAAATAGACAGTTGCTCAGAGAGGAACAGAGCACCAGCCAATCGAAGGACTAGAATAGGGACAGTCCAGTGAAGGGAGGGCCAGCTTATAGCCCTTTGGGTTTTTCTTCTCTCTCAGCATTGTTTCCCAAGCTTGACTCATCACAAGGCTCATCTGAGGTTCTTGTTAAAAATACCAGTCACCACCACCCAGGTATATACTGATTCCCCTGAGGTAATCAATTGCTGAAGGAATTTCATCAGTGTTATTTATTTAATTAGCAGCATGCCTTCTCAGACTCACAAGGGAATCGGTGTACCTCCTGAGTAATGATAATGACGTTAACATTTATGTAGAATTTACCATAGAAGTTCTATATAACCAATGGCTGGCCCTGATGAATAATGTTTGCCAGTTTCCATGATGTATGTACTCTCACCAGGACCAATTAATTTCAGGCTACTAATAAGATGTTACTGAATGTGGGGATGGGAGGATTTGGGGAACTAGAAAAGATGTATACCACCAGTCCTTATGAGCCGGTAAGAACCAGCTGCAGCCCATCACTGCATAGATCACAGTTCACGTACAATAAATCATAATAACTATCCTGTGAGAAAGTATTATGTTCTCCATTTTACAGATGAGGAAACTGAGGCATAGAAAGATTACATAATTTCCAGGATGGTGCAACTGGTCAGTGGTAGAGCTGGGATTTGAATCCAGGGACATGTGTTTCCAGAGGCCCTACCTTTCGACACCATTGCCCAGTATTCTGGAAAGCTCTGGTGAAATTCTTTAGGTCAGTGTCAGCCAAATCCACCTCATTTATCATTTATTCACTCAGTGATTGATTAGGAGTAGTCAGTAATGGGGAATACACTTTGGCTGGGATGCTCACAGTTGCGACACTGGAATGCAAATATTCTGTGTGGGGACTAAAATAAACCTACATTTGGTGTGACTAACACGCTGCTGTGTGATAAAGTTGTACTTCCATAGGACAGTCAGAAGGTTCCATTGCTTTGGCATTCCATACATACTGAGCTTTGGCCAAAGCTGCTGATCAGGGAATGGGCTAAGCTTACGGTGGAAGTTTGGGTGGGCTCCTGGAAATGTGTGTAGTTCCTGTTATCTGGATGGTAAGAATATTGTCCTGTATTAAGCTGAGGTTACTCCAGCCAGACTTCTGTTGGTTAGGATAATGTATGAGTTTGCTAGGACTGCCACAACAGAGTGTCATAAATTGGGCGGCTCAGAAAACAAATTTATTGTCTCACAGTTCTGGAGGGGAGAAGTCCAAGATCATGGTTCCTGGTGGACAGGGTTCATTTTCTCGGGGCTGTGAGAGAGGAAAAAAAAAAAAAAAATACTGATCACCAGACCCCTCTCCTGGAGATTGTGATAGCAAGGGTCTGGGGGAGGGCCTTCAGGAAAGGTGGATTTTATTTTATTTTTTTACAAGTGTTTCTGGTGATTTCTGTGATCAGACTGGTTTGGGAAACATCGTAGGCCTAATACCTCTTACTTTTATTATCATGTTTGTTTTTCGTCCTTTTTTCTTACTGTGAAGGTAATGCATGCTCATTGAGGAAGCTTAGAAATTTAGGAACATGTAAAGAAGAAACGAAACATTCTCCATAATCCTATCACCTGTTATTCCCAATATGTTGACATTTCAGGATACCGTTCGACAACCTCAACCTCGTCAGGCCGGTTGTTCGGTAGTATGTCCCAAAGTCTGGGGCATAGTTTTTCTGATAGTTTCCTTATTGTCTATGTAGAAGTGCTTTCAGAAGCATTGAGTTGTTCAGATACAAGATGATATTAAAAATAATCTAACTCATTATGCCCCCGAAAATGGCCCCAGTGGATGCCTCTGGCCGCTCCTGGGCCAGGTGCCAGTGAGTTAGTTCAAGGAGTTATTGTTCCAGTTACCTGGGAGTGTGATGTGATTTGTAAAACCAAGGTAGTTTTTCCCATTGTAATTATTTTTCCATATTTAATTATTCCCATTTTAGTTATTTCCCCAACTTTGTATTTTGAAAAACTTCAAATCTACACAAAAGTGAGTGTCACAAATGTCTTTCATTCAGATCCACTGAGTGATACCATTTTGCCATATTGCTCTCTCTATACACAAGCACACCTCTTTATACACACACATAAATATATATATAATATAATCTAAACGTGTATGTGTAAAAAATGTATTTATGTACTGAACTATTTGAAAGTAAGTCGCAAACACTTGACCCTTTGTCCGTAACTACTTAAGTACAAATCTCCAAAAAGAATAACCTGTATAATTATAATATCATTGTCATAACCGAGAATTTTCACCTTGATGTAGTTATTAATGAGCTATAGTCCATATTCAGATTTTCCCCATTGTCTCAATAATGTCCTTTGTTTGTCTTTTTGTGTATTTGTTGGTTTTGGATCCAGGATGCAGTTGAGGATTGGGCATTTCATTTAGTTGTCCTTTTTAGTCTTATATAGTCTAGAACAGCTTTCTCATCTTGCCTTGCCTTTTTTTTCCTTCCCTTCTTTCCTTTGTTTTCTTTTTTAATCACAGTGACACTTTTTTCAAGTTTATTTTATTTATTTGAGAGAGAACATGAGCAGGGGAGGGGCAGAGAGAGAGGGAGTGAGAGAATCCCAAGCAGGCTCTCAGTGCAGAGCCTGACGCGGGGCTCAAACCCACGAACTGTGAAATCATACCCTGAGCCAAAGTCGGACTCAACCAACTGAGTCACCCAGGCGCTATAATGACAGTGACATTTTTTAATGAGATAGCCTGTTGTTTTGTAGAATGTCTCACTCTCTGGATTTTTCTGGTGTTTTCCCCATTATTTGAATCAGGATAAACATTTCCTTTTTACCAGAGTACTACATTTTTGATGTTACATCCTTCCCATCACAACACATGATGAGACTCCTAAATTTGTCTTATTCTTTTTTTTTTTTAATTTTTTTTCAACGTTTTTTATTTATTTTTGGGACAGAGAGAGACAGAGCATGAACGGGGGAGGGGCAGAGAGAGAGGGAGACACAGAATCGGAAACAGGCTCCAGGCTCCGAGCCATCAGCCCAGAGCCCGACGCGGGGCTCGAACTCACGGACCGCGAGATCGTGACCTGGTTGAAGTCGGACGCTTAACCGACTGCGCCACCCAGGCGCCCCGTAAATTTGTCTTATTCTTGATGAAGCCCTGGCTGATCACTTGTTTAAGGTAGTGTGTAAGCCTGTACCAGATTTCTCTATCGTAAAAGTATCCTTTTCTCTTTGTAATTAGAACGTAATTTATGGGATGATACTTGGAGACTGTGTGACTCTCCTGTGTCCCCAAAACTCTTGACCAGTGGTTTTTACAATCACCACTGATTATCCTTAGCTGAATCAGTTACTACATTTGTGGCTTAAAAAGGGTGATCTGATTTTATCGTTCCTTGTACATTTTATTAGCTGACACTCTTCTGTAAAGAAGAGTTTGTCCTCCTTTTTTGAGTATCGCTATGGATACTTGGAATTCTTTTGTAATTCAGTCTGTCAATCCTATATGATTGTTCTTTTTGATACTCAAGTTGTCCCAAGTTTGGCCAGTGGAAGCTCCTTCTTGATCGTTCCTGTGTCTTTTTGACTTGACCGCATTTATGTTTGAACATTTCCTTGCTTTTGGGGACAATAAGACGTCCAGGCTCATCTTGTACTTTTTACTGCCAAAGACTTGAATTGAACTCACCTGTGACATTTAGAAACCAAGATCCATCCACTAGGTATGCATTTTGCTTCTGAGGTCCTTTGCTTCTGGCCATGGTTCTTAACTAGAGGCACACATTTGGATTACTTGTGCTTTGTGAAAATCCACTTCCTGGGCACCAGATAAATCAGTTCAGCAGATTGAGGGGAGGACCCCGACATCTGTAAATTCTAAAAAGCATCACGAGAGATTCTGATTAAATGCAAGTGTTGACAGTTACACTCATTTAAATTATAGTCACATTTCGGTCCTGCCTCATCCAAATTACTCTGAGATTCTTGATGAGCATTTAGTGTATTCCCAGACTCCTCACTAGCAGGGTTATAGCAATCTCTTGGTTTACTCTAGCAGGTAGCTAATTAAGTCTTTTTTGTATGGATTTCCCGTAGGGCAGCCTTATCTTCTTTACCGTAGAGAGCAGCGTCTTTCTATCACCGGTTGTGCAGGGTCCCTAGGAGGCACACTCAGCATGCATTTAGGACACCCACAAGAGAGGTGCTTAACTGGGTGGAGGTGGGTAACAAAGACACATTTCAAATTTCAGCTCTGATGAGCTTACCCAGAAGTGTACAATTAGAAAACTTAGGCTGGAGCTGTTTACATTTCAGCATGGATGTAAGTTTGGAGGTTTACAGGTTCATTTTGTTTTTATTATTGTAACTCTATTTTGTGGTGCCCAGAGCCTCTAAAGGTCTTACTCCTGCCCCAGGTCACGCATGTACTCCGTTCCCCTTTCAGCAACAGATGCTTGAAGGTAATGCTCTCACTCTGAAGCCTTCAACCCATTTCT
This sequence comes from Panthera tigris, assembly GCF_018350195.1. Taxonomy (NCBI): domain Eukaryota; kingdom Metazoa; phylum Chordata; class Mammalia; order Carnivora; family Felidae; genus Panthera; species Panthera tigris. The sequence goes on from NC_056665.1 coordinate 121,205,990, forward strand.
CCTGTGGTGGTGATGCTTACTTTCACATACACCCTAACTGATGCAAGCTCTGGTCTGTAACAGAGTTAGAAGGAAGGCTGCTGTCCTAGGGCAGGGATTCTTAATCTTTGGGGATAGGAGGGATAATTGTGGATTCCATTGAGAATACAATGAAAGCTAAAGACCCATTCAGAAAAATTCGCAAAAACTTCTATCACAAATGTTCTATTCCATTTTAAGAAGTCTGTTGACTCCTTTGAAGGTCTGCTTAAGAGCCCCTCACCTAGATCCTAAGTGAACTGACCACTCTTCTGCCCACCAGATGGGAGCTCAGAATGTCTGAGCTCGGCAGAGCAGATGGAATCCGAGGACATGCTGAGCGCCTTAGGCTGGGGCCGGGAAGACAGGCCAAGGCAGAACTCCAAGACTGCAGGCAGTGCCTTCCCTGCACTGTCCCCGATGGTTGTCATGAAGAACGTGCTGGTCAAACAGGTGAGGGGGACTACTATCTCCTGCCGTCTCTGCACGGGAATGTTCCCGAGCTTCCTGCGTGCCCTGCCTCTCCCTATCTGCCCAAGAGAGATTTTAGAAGTAGACCGCCAGTGCCACACCGATGCACACTTCTGTCCTGGGGAGACGATGTTTCCTTTCAACTACTGACAGTGTTTTCCACAGGACCACAGCGGTCATGACACGTGTTCCCATTTTCCAGACGGCAGGCCTACTTCATTTCTATATTCCTAGTTTGTCCAAAAGGACCCCAGCTTTCTTTAGTCACAGATAAAGGAATGAAGCAGAAATGTCGTCACTTTCTTAATGTTTTATTTATTTTTGAGACAGAGAGAGACAGAGCATGAGCAGGGGAGGGGCAGAGAGAGAGGGAGACACAGAATCTGAAGCAGGCTCCAGGCTCCGAGCTGTCAGCACAGAGACCGACATGGGGCTCGAACTCACAGACCGTGAGATCATGACCTGAGCCGAAGTCGGACGCTCAACCGACTGAGCCACCCAGGCACCCCTGTCGTCACTTTCCTGGTGCATTCTAACGTTTGACAGAAGTGAGGGTAGCAACAAAAGAATCTCTTTTTAATTTGAATTGCCCCTGAATTGAGGAATGAAAGGTGTATTTATTTGTTTGAGAAGTAGAGGCGATTTCCATGTTCTCCCAAAGCCATGTCATTAGTGAGAAAGCAGCTCTTTGGTTTGGGTATGGCCATCCCAGCAGCCTCCACACAGCATTGTTGTGGCATTGAAAAATACCCTGCTTTGGGCTTTATTATATAACTATGCATATTGTGTGATTATTGTCTGGCTATGAAAGAAGAGAAGATTTAGATGACAATGTAAGCTAAGACCCATTGTTTGAAACAGAGAATTCAATCATGTGAATTTTGTTAAAGAACATTTAACCTTACCCTCCTTTGCTCTAAAACATACCAGTTCTCGCATGGGTCCATTCGTTGATGAGGCTGCTTGAGTTTGAAATCTGGCTTTGTGTTGTGGACCTTCCCACCTTAGGAAGAAGAACATGGCTAGAGCCTCACAGGAAACCCTAAGATCTTAACTGTTTACCTAGTAGTTGTTACAGAGGAACACAAACTGATTTTCAACAAGGCAACCTAGTGACTCTGGGAAAATAATTTGAAGATTTTTACTTGGCAGATCGTATCTCAGCTGGAAGCATAGTTCCCCTTACTGAAATGAAGAGAGAAAATAAAGATGTGACATGGAGCCCAAATGAGACTGTCCAGGCCCCACCAGTGCCGCCTGCTTCTCAGGGCTTCCTTTCTCCAGGGCTCTTTTTCTCCCTGCCTTCCTCTCCTGTTCCCTTAGCCCTTTCTGCTGTGTCTGTGTTTATACGCCTTCTTTGTTGTAGGCGAGGCTGGCAGCTCCCAGAGCTGAGAACAGCCCACGGGTGAGGAGTGAGTAGGCTTTTCCGGCAGAGCTGCATTCTTCAGGACAAAGACCTCCGGGATGGCTGCTGGGCTGGATCAGGAGATTGGAGGCCCAGGGGGCAGGCTGACCTAGTGGAGTAGTCTAGGAGTTTTGTTTTGTTGTTTTTTCGTACGTGCTAGAATCTGGCACATTCCAAAATTAAAATAATTATACGCTTAAAAAAAAAATCTCCTCATATTGCGTAATGTCTTGATTATTGCTGCTTGCTTTTAGGTATTTTTCTTTTGAGGGTCTGATTCCATTTCTGCCGCTGGCCCATGTGATTTTGCACGTAATTACTCAACCACCGTGGACTTCAGTTTGCTCATCTTTAACGTGGAGGCTTTATGTGAAATGTGCTGAGATCCTATCCAAGCTGAAAATCTTGTCCTGTGTTTCCTCAGATGATTTCAACGTGAATAATACATTGTAAAATCTAAGAATTAGGACAAATGAGCTACGTATCTATTAGGGCAGGGGGCATACAGCAGCAGTAAGAGCCGTCCACTGAAATTATCTTGGGAAAGCAATGAGTTAGATCTTGTCTGGATCCGTTTGCCTTGTGGGGCTATTCTTAGGGCACGAGTGACTAGCGGGATAGCCTGAAGTTTTGCTTCTGACTGGGCTAGGCTGACCTCTACTTCAGAAGACCCCTAATTTTGGATCTCTGACAGGGAAGTGTGGCTGCTGGGCCTAGCATTGCTTAGAGATACTCCCGGCTATGTTTGAACACCAAGGGGGCCCCAGAATGGGCTCTCCAGGTAATCCTAGCCTTTGTACAAATGAACTATAGTTGAATTTGGCTTCAAGTTCCTAGCCAGGCATCCAAGAAGCTGAAATGTGTGCAAAATGGTGGGCAGATGTGGGAAGACAGTCCATAGCTTTCTTCAGATAACTCAAATGACCCCACCAGGGATAAGAACCTTTGTCGGGTTCTCTCTCTTCCTAGCCTTGTCACCACTCCTATCTTTGGGATCAAGTTGGAAGTAGACTGGCTTTTGAATATTAGAGACGAGTAGCCGTGCCCTTCTTTAATAGGCTTCCATCCAGATCAGTACTTGAAGAATAAAAGTGTATGATTGAGGAGTAACATAACAAAAGCAGAGTAGAGAATGGTTAGGCTGGGTTGTAGAGTCAGACCCAGGATGGAATCCTAGCTCCGTCACTTAGTAGCTTGGAGGCTTAAAGCAAGCCGTTTCCACTTTCTGAGCTTCCATTTCTTATTTATGAAAGGAGACAGTAAGGACCACATGGGTTGTTAGGGAGATTAAATGGAAGCACCCCCAGAAACCATCACACACAGTGCCAACCCCTAGTAAGTACCAAGTAAGCACTGTTCGCTTGAGTGGCTTTCTGGTTGCTGGGGCATCGCTGACTTCAAAAACAGGGGCCCTGACAACGTGTAACTTTCTAATCAAAAGTCGGTTTCAGGGGGCGCCTGGGTGGCTCAGTCCGTTGGGCGTCCGACTTCAGCTCAGGTCACGATCTCGCGGTCCGTGAGTTCGAGCCCCGTGTCGGGCTCTGGGCTGATGGCTCAGAGCCTGGAGCCTGCTTCCGATTCTGTGTCTTCCTCTCTCTCTGCCCCTCCCCCGTTCATGCTCTGTCTCTCTCTGTCCCAAAAATAAATAAACTTAAAAAAAAAAAAGTTTAAAAAAAATGTCGGTTTCAGGTAGAAGAGGTTCCAGGTATAACCAAATGAAGACAGACTTTGGCGTGAAGACACATTTGTAGGCTTGAGACTAGCACACTTCAACTTATGCCAGGCAGTTGTACTCGCCCATATTTTAATTGCCTCAGTTGTGCCCTTAACCATGTCATGGCTTCACCTACCTACAATTTCTTTTTCTCAGTGATAGCACTTGAATAAAAACCGGTATTTCCTTCAGTGTTCCCGTAAGTAGGCTTAAAAAACAACAGCCCAGTGATACCAGACTCAGATGGATTTTCCAGCCACTTTTCCGGTTGGGTTCTCTAGAAGGGCTTCCCCCCCCCCCCCATGTGAGGAAGCCCTGTAGTTGAAATCGTTACAAGCATCCGGCAGAAGGCCGCAGCTCCTCTCCTTTCGGCAGGTCACAGTAGCGTGCCGCTCTTTTCCTTTGTTTTCAGGGCGGCAGCTCGTCCCAGCTCCAGTCGTGGACCGTCCAGCCCTCCTTCGAAGTGATCTCGGCTCAGCCACAGCTGCTGTTCCTCCATCCGCCCGCGCCCGCTCCCGTCAGCCCATGTCACGCCGGCGAGAAAAAGTCGGACTCCAGGAACTACTTGCCCATTCTAAATTCTTACACCAAAATAGCCCCCCACCCGGGCAAAAGGGGCCTTTCCCTCAGCCCGGAAGAAAGAAGGGAAAACGGGGTGCAGAAGAAAGTCTGCACGGAGAGACTTGGGCCGAGCTTGTCTTCCAGTGAGCCCACCAAGCCTGGTGCCGCGCCACCCGGGCCCCCCGCGCCAGCACCCCCAGGCGCCAAGCTCGCCGCGGACTCCGCCCCGCAGGGTGTGCCCTCCCTGGTGGCGGGCGGGAGCCCACAGACTCTTCAGCCCGTGTCCAGCAGCCACGTGGCCAAAGCCCCCAGCCTGACCTTTGCCTCCCCCGCCAGCCCCGTCTGCGCGTCAGACAGCACTCTGCATGGCCTGGAGAGCAGCTCCCCGCTGTCGCCGCTGTCAGCCAGCTACGGCTCGCCTCTGTGGGCCGCGGAGCACCTGTGCCGCAGCCCCGACCTCTTCGCGGAGCAGCGGCGGAGCAAGCACAGGCGCTTCCAGAATACCCTGGTGGTCCTGCACAAGTCCGGGCTGCTGGAGATCACTCTGAAAACCAAGGAGTTGATTCGTCAGAACCAGGCGACTCAGGCGGAGCTAGACCAGCTGAAGGAGCAGACCCAGCTGTTTATAGAGGCCGCCAAGAGCAGGGCTCCTCAGGCCTGGGCCAAGCTGCAGGCATCGTTAACATCGGGCTCTAGTCGTGCCAGCAGCGACCCAGAAGCGTTCTCTGACCACCCAGACATGTAACACAGGAGGCGTATTTCCCTGTTACTTGAGCGGTTCTTTTTAACTCTTGCGGTTTCTACTCCTGTTTCCCAGAGCTTATGTAAGAGCTTTTCCTTCTAAACTTAAACCGTCTGGCAGTTCACTTACGAAGCCACATGCCAGGACCTGGCTGTCTTAACCTGTGGTCTGTGCACAGTTTACACACGTCTCCGTTCTTCTGAGGACCTCGGATGCGGAGTGTCCTCGAGTCCTCCTTAACTTAGCCTGCAGGCTGGTAGATGGGTCACGGGGCAAAGCGGGCGAGCTGGTTGTGTGGGGCTCTTCTGGCTGCCACCTCCCACCGTCCCACTCACTCACTGTGATCAAGGGCACAGTGACAGGGATGAGTCCACAGAGTGACATCTGTCAAACCAGGGAGTAGGTGACATAAGGATCCCTTTGTGGATATCCTCATGGATATCTTATGCACAGAGAAAAATACGAGGTGTGCTCATGTTCCACAAGGCATCGTGCCACTTGGGTGAAAACTAAAATGCCATGGGCACAGGTTGGGCCGAGGGTGTAGGCGCTTAATCATGTGAAGCTTTGTCTTCCTCAACTGGAAAGTCAAGGGGAGAGAAGGGTAGCACCATTGAACTCTTACACTTTAGTTCCAAGCCAGATTTCTCTTCACTTAAACTGGTAGGCAAAATACTTCAGATTTTTAAAGTATGGAATAGATTCGGTACCATCTGGAATTATAATTGCTGAATTGCTTTTTTTTTTCTTTTTTCTTTTCTTTTTTTTTTTTTTTGACTTAGACTCTGAAGAAAGTAGACATGGCCAGCATCTCTTGATTGGGAGCTGGAAGATTCTGGAAATTTGTGCTTCCCCCACCCCCTCTTTTGAAACAGTGCAACCTGTTGTATGTATGAAAATCTCCAAGGTAGCTTCGTGGTTCCTAAGAATGGATGTAAGTTAACCCCTCTGCTGCCACTTTTTTTTTTCCTTTTGTTTTTGTCAAACAGGAAAGAAATGATTACTAAGCTTGGTAAACTTTGAATTAAAACCATCCTGAGGTCATGACACAGAAGTCCCCAAAATATTGGAGACCATTCTTCATACCGATTTTATTTTCATACCCAAAGTTTTCATTTGTCGCCTGTCACAGTGACGTGGAGCGATGTGGGGCGGAGTCTTCTGTGTTGCCTACATGCATTAGATATCGGCAGCAAAGCCAGAGGTGTGGTGTTGGTTATTTGAAGTTCATCTAGAAATGGAGGGTGTGATAAGAATTTCCAGATGATCCCGATTCTTTCGGCTTCATGCTAAAGGTAAATGGGATTTCTAAGTAGTACCATTTCAGGCTTTTTATCCTTTCATCTAAAAATGTTGAAAAATCTTGAAATTTTGAAATTTGAAATCTTGAAATTTGAAATGTTGAAAAATCATCTTGAAAAATCTATGTACAAATTATCTTAAGAAGAAGTTCTGTATGACCAGCTTCATCTTTTCTGCACTAAAATGTTCTTGAAGTTTTACCAAGGCCAGAAGCTAATGCTCAGATTTACTTGGTAGTTGTTAACTGTAACATAGTTTTGAAATGACAAGACTTCAGATTGCCCACACTTTGTTGTCCACCATGTATGATTTACATATGGCTGACCAATTTAGAAATAGCTTGGTGAAATCTCTACACTCTCCTGATCCAGTGCAGAATTATTACCTGCCATTTACTTCCTGAAAAAGAGTTTCAAAATCCCAGCAAATGTGTCTTTAAGCAGACCCTCGGCTCCTTTGAATATTCTCCTCTTGGCCCACTCCCTTTGCCTCCCCTGAATCTGTGCTACTACGACAGCCCTGCTCTGCGCACCATGCTAGGAAGCTTCCTTTTTGGCAGAATATGTTGGCAGCAAAGCTAGAGAGACAGGTGGATTCAGAAAAGCCTGGGCACCAGTCATGAGTCTTACTGAGTGTCAAAAATCTGAACATACTTGCTGAGAACCAAATTTATTCCATCAGAAAAACCCTCTGTGGAGCTATAAGCCTCTTGGACTCTTCTTCCTAGATCAGGGTTTGCATTTCCCTTCCTGTTATGGTAAAAGATGATGAGAGCCATCATCGATCTGCACTGCTGAGTGGCAGGGCGAAGCAGCACCTCCCCGGCTCTTCTCTGATCGTGTGACTTAGTGTTGGAAGTCGCTCTAGGCTGTTAGCATGGGTGTTCCTTCCCTCGTGGAGCTGTAAGCAGATGAAGCCAAATAGGGAAGCTAGTTCTTGGAAGAAGAAGTCCGTTGAGGCTCCCAGACGTTTGGGGCCAGAAGCCAGATCGGCAAATGGAGGAACCTCGGAGTAGACCAGAAAGATCTCCATTGGTTGCACACGGCTGTAAGTAGGAATGGTCTTAGAGAGCATGCTTTGATCTGGTATGAACTACTGTGGCAGGGCTGCTGGCTTCTGAAGGCGAGAAGCAATTCTTAGTTCAGACCAACCCTTAAAGAGAACTTTTGGCAGATTTTTTGGCCATGTTGAAACACATCTAGAAAAAGCTGCTGGTTGAATTGGCTATGGGAATGGAGTTTAATAACATTTGTAATTTATTACAGTCGTTGCTTTTTATTGATTATAGTATTGTCTGACTTTACTATGAGTCCTTCAACAGAAAAGTAACCCTTGTGCATATATTGAAGTGTTTTTCCTGCTATGAATTCTTTAGGGTAGAGATTTATTTACCAAATGTGAATTCTTTTGAGGAAGTATGAAGTTTTGTAGAAATCGACTGTGAAATGTCAGAGAAAAATAAAAGTCACTTACTTGAAAACTATCCGGCCTTTTTGCTTTATAACTGCTTAAAAAATACTAAGCAAAATCTAGAGTAAGTGCATTTGACCCTTGAATAACATGGGTTTGAACTGACCCGCTTACCCACGGATTTCTTTCGATAAGTACAGTACCGTGCTGCAAATGTCACTTCCTTGTGGTTTTAATAACACTTCCTTCCCTCTAGCTTACTTAATTGTAAGAATACAGTATATAATACATATAACACATAAAATAGGTGTGAATCGACTCTATTACTGGTAAGGCTTCTGGTCAACAGTAGGCTTTTAGTATTTAAGTTTTGGGGGATGCGCGGATTTTCAACTGCGGGGGGGTCGGCACCCCTCAGCCCCATGTTGTTCAAGGCTCAACTGTATTTGAATTAAGTTTCAAACATATGTACTCCTGTCATTTGGGAATGTTGGGATCAGATACTGAACCGGTGTGAACTTAAAAGGAAATGAAGGCGATCTTAATGCATATGAAAGTCCCATGTTACCTGGCATCTTAGAAGTTTATATTGGGTAGGTTGGGAGGAGTAAGAGGAGAATACAGTCCAGTGGTTTCTTTCTTCCTTTTTAATGTTTGTTTTTAAGAGAGAGAGTGTGAGTGGGGGTGGAGCAGAGAGCGAGGGAGACACAGAATCTGAAGCAGGCTCCAGGCTCCGAGCTGTCAGCACAGAGCCTGACACGGGGCTGGAACCCACGAACCGTGAGATCATGACCTGAGCCGAAGTCGGATGCTTAACCAACTGAGCCACCCAGGCACCCCTCCTTCTTCTGATCTGACACTTTCACAAATGTCAAAACTACAGTTGCCTGCTGGGATAAACTAAAACCACATGAAATGAAGTTCTTCCTACAACAGAAGTCCTTAGCAAGTACAACTCCAAGCCTCCCTCTGTGCTTCTTAGAGTTCATTCCTAACGCTCGGCTCCTCCCTGTTCCCCAAGGCCAGTCAAGCTGTCCCTCCCCAGATTTTTAAGACGCTGCAAAACTACGAGCTTATCCTCATGTAAAGGCCTAGAGGGTTGATGCCAGAGTCTAATTCTTAGAGCATTATTTCTGTCCTACACAATTTTCTAAGTAACTTTAAAATATACAGCTATACGACCCTTTAAATGAAATGTCAAGATGGCTAGAGGAGGCCCCTCCTGAAACTGACAGCCATCCTTGCATCTGAGTGGCACTGAGAGAGGCAGACCACACACAGTGGATCTCAGGAGGCTAAGGTAAGTGAGGTTATTTGAGTTTGTGGCCCTGGTCCCTTGGCCTGATTCCTGTACAGGGAAATATCTGTCCACCTAGGACATCTGTTTGGTCCACCTTGTGGATGGCATCACGGTAGATTGTAGCCCAGTGTGATGGGGTCTAAAGACCTGCATGCAACTGTCCCCTCTGTTACTCATCAGCTGGGTGGCTTTGGGTAAGTCACTAAGCCTCTCTAGATGTCACTCCTGGCTGAATAATAAAGAATTGTAACTACTAGTTCTCCATGGTTCTTCCCAGCCCTCACCAGTCAAAAGATCTCTAGCTGTGTTATAGGTGAGCCATAAAATTAACAGATTTTTAAAAACCTGGGGTGCCTACAAAGTAGCTCCCTAGTGCTCTGATAAGATGACTTTATAAAGTGTTCCGTCGGATTTTTAACTTCCGTGTGGCTCTAAGAGAAGCATTTTGCTGGTCTGCCTTGGTTTTGCCTTTCTTATGATTGCCTGGTTGCAGCTAAAATGGATTCACTACTTACCATATAAAAGCCTGCTCTCAGAGATTACGAGCCCCATAGCAGAGTTGTTTGGGGTTAAATCAAATCACCGCCTTCCTAGTCAGTCATCTGCAAACGGCTCCTTCCTTTCGTCTCTAATGAAGGATAACTCATATATTTTGGAGGGCATGTCAATTAGCTTTTATTTCAGTACAGATTTCTCTCTCCCCAACCAGGGAAGATGTTTCTGTGAGTGTTATAAGGAGTGTCTGAGGTTGACTTAACATTGTTTTTAAGGTAATAGTCATAGACCATGTAAATGAGGTGGTACTTGATGAGGACTTTATTCTGTTCCCAGCCTCCTGGGTATCACTTGCATCTGCGCGGAAGAGGGGTGGAGATGAGGTCCTCCTGGAGGCAGCCCGATCAGAAGGGCAGGAGGAAGAGGCAGTAGGAAGCAGCCTTTATCTCTGCTACCTCAGTTTCCTTTATCTTAGGAGGGTGTGATCTTGCTGTTCGCTTGGCATCCCAAGATGTTGGTGAGGTGCAAAACAGTGCGTCTCTAAAGTGTTTTGAGATCGCAACACAGAGCCAGGCAGCGTCCTGCAACTCGAACCCATCAGCAGAATGCAAGTGAGGGCATTACACCCTTACGAGTTGTCATTTGCTTGGAATAATTATGACTGTCTTTTACCAAAGTCTCACTTCCAACTAATGGGAAGACAGCAAATATCAACCCAGCCTTTGACTGGCTTCCCGGAAGGAGATATTCTGTGGGTCCCTGGCGTCCTGCGACCACTACTCCGGCCTTTTCCACTCAGAATTCCTGCCTCGTTCTTAGAGCACGTGGCTTTCCTCCCTCTCTCTCGGAAGGACAGTTATGCAAACCGTTAGAGAATTGCTTGGAAGAACAGTCTGTATGGTTCCTGCCTCAAATTACAGCAGCTGGAGGAGATGAGCAAGAAAGAGAAAAGCCTGTGGAGCAGGAAGTTAACGCAGCGAGTGGGCGGAAGCCGTTAGGAAAGGAAGGGACTGAAAATTGGAAGCAGGATCCCGAGGCCAGCCCGCGTGAGGGCCCAGGCAGCTTGGAAGATTAGGGTTTGGAGCCGGGCCTTCCTAGTGGCTTGAGAGCAGGAGTGAAAATAGCTGCCTTTAGTTTTCCTAAAGACTCTATCTAAGGAACTGCAGTGGCTTGGAGGAGGGGCTCGCTACTTCCGGTGGAAGTCTAACAGGCGGCCGACTGTTCCGGCAACCCTCCCCCCACCAAAAGCCTTGACCGCTGGAGGGCAGACAGGAGCACTTGGCCTGGAGCCTGCCCTCCATTTGGGGTTAAGAGCACGGCAGCTGCTGGGTGTGAGGCTGAGAAACCAAGAGCTGCTGCTACCTGTAGATGGCAAAACGGGAATCACCCCTACGACAGCCAGGTTGCAATCACCCGTCTTTACCCATCCCATGTACAAATGCATAATCTGTTGCAAAGTCAAGGGAAGAGAAGACATTTAAAGATGCCCAAAAATAAAAAACCTGCACCCTCAGCGGGCCCTGCATCATATTTAACAAATGCGGGAAGGCCTGGTTCCGGAGGCCTAGCGGTCCTCTAGCCAGTGTTTGATTCCTGCTCCCCTCTGTTCTTCAGCAAGGCTCTGGGCTTCTTATTACTGAGCTGCTCAGGAAATGCAAATGAGTGTTCACTTAAGCAAAACACACAGAGGAAAGGCAGTGAACCGCCAAAACAAACAGCCCAGGATGCCCACAGCTGACGGGGAAGCTAAGGCAGCGTTTAGACGTGGGGTTTTCACTGACGGTTTTCACGCTCCAGCAGGCCTGAGAAGGGCCAGAATAACTTGAAGGTGAAAACCCTTTTTTTTAAAAGCCTTTCAGTTGATCCTTGTCTACTCAAGATATATTTGGAAGTTTGTGCTTCACAGTCTATGCTGCTTTCATTCTTGAAGCATTTTCCAAGCATCAGTTACACTGTGAAGCCTTTAGCTACTAAGTTGCTAATGTTGCTGGTTGTACCAGTCAGGTTGGGCCACGGTGACAGGTCTGGCTTCCTGGCCCCCACCAACTGCAGGACTGGGGGCATTGTGGGAGCTCACACTCAATGGTAAATGCCTGCCATGCTGATGTTTTGGTTTTGATTTTGGTTTTTGAGAGGAAAAGGGCTCTGGGACCCTGAGGCTCAGAAGTGAGCAGGCCCCTGACATCACAGGTCCACCCTAGAGGCAGGTCCCACTTTGGGGACCTTTAAAAATCCTCAAACCTGGGGTCTTCACTACTTGATTTGTCACTCCTGCTCCTCCCTCCCCTCAAATTTGTATTTTTCTCAAACCCTGATCATTTCTGCTTGTGAAAGTTTTAATGATTCCTGAAGCTTACCTGATGTAGACATTGTCATGGTTACTTCAGAGTAACAAATACATAAAGTTGTCAGCACGTTTATGTCCCAGGAACTGACCTAGTTGTGGGTGGTAAACAAAACAGGCATCATCTCTGCTGATATTCTAGTGGGAGGGTAGCAATGACCATCAACTAAGTCCATCATCCCTTTGTTGGTTTGGGTCTCACTAGGTCTTATGATCCAAAGTTGGGTGTGTAAATCTGGGCAAGGTGATATGTCCTACTCACTTCTACTTTTATTTTAAAGATTAACATTTTGATAACCTGGGGGTTTATCATCCTTCGATTAGGGCAAGGGTCCTTAACGTTAAGCTACTAACTGAGAACAGAAGTGTTGATACAGGCACAATATACTAGTTAAGTCCACCCCAACACCCGCCCAGGCACACTAGGAGAGAGTTCTCACAAGTGGATTATCTGTTTGGTGACTCACCTTCAGACTTTTTGTTTTTTAATTAAAGTATAATTGACATACAATATACTGTTAGTTTCAGGTTTAATCATAGTGATTTGATATTTTTATACATTATGAAATGATCCCCACAACAAGTCTAGTTACCATCTGTCACCACATTCCCAGATTTTTGAGCTCACCCACAATAGCACCTGCGTCCGCATTCTCACTGCATTCTCGCAGCTGCGGCCGGCAGGAACGTTCACGTGACCCCAAGCGTGAGCACCTTCTGAGGTTCTGTACCATAGGCACCTCACTTGCCTCACCCTAGTCCCGGCCCTGGCAGCGCCAAACACTTACGAAGGCCCAGGGCCCACAGAAAGGCACATGAGGTCCCGGCCCTGGAGCCCTCAGAGCTGAGCCAGGAGATGTGACTCACCGGGAAAGCAGCGACACTGGGTAGTGTGGCCTGGTGCCCAAGGCCACCTACAGACCAGAGCTGCAGGAGCTCTCCGAGGCCTGAAAAGGAACTCTAGGGGAGTTGAGATTTGAGCCCAGTCGAGGCATATGGTGCAGTTTAGATTAGCTGAGAGGAAGGGGCCAGCATTTTTGGCAAAGGAAAGAGACTGAGTAGAGGCATCATGGTGGGATGGAAATATCATAGCTCTGGGTCTGGATCCCGTTGGTTTCTGTATGATCCTAGCAAGTTGGATGACTTCTGTGGGCTTCGTTTCCTCATTTGTTAGGTCACTATCTACTCTCAAAGATTATTATGCCCTAATGTATAAAGTATCTAGTCCAGTGGCCCCACATGGTGGGTGCTCAATAAACAGTACTCATAAGATTGTTACTATAGGTGAAACGTGAAGCTCCAGGAGTGAGGATAGGGCCAGCTGAGCCCGCCTTGGTTCAAGGTCAGTCTTTCACTTTGCACAAGGAGTAGCAGCAGACCAGGCCAGCTCCCTGCCTGCTCCCACACCCTGCTGCACCCAGAACAGAGCCCCTCCTGAAGTACACACCCTGCAGAGTACTTGGCAAACACGTTCTCCCCAGCCTGTCCCAAGCCTCACCCTTGTTCAGGGCTACACAGTCAGGGGGTGGGGAGCTCTAGAGGAATCGAGTATTGATTGTCGGCCCCACCCTCACCGGGAGCCTCCATTTCATACCTGGCCCAGCTTCCCGGCTGGTGACTCTGCCTCCAGGCTCAAGTACAGTCCACCTTCCATGCTGCATCAGGTGAACTTCTGTAAAGCCCCACTTGCTCGCACTGCTGCCCTCCTCAGGCACCCCACTGCAGCGGCTCTCTGGCCTTGGCTGCACAGTGACAGCCTCTCGGGAGCTTTTAAAATCCAGATGCCAAGGCCACACCCCAGACGAATCCTAGTAGAGTCTCCAGGAGGTAGGACTTCCCCCTTTCCCACCCCCATCAGTAATTTTTTCAAGCTCCTCAAGTGACTGCACATGTGCAGACCAGGCTGGAATGAACTAGCAGGGACTCCCTATCACGGGACTGATATTGGGCTCGGGGCTGGTGGGGAGGAGGGACTAGTGCGGGTGCCAAGGAGGGGCTCTGTTCTGGGTGCAGCAGGGCGGGGGAGGCAGGCTGGGAGCCGTGCTGGTTTGCTGCTCACTGTCCCTAAGGACAAAGTGAACGGCTGACTTTGAACCCAGACCATCTCAGCTGGCCCTCTCCTCCTGGTGCGATCAGTAAGTGATCAGAAGCAGCCCCATCCCCTGGGAGCCTGTCAGAGCGCGGAATCATAGGCCCCAGCTGACTCCGAACCCGCGTTTTCACCGGATCCCCAGGTGATTCCCGCACACTGGCAAATTTGAGAAGCACTGGCACCAGTTTTGACTAGATGCTCACAGTGGTCCGAGTGTGGTGCCAGGTGTTTTACACACACGGTGTCATTTCATCTTCCCAGCCTCTCAGCTGTTAGCACCGTCTCTGACAACCAAGAAAACACCTACCATTCATTCAGCAAATCCTCACTGAGTGCCTACTATGAGAGAAGCGTCATGATAGGGATTGGGGATCAAAACCCGGTGTTCCCCTGCTGGAGAAGAACTCAGAGGCCAATGGGGTGTGATGTCAGTGTCATGACTTACCAGCTGTGTGTTCCTGGGCGACTTCCTGGGCCTGTCTGAGGAATTGCACCCGGGAGGGGGCGGGATGCGGACAAGGCTGCCCGGTCCTCGAACTCTGTGACTCCATTTCCCTGGATGAGTCTCGGGTCAGACCACTATTAGCACGGGACCCAAATCTCGCCCTTTTGCGCCCGCGAAGCCCTGTGTGGCTCGGCGAGGCAAGACACCCAGCAGCCCTTTCAGTCCCGGGCTTGGTTCTCCCAGGTCCTCTCCGCGCCCACCTTTGCCGCGCGCGGGAGCGCGGGCGCCTGGATAACAGGGCTGTGGCCCGGCGGCGCCCCCTTCCGGCGGATCCGGGCCACCGCAGCGGGTGCCGGGACGCCAGGCGCCGGGTAAGCCGGGCGGGAGAGGAGGCTGAGGCCCCGCCCCGCGCGGCCGCGTCCCACCTGCTGTGGTCCCGGCGCACGTGGGGGTCTGGGGAATCGGTTTAGGCGTTTCGTGTTCCTCAGAGTGCACCACTGTTTCCTGTAATTTAATTTTCTTTCTTGAAAGCGTTGCTAATTAAATTCTTTCTCCGGCGAGCCGCGCGTCCCCTCCCCTGTTCCTCTGTTGATTAAACTATCCCGCAGCAGCGCAGTCATTCTCTGCCTGGGCTGCGGGTGCTCAGGTGGAGGGACCTCGATGGCCGCTCACCTGGCTGCCCCCTCGGCGGGCGTCCCTCCTCGGGTCTCCTGGCTCCCTTTCCACCTGGACCATGCGAGCAATCTTTGTAGCCTGAATAAAAGCGGGCACAGCCCTTCCCCTGCCACTGGTGACCTCTGCTGGCTGGGAATCCATCAAAATCAACTTCATGTTATTTCACGTTCCATGTCCTCTCATCTCTGAATCCTACCCCTCACTGCTTTTTTCTCTGCAGCACTATTCCTACCTTCTCCTCCACCGTCCACAGCACAAAACGCTAAGCAGTTTTGCCAGGCTGCCCAGAGACCTGGGAAGGTCATACAGCGTATGGCGTAGGGCCTAGCTGGGACTAGAACTTGGCTCTCCTGAAGCTTAATCTCTCAAGAGTCACAAGTCAGAAACCTCCAGGTGCCAAACAGGCAAGGGAAGAGTGTGGGGTTGCCCTCTGTGGGGTAGTGGGGAGCGGTGGGGTCTGTGGCAAAGCAGAGTGGCTTGCCCTTTCCGGAGTCATTCAAACATCATGCCCCGCTGAAGGCCAAGAGTGTCCAATTCTTGGTTAAGTCTAAGAGGGAGTCCAGTGTCTGAGGATGGCAGTGACTTGCCCAGGGTTACAGGGACTCAGCAGCAGCAGCAGTGGGCACTCTGGACTCAGTGTGGTCATCTTTCTAAGATACCACTTCCTAGGTGGGGATGTGCAGCCCCTGCTCAGTTCTGCCCACTGAGGCCTAGTTCCTACTGCTCCTCCTCTCCCACGCTGCAGAGAAATGTCCCAGGACTGCACCCCTCCCTCTGCTCATGGGGGCCCCCTGCCCCTCAGAGTATGGGGGGATGCCATGCTCCCCTACTCTCTATCTGAAATCCCTTATGCACACCGCTCCTGGCCTAATTCTCAACTAGCTGTCAGGCAGAGGAAGAAGAAGGCAGCTCAGGCAAATCCCAGAATTTGCAAGGAGGAGTTTGGGGGACCAATGCTATTTTTAAGGAGATATTACTGGTGGGAATTTCAGGCATCACAAGCAGGCCAGAAAGGGGGCATTTGGGGACAGGGACTCTGGGAAGAAGCCCACACATGGGACTGCCTCCTCCCCAGAAGGCCTCACGGCTGGTTCTCTGTTGCTCTCAGCTCAGGGTTCCAGGTCAGTGCCCTGCTCCCTGCCAGCAGAGCTTTGTGCTAATGCTGCTTAAATTGGGGGAGGGGCATTAACACGTGATCCCACTTCACCAGCCATCGCTATGGCCCCTCCAGAGGCCTCTCTTCTCCCATATGTCATAGATGAGCTTTGGCAGATGTTTTTCTCCTCGGAGCCTGCTCCATTTTGGGGTCTTTGGTGGCCCCCATGCCCTGGTCTCCAGGGGGTGGGTGTAGAGACAAGCCAGCTGTGCTCAGGCCTCTGGCAGTGTCTGGTCCCCTCCTGCGGGCACCCTGACACTGCCTGGGAAGGCAGCAGCCCAGAAACAGCTCAGGCCTTTTTTTTTTCCCTGGTTAGACATCATCCTTGTGACCTGGGGTAGGGTCCCCAGCCGGGACTGTCTTCAGACGTCCACAATTAGCCTCTGGAGGAAGCTGCTTCATCCTGGGCAACTTGCCCATAATCATCAGCCTGGGAAGGACCAGATACATCCCAAGGATCCCAGGGTCCTGAAGCCAGCCTGTTTGCTCCCGCAGTCACCTTAAGCAGCTACTGTGAGCTCTGTGAAGGCAGAGGCTGTGCCTAATTCCTTTCTCTGTACCCACCAGGGCCTACTGAATACCAGGTGCTGAATAACAGTAGGTTAAATGAATAAATTGATCAATGAATTAATGAATGAAAACTTGACTGTTACTTGTCAGCAGGGAGTTTATTGGATGTCTACAATAGTCCACAATACAAAGACAGTCTGGTGTCTGGGTTCACAAGATTAACTCAGGAGCAGACAGCCTGAGTTCGAATCCCAGCTCTGCCACTTACCAGCTGCATGGCTTTGGGAAGCTTATATAACTTCTCTGGGCCTCAGTTTCTTTACCTAGAAAATAGGGGTAATAAAAAAGCATACCTCGAGGGGTTGCTATGAGGAATAAGTAGTTACTATAGGTAAAGTGTGTATGACAAGGGCCTATTCACATAGTGAATGTTCAGCAAATGTTGGTCATTATTACTCATTGTGACTCATGCATCAACAATGGTGTCAGTGCTGTATACTATATGCTAGGTGCTAGGGGAAACCAGAGAATTCCACCATTGCCATTCCTGCCCTCCAAGGTTCAGCTGGGGGACAAAACCCATACAGGAGGGACAACTTCCCTGGACCAGTCAGGGCTAACGGAAGAAACATGCGGGGGCCACTAGGTGATGGTGTGGGGAGAGGGCAGTGCAGAGGGCCATGAAAGGAACATGGGCCTCGCCAGTCAGGATGAGAGGATTGTACATCATGAAAGGTCGCCTCTCTTCCTGAGCCCCTGGTAGCCATCTTAGTAGAAATGACTTCCTTCTAACCCCCTTGCTGAAGTTCTATGGGAAGGAAAGAGTGATGGGGAGTTCTTCCCAGAGGCTCTTCTTTGAGCCCAAGTGTCTCTGATGTCCCCGGTTTGAGTTCTCCAACAGCTTTGGACTGAACCCTGGGGAAATAAACGTGACCCTCTGCCTTTGGTCTCTAATGTGGAGGATCGTGCTGATCATTAGAAAAAAAGTAGACATCAGTTTGTGCTTGACTCACCCAAGCAGGACAGCCTGTAAGAAGCGATCAGAGGGAAGAGGCAGGTCCATGGGGAACGTGGCCTGAAGAGTAAACTCTGACTGTGACCACAGGATGCTTACTCATGCCCTATCACTCCTAATGGAGACTCACAACTCCCAGGAATCATCTGGCATTCCAGCCCCTGCACAGTCCCTTCTACTTGTACTCCTACCTGCAGCCCTGCTTTCCTGTCTGGCAACTCCTAATCATCCTGTATAAATTTGACGTTGCCTCCTCTGGGAAGTCTTCCAGCCTACCCGCCGAGAGGGTGCTCTCCTCCTCCTGTGGCACCCTGTCCTCCCTCATAACTGTCCGCAGTTGGTCCTCGTCCCTTTGGTCTTCCCGGGGTCAGGTAATAGGTCTCATTAATCTTTGCATTCCTGGTTCTTGGCATCATTCCTGGCATGGAGGCGGCATCAATGAATGCCTGAGGAATGAATGGAGGAGCTGGGCCAGCACTACCCACAGAGAGAGGAATGAGGACAGAAGCAGAAACCAACATCAGGAACTATCCCAGACCCCCCAACCCCACCAACAGGCTCACCCTGGTTGGTGACCAGGTCCAAGGTTCTGCCTTATCTCCAAAGCATCTCAGATAAGGCAGGAGCAATGCATCCTAGCTCCCTACCCGTCCCCTCCCTTTCCCCCCAGCAGGAGGAGCTGCCTTCCAAGCATCCTTGAGAGCATGCCCAGAGGAGGGAGATGTGGGGAGCAGTGAGGCCAGTTGCAGGATTCTGAGTACAGAGAGGAGCCAGGAGGACCAAATTCATGAAGTGACAAGACAACCATGATCCTGGGAAAGGAGACTGGCTAAAAAGTGGCTGCTGGGACCTAAGGATTGGTTTCTTCATTATAGCAGGTGGGGGCTCAGGTTGCTTCAAGGACTCGTGACCTCTATTGCCGCAGGCGGATGGTTTCTCCCAGCTTTGGCAGCCAGAAGGTTGTGCTGCATGGCACGATGTGCAGATTGCCATGAATCTCTTCCTCCAGCGCAAGGTTACAGAGTGGTTAGTTAAGAACAATAGCATCAATCACCAACAGATGGGCCATTGACAGAGGCAAGTGATCCCCATTACCTTGAATCCCAGGGTCATGATCTTCTCTGCTCCTGATGGCCTTTCATTTGAGGTCACCTTGACCATTCTGTCTTCACCTTCAGGATCATCTTGGGCCTTCTCCCCAGGACCCCTCCAGTCATGCTCCATGTCGGTGAAATGGCTCTGATACTTTCCCTTCCTTACCAGCCCACAGCCAGTATTCCCACCCAAACCCTGGTTATGTCACCCTCAGCTCATAGCAAATGCCTCCTCTTGAGTCCCTCCACCATCTCCACTTCTGGTCTACCCACCAAAGCCCTACTTTCTGAAATATATTTCTAATCATGTAGTTCCCTTGCTCACAACTTTCAATGGTTCCCCTGTCAACTTTGGTCCAGATCTCTTAGCTTGCCATTCAAGGCCCCCTCTGCTCAGATCTCAAATCCCAGATTTTTTTTAATGTACATCCAAGTTAGTTAGCATATATAGTGCAACAATGATTTCAGGAGCAGATTCCTGAATGCCCCTTACCCATTTAGCCCACCCCCCCCAAAACCCCTCCAGCAACCTTCTGCTTGTTCTCTATAATTAAGAGTCTCTTACGTTTTGTCCCTCTCCCTGTTTTATATATTTTTGCTTCCTTTCCCTTATGTTCATCTGTTTTGTATCTTAAATTCCTCATATGAGTGAAGTCATATGATTTTTGTCTTTCTCTAATTTCACTTAGCATAATACTCTCTAGTTCCATCCATGTAGTTGCAAATGGCAAGATTTCATTCTTTTTGATTGCCGAGTAATACTCCGTTGTATATATATATACCACATCTTCTTTATCCATTCATCTGTCGATGGACATTTGGGCTTTTTCCATACTTTGGCTATTGTCAATAGCACTGCTATAAACATTGGGGTGCATGTGCCTCTTTGAAACAGCACGCCTGTATCCCTTGGATAAATACCTAATAGTGCAATTGCTGGGCATAGGATAGTGCTATATTTAATTTTTTGAGGAACCTCCATACTGTTTTCCAGAGTGGCTGCACCAGTTTGCATTCCCACCAGCAGTGCAAAAGAGATCTTCTTCCTCCGCATCCTCGCCAATATCTGTTGTTGCCTGAGTTGTTAATGTTAGCTATTCTGACAGTTGTGAGGCGGTATCTCATTGTGGTTTTGTTTTGTATTTCACTGATAATGAGTGATGTTGAGCATTTTTTCATGTGTCTGTTAGGCATCTGGATGTCTTCTTTGGAGAAGTGTCTATTCATGTCTTTTGCCCATTTCTTCCCTAGATTGTTTTTTGGGTGTTGAGTTTGATAAGTTCTTTATGGATTTTGGATACTAACCCTTTATC
Source organism: Panthera tigris (assembly GCF_018350195.1). Lineage (NCBI taxonomy): Eukaryota > Metazoa > Chordata > Mammalia > Carnivora > Felidae > Panthera > Panthera tigris. The sequence goes on from NC_056665.1 coordinate 121,226,052, forward strand.
TGATATGTCAGTTGCAAATATCTTATCCCATTCCCTGGTTGCCTTTTAGTTTTGCTGATTGTTTCCTTTGCTGTACAGAAGATTTTTATCTTGATGAGGTCCCAGTAGTTCATTTTTGCTTTTGTTTCCCTTGCCTCTGGACACGTGTTGAGTAAGATATTGCTGTGGCCAAGGTCAAAGAGGTTTTTGCCTGCTTTCTCCTGGAGGATTTTGATCATTTCCTGTCTTATGTTTAGGGATTTCATCCATTTTGAGTTTCTTTTTGTGTATGGTGTAAGAAAGTGGTCCAGGTCCATTTTCCTGCATGTCGCTGTCCAGTTTTCCCAGCACCATTTGCTGAAGAGACTGTCTCTGTTCCATTGGATATTCTTTCCTGCTTTGTCAAAGATTAGTTGGCCATACATTTTGTGGGTCCATTTATGGGTTCTCTATTCTGTTCCATTGATCTGAGTCTCTGTTCTTGTGTCAGTACCATACTGTCTTGATGATTACAGCTTTGTAATACAGCTTGGGATTGTGATGCCTCCAGCTTTGGTTTTCTTTTTCAAGATTGCTTTGGCTATTCGGGGTCTTTTCTGGTTCCATACAAATTTTAAGATTGTTTGTTCTAGTTCTGTGAAGAATGCTGGTGTTATTTTGATAAGGATTTCTCAACTCCCAGATTTAATTCCACCTGCTTCTCCATGATGGCCGCTATGCTCACCATCCCATGATCACTCCAGGGCTCCAGGCCAGTTCCCTTTTCCTGAAAAGCCTTCTTATCCATGTCTGCCTTCTCAAATCTCATCCATTCCTCCAAGCTCTGCACACATGGAAGCTCCCTGGTCCCTACAGCTGGACATGCTCTCTTCCTCTTCTGGGGCTTCCCAGCAACCTCTCCCAGGATGTGAACCCCTGGAGGACAGTGTTGTCTCATCTGTCTTCCAGCCCCACAGTGTGCACAGCAAAGAAGAGATGTGGAGTGAGCAAATGAGCACAAAATCTAAGCATTCATTTAGTCAATATTTACTGAGCACCTACTATATGCCTAGCCCCTGCTAGGCATTTAGGATACAATGGTGAAAAGGCAGGTGTGTCTGCCCCATGGAGTGTAGACAGCCCATGCTCTACAATGTGCCGAAGATTAGTCACAGCTCCATTCATCCCCTCCCCACCCCACCGCCGGCATATCTTGGGTCTGCCTTTTTGGTTGCTCGTTGGCATGTGTCCAGGGAACACAGACCTATATACAACACTGGCCTAGGCTGAAGGCTCTTCAACAGCCCAAGAAGAACTAACACTTTGTAGTTGTGCCTCTACTAGTCCAGGCCTGCTCATCTTTAGGATGCATCAGAGGTCATGCCCATTCATCTGCTCAGGGACCACTCCCTCCCTGCAGGGCTTAACCCACTCTCAGCTGCCCTCAGGACTGGGCAGCCTGAAGTCTTCAAGTTTTGTAGGGGCTGAGAGGTCAGGGGGCCCTGTCTGATCCTCAGGGGGCAGTCAGCTCTACCTGTGATGGAGGATCAAGTGGCTTCTCCTCTTCATTCTCTCCCCACCTGTCCTCTGACATGGGAAGGAGTGGGAGGAGGAAGAGGAAGGTTCCTACATTACACATTCTACCCCTGGCCCCCATGGGTCCATGATCCCAGCACATAGACCTGCTACCAACAAGGGGTGGTATCCACACATTTACCAGCCACACAGCACAAACCCTGACCAGTCACAAAGGACACTGACTGATGGGTTGGAATAAACTCCTGAGGGTTCCATGCAGGTAACAGGCATTGCCCTTTTCATTGCTGGATTTTGAAGCTAGCCAGGAGTCCAGGGGAGGAGCAGGAGCAGCTGGGGCAGCAGGAGTGGGTTCTCAGGGAGTCTGGACAATGGTTACTTACCTACTAGAACAGAAGTATTTTTAATACTTACCTTAAATATTTCAACAGCTTGTTTGACTGTGTTGGTGCATTCCAGCCTTGCCTGCCCTGCTACCGACCACAGTGCCCGTGTGATCACATCAAATCCAATTTAACACCACATGTTTTATTGATGCTCTTCATCAACAATACAGGGACATGTGTACAAATGCTACTCAAGTCCCACACCTGGTAAACCCCCCCCCCCCGTCACCACCCACTGACCAATCGGCCAGAAGCCGACTCCTGCAGGTCTCCCTTTTAGTTCCTCTCCCCATGTCAAGTCTCACAGTGCTGAGCCTCCAGGAGGCTGGGAATGGCATGGCTAGCTTCCAAGCTTGAGCTCTGCAGTCAGGGAAGAGCCAAGGTCTGGATTGCCCAAGGAATCTCTTCCCTTCCACTCCCACTTTTTCAGTACGGCCAGAAGTAGGGGGTGAAGATGCCCCCCAATGATTCCTTCATCCAGCCAGCCCGGGCTCCTCTTCAGCCTTCTCTGCAATATCCTTCCCCTCCAAGTGACCTGCCCTGCTGACACCAAGATGGCAGAGTAACCATTTCCCAAGGGGTGGGATTCAGTGGGTGGGGGCAGGGACAAGATGCCCCTGATGGCAGAGATTTTATTGTCTTGCTCATCATTTTTGTTTGTTTCAAGTTTTTATTTAAATTCCAGTTAGTTAACATATAGTGTAATATTAGTTTCAGGAGTAGAATCTAGTGATTCATCACTTACATATAACACCCAGTGCTCATTACAACGAGTGTGCCTTGTTCATCATTGTATACCGGTGCCCGGAAGAGACTTGGCACAGAGTTGGCACTCAAGAAATATATGTAGGATGCATGAATGAATGAAAATGGGAGGGAGTGTGAGCCAGTGGTGCCATTACTACATTAGCCCTGTAGGGGGCATGAAGGCAGGACCAAGGTAAAGTGCTCCTGAGCTCTGCTCAAGAACTCATAGTGTTGTGTGACAATGCTTGGGGTGCCTGTGGCCGCCAGCTGGACACTGTAGGGCGTGGGCTTCAGCTCTGCTGCCTGCACGGGTGGTAGACTGGCCTTGGGATCCAGTCAGAAGGGGCATTTGTGTTGTCCCCACTCCCAAATATGCCCCAGAGGTTCGATCTTCTGGGCCCCAGAACACAGAGCAGTGCCCCCATCCAGAGCCAATTAGATAACCAAGGCTGGCCTCACAACTGCCTGACCTTCCAGCCTTGCTCTCCCGCTACGGCCCCTACCTGCCCCTGACACTGCTCCATCTCCCTTTCCTCAAATGCCAACCCCCTCGGCTAGCATTAACACCCAGTCTGTCCTGTCTCACCAGAGACCCCTCCTCAGTGGCAAAGTAGGGTCCTGAAGGTTTGCATTATGATTTTCAGACCCTTCCATGCCTTCTTCCTGCTTCGTGAAAGCAAATACTTCACAGGCATCTCTACAGGTCTTGCCTCTGGACCTGGCAGTCACAAAGAGGACATTAGACTCTTGGGGGTGGGAAAGGATCTTCCCTTTCCTGACCCTGTGCAGAAATTCTTTCCACAGCATGCCTGCCAGATGACTGACCAGTCCCTGCTGGAATACCTCCAGTGGGACACTCTTTACTTCCCCAGGCAGCTTTTCAAATACTGAACAGCTTTAGATGCTAGAATGTCCTTCAGAAATGAGCCTATTTGCCCCTCTCATTCTCATCTCCCAAATATCCCAGTGCCCAACCTCTGTGTGACCTCTCTCCTCCCCTCCTCTAAGCATTTTCTAATTTCACAACACTCCTCACCACCACCACCCCCCCCACACACACACACATACACACGTCCCCTTCTGTATGGTCATGCAACCACATGCTTCTCCCACTTATCAGTATTTCTCCTTTCCTTCTTCCTTCTTTCTTGCCTTCCCAACATCTAACAAAGACCCCAAAGACTAGACATCAGAGGGAAACCTACAAGAGTGCCAAGGAAAGGAAGCATCAAGGCAGGTCCCAGACTGGGCTGGGGTGGACATATGGGGCAAGATGGAAAGACACAGCACCTAGAAAATCCAGGCCATTGGCTGCTGTCTCCCAGAGAAAAGGTTTTGCAACTTGGGGGTAGGGCAGTAAGCTCCTGAGTTTCCCTTCCACTGCTCACAAATCCACAGAGAGAATAAGAACACACCCCTCCTTTTTCAACCTCCCTAGCAGTTGGCAGAGCTGACTTGGCTATCTCTCACACATGGTAATTTTAAACATTTTTGCCTACCTCTAGGTCCTGGGAGCATCATACCAACAGCAAGAATCCACTCTCCATCCTAACATGGGTCTGAGAGGAAGAGCTCTAGCCAATAGCAGTGATGACATGAGACATGGGAGAGAGTGGATGAGCCCGGCAGAGGGGGAAAGCAGGGGCTCCAAGGGGGAAGGAACAAAAGCAGAGGCCTCCTAGCAGTTGTCTGGCTCTTGGGAGCCTAGCAATGCCTGAGTGGCCATTTTTCCTTCTAGCCACAATCCACCAGCCAACGCTGTTCTCTATATGTCACAGACCAGGGATGGATGCTAGGACCTTACTGGCTCAAGGTTGTATTGGGTCATGGGCAGAGACAAGAGTGCCACGGTCTTATGTTCAGGAGGAGTTAAGACACACACACAGAAATGATGGGAATGCCTGCTATTTGTCACGCTGCTTGGAGCTCTCACCTCCAACATTGAACATGGGGACCAGCAGGCCCAGCAACCACCTCTTCCCGAAGACCTCCTGTAAGTTCTTGCGCCAGGGCCGGGCCCTCACCGCCACCCCCTTCCGCACCTGGTGGCGGGTTTGCCCCCTCAGGATCAACAGCAGCTGATGGCAGCAGAAGCCCGCGCAGGCCAGGCCGATAGCAAACCAGAGGTAGAGCATGAGGATGACGAACATTTCAGAACCGAGGACAGCTCCTGCAGGGGGGAGGGGAAAGACCAGAATCGCTTTACACCCAGGCCACGTACTGAACTGCGATCCATGCAGGCGCTTTCCACTAGGGAAGGAGGGAGATTAATGAGACTGAAGCTATATGCTGTAGCAATCTCAGCGCTGCAGCGAGGGAAGGAAGGATGAACTAGTTGCCCTAACTTTTTCTTAGTGCCCACGGCTCCTGAAGTGAGAGGGGAGAACTGGGGGACGTGGGGGAGAAGAGAAGGTAGCTTCTTCTCCTGGCAGTGCCTAGATGCCACCATTTCCTTAGAGTCAGAGATGCCGTCTTGCTCTACCTTCTCTTTGTGATCTGGAAACAGGGAGAAGGTGTTTTTTCAGGAGCAGAGGGGGTGAGCTGAGGATGCAAGGGAGGGAGCTGGCTCCTAGGCAGTTGCCTTGACTGCAGCCCCATCTCCCTACAGAACTGGGAACACTGGCGGGGAGGACTCTGGAAAATGACAGCATGATGGAGAACAGGGCCTAGTCATCAAGAAGAAGTCACAAGCTCCAAGGGCAGTGCAGAGCGCTGACTTAGAAAATAATTCAGTCATTAATGTTAACAAGAGGACAGTATGGCCACGAGAACATTTGGCCAGAGCTGTCAGCCAGGGCCTGCTAAGGCTGGAAGAGGCCCCCCAAGATCATCAGTCTAGCTCCCTGCCTTGGGCAGGACCTCTCCAAACCCCTCCAAACTAGCATTCTCTATCATTGGTTTTAAACATCCACTGAATAAGAGATCCCACACTCTTCGTCAGAACTGGGGTGGTCAATCTATGCTAAGTTTGACTCTCCCGGCTCTGTGGCCTTGTATAAATTATCTAATCTCTCCAAGTTACAGTTTGCTCATGTGTAAAATGGGCATAATAACAATGACTCCATAAGGTTGCGTGATTCAGGGAAATGGTGTACAAAGTGACCAGCATTCTGGTTCACACTCAGTGCAATGCTCCCTGATGAGGGTCATTTATAGATGAGGAGACTACATCCAAGAAGGGCTCACATTTAACTCCCAAGACCAGCCAGCTTTCTCCTTCTTTCCAGGGCTTTGAGTCCTGGATGGGCTACAGCTTTGGCAGCCATGGTAGAGACACCTACCTTGACCAGCCTAGCAGCTAGGGCATGGGGTCCAGGAGAGAACTCAAAAGCCCTCCTCAGCCCCTCTCTCCCTGCAGTGCAAGCCAACCTCCACCCCTTCCAATGAGATGAGGGTGCCTGTTCCAGAGACCCCACCTTACAATCTATTCAGCCTCTGTAAATCTCAACCATATCCTTCTTCTCCAGCATTCCCCTGGCTCCAACCCACCTCTTCCCTGGTTTCCCCAGTCCTCAGTTTCCAGACCTCCGAGGGCTGGGCTTTTAAAATTTGTCCAGTCTGAGCAGCGGTGGACTCCACAGCCAGGAGGATGTGGGCCAGATTCAGGTTTGCTCATTAACAGCCTCATCTTGCCCTCAGCCCTAGGAGATTTGAAAGGTTTCTCCTTGCAAAGTTGGAGACAAATAAGTCCAGCTGCCCAGGGGATGGAGAGCTCACTCTAGCTGGCATTTGGAGCAGCCCCTCAGCTGGCATGGGCCGGCAGTGGGACAGGGCTTACATAGGGCTGTTCCATCCCTCTGACCCACTTCTTCCTTGTCAGCACAGGTTAGCTCAGGCAGCCACGTGCAGGATGAAGGATCCCGGGACCATGGTGCCCTCCAGGCTCCAGGAATGCTGACAGGCAAAGATGGCCCTCCAGCTGTGATGTGAGAACATCAGAGCTGTCAAGTGCAGGGCCTGCCTTGCAACTCAGCCGCAAGGATAAGCCTGAGTTGATGGAAGCTGTTTTCCATAGGCTTTTTTCTGGCACTAAATCAAGACATGCGGAAAAGACCTCGTGGCCTTTTTCTGGCCCCTTGCAGCAGCTACAAAAGGCTATTCTGGGGACCTGCTTTCTCTTGAAGTGTTTGAAGTTGCTCAGCCTAGCTGCCTCAGCTCCTCTGAATTATTTAATAATAGTTCTTCTTTTAGAAAATCACAGAATTTTCCTAAAGGGCCTGATTGGTCACACCATCCAATCTTTCCATCTCTGCTTCCTACCAAGCATCTATAACACCTTTGACAGATCATCACCCAGCATCTTTAATAGACAGCCAGGGACAAGAACCTCTTTTCCACCCAAAGTAGCTCGTTCATCAAGAAGCAGCTCCAGAGGCAGTGTGGTGCAGTGGAAAGAGTAGAGCTCTGGAGGCTAGCAGCTCTGAGTCCAAATCTTGGGTTGGAGTCACACTCGTGTGGTTTGGAAGCAACTTAACCTTGCTGAGCTTTTGGCTCCTGAGCCTTTAAAATGGATGTGATAATCCACATACTATATGTTCAGCAAATGCTAGTCCCCCTTCCCTTCTACTGGACTTTCTGGTGGCACCCACCACGCTGGCACACTTATCCCAATGACACAGGTCAGATGGTGTCATCTCCATTTCCCAGATAAGAGGACTGAGACTCAGAGGGCTGACACAACCTGTACCAACCCCCTGAAGCCCAAAGAAAGGACAACTTCCAAAATTGAACTGGCTAGTCTCCCACCTCCTTGGCATAAGCTGAGGGCCAACACTCCCAACCATGCTGTGCTCTTGTGGCAGATCTGACTCAGGTCGGTACCACAGTTGTGGACAGTTCAATCTATTAAACAGCTTATCCCCTCCTCTTCCCTCCTGTCCACCTGCCCTCCTGAGCAGATGAGAGAGGGTGTGCCCGCAACCATTCGGGTTGAGAATAGAAGGAGAAGACATAGGAAGGGAGACACTGATGGGGTCAGGTGCATGCGTGGGTGGGGAGGGAGAAGGCCTGGTGAGGGGGAAGAAGGAAGGTCAGCAAAGGAGGACGATGGGTGGGACGGGAGAGTTGGAGATTAGAAACCTTGGCCCCCTTTTCCCAGTGGGTATGGGGAGGAGGTAAAAAGGGGTGCTGCAACAAGGATCTGGGCCCCAGGGTAGTCACCGACTGGCTTTGTTCTCCCCCAGATCAAAGTAAGAGCCCCTCTTCCCTTCTATCCTGTCTCCCAAACCTAGCACATATGGACAGGCCTCAAGCCCAGGCTTATCTCAAATCAAACCATTTCAGGATCCTCCCTTTGGAACCATTCATTCTGATGTGATGATGCTACTTGGAAAAGAAAGTGTAATCAGGCTCTCTGGCTCTCCTCATCCCTCCACCTGTCTGTGCTCACACTCCACCCCCTAGCCCGCCCACCTCCCCTCCCCCGGTCTGGTTATTTTGGTCCCAGCAGCCTCCTAGGCCCGTGCCAAGATCCAGAAGGCCCCAGAGTTCCAAGTTCTGGGCCGAATTCAGCCACCAGCCCTCAAGGCAACCCCACAGCTGTGGCCTTCCTGAGTTTCTGAGTTCCCACTACCCAAGGACACAACAGTTCTGCTCCTGTGAAGGACCGGGCTGCAGACCCAACAAAGACCAAAATGGTGGCTTCCCCCAGAATGGAGCAGAACTTTTATGAGGGTCCAGCCCAGGTACATCAAACTAAACTTGGGATCTCAATGGATGTAGCTGCAATGTCTGTCTTTGTCCCTGAAAGGCCAATGGTGTGCGAGATTCCCCGTGCTGCTGGGGGTTGTTTAAACACCTGAGCAGGGGTGGGGGCGGGGCAGAGGCTGCTAGTCAGTAATAGTAAGATCCTGGGCAAGCCATTCAATCCCATATGAGCCTAAGTTTCTTCATCTGGGAGGTGGAGATAACAATCTCAGACACACACATGCATGCATGCTAGCAACTGTAAGAAACAAGTCAGCTGAAGTCAAAGGCCAGGGTAGGGATGGAAATGAGGTAGGGGCGAATTTCAAGGCCAGGTAAACTGCCAGGAGCCAGGTCCCTCTGTGCCAGGAATCATGGAGCTCTCCTTGGGGGCACACTATAGAAAGTACAGTCCCCACCAGGGTGCTCAAGAGAGTGCTGGTGTGAAGGCCCACATGCCTGGCTCCTGCAAGCGTGAGAGTCTCCCTGGAGGGTCAAATCGCACGCCAGTGCCACAGCACTGTGATGTGAAGGTGGAGCCATTAACCACGGCTGCATCTCTAACCAGGGTGGCCCTGCTCTGCGCCATCTGCAGGCTAGAGAACAGCCTGGTGGGGACAAATTTAGTGGGCAGGAGGGTAGGGCTTACCCTTCTGCGGGGGCTGGCCTGGCACCCTGGTCAGTCTCACTGAGGTTGGTTGGCGAGACCTTTGGAAGGCAAAATCCTTGGGGGAATGTGTGAACAGGACTGGCGTCCAGGCAGAGGAAGGTCATAGCATGGGTGTACCTCACAAACTGCATGGAGGGATGGCCAGCACCCAGCCCTGTCTGGCACAGAGCAAGTGTACTGCCTGGATTGCCACACAATTCTATGAGCAAATAGTCAGTGGCAAGCAAGGAGGAGATGATGAATGAGGATGGGTGGGGGACGGCGGTTGGAGAGGGAGGTGGCCGGGTAAATACAGTATGCCCAGTTAACCTGAATTTCAGCTACATAACAGAATATTTCTTTATGTATTTCTTTATTTATAGAGAGAGCATGAGCAGGGGAGAGGAGCAGAGAGAGAGAGAGAGAGAGAGAGAGAGAGATTGAGAATCCACAATCAGCACAGAGCCCAACTCGGGGCTCGATCCCACGATCCTGGGATCGTGACCTAAGCCAAGATCAAGAGTCGGATGCTTGACCAACTGAATCACCTAGGCACCCCGTTAACAGAATTTTAAAAATAATATAAGTATGCCCTATGTAATATTTAGGACATACTTATATTAAAAGAGTTATGCATTGTTTATCTGCAGTTACAATTTAACTGGGCATCCTGTATTTTTCTTTACTAAATCTGGCAAACTTGGGGTTGGGGTGGAGGGTCCCTATGTAGGGTACAACCTGCCTGCCAAGGCCCACTCACCGGAGAAGAACTGGCTGATGGAGGTGGGAAGGAGCGTGAGGAAGGCCAGGGGGTGGGCGAAGGAGATGGAAAGGACTGCTGAGATGTAGGCCACCCCGGCCACCATGGAGTAGAGGCAGGCAAGGGAGGTGTAGAGGCAGAACAAGACGAAGTTGCGCATGTTCCTGCCGCCGATGCAGTTGCCGGTGAAGAAACAGTGATGATCGTGCCTCAGGGTGACTCTGGCGCACACGCGGCAGAAGTGGGTGCTGGGCGGGGGGCACGGGGCCCTCCTGGTCGAGGGCCCCTGGCAGGCATCCAGGTCGTCCGGGGAGTTCTGGATGACCAGGACGTAATTGCCCAGGGCATTGGTTGAGAGGAACAGGAAGAGCGCCCCGTGGAGCAGCGCGGGAGAGAAGAGCCAGGCGGCCGAGGGGTCCTGGCGCATGCTGGGCAGGAAGAGGAAGAGCTGCAGCACGAAGGTCACCAGGGAGATGCACAGGAAGTAGGCGGGGGCCACCACGTTGAGCAGCCTCAGGGCCAGCATCCTCGATTACATTCCTAAGGGGCCCAGGGTGAGAGGAAGACTTACTGCAGTGTCCAGGGGGCGCGGTTGGTCGCTCCCGCCCCACTGAAACCCAAGCTCCCCATCCCTGTCCCTTGGATCACGCCTCCTCTCTTCCCCAATCCGAGCCCAAGCAGGTGTCAAACCCCAAGACCCAACTGGCCTCTGGGGGTCAGGCCCTATCTCCCAGTGCCCGCTTGGTTTTTGAGCAACCTCTGAGGCTCTAGAACCCTGGAATCAGGCACAACGAGGCAGTCCGGGGGGTAGGGGGTGGGGGGAATGAAGGGCGTGGGGCCAGCGCTCCGCTCCTTCATGGCAGTGGAAATGAGCCCAGGTTTGGGATTTCTCCTCCAGACTCCCTTGGAGGAGAAAGCAAAGAATTTGGAGTGGGGCAAAGAGAAATGACCTGTTGGAAGTCCTGCTTTACCTCCTTTTCTCTGACCCTCTGGCCACCCCCCTCCCCCAATGTTGGGCAATACTCAGGGACCACACCCCTAACCTAAGGCTCCTTGGAGGTATGTGTGCTTATAGGTCTGTGATGTGTGTGTGTGTGTGTGTGTGTGTGTGTGTGTGTGTGTGGTGGTTGTGGTGTGGTGAGTGTGTGTATATGTGGGGGGCATTCCTTGTGCATGACTCTGTCCGTGTAATCTGTGTGTGCCTGGGTATCTGTGTTTGTGTATGTATATATCTGTGTATCACACACGCAGCCCCTGCCACCTGGCTTTTAGAAAAAAAATCAATTAAAACAATCAATACATTCACACACGCGCTCAGGCACCAGGTGAGGTGAAGGGGGGCGCAGTCGGAATACCTGTGTCAGCCGATCCTGGTCAGCCCATCTCCCCGACGCTGGCTGCCCTGGCTATTTCTTTGCAAAGAGCGTTTTCATTTGAAGCGACGAAATTAAAATCCCCCTTCGCGCCCTCCCCCCACCCTCCTGAAGCGAGAACCCAAACAACCCCGATGGCGCCGAAACCCTTTCGATGCCAACAAGCCCGCCCTGGGCGAAGGAGTGGATGTTTGGCCAGCCTTTTCGGCGGATCTACCCCCTGCTGCCGAACACCCCCACCTCATTCCCCACTCTACCCTGGCCCCCAAAGCCCTGGTTCCTGCCCAGCTTCGGAAGCCACCGGGAAATAGGATTCCCGGCGCCCGAGAGAACTTTTCCAGGGGCTAAGGAGCCGGCGAGCCCTAGGCGCAGGAAAAGTTCTGGGAAGGCGGCTGCACCCAGGATGGGCAAATGCCACGAGGCCTCCGTCCAGGCTGTCCCGTCCGGATTGGGCGATCGATCACCTTGGAGTCCCCTTTGCAGGTGCCAGTGCCCCCGGGGACCTGCGGCCGCTACAGGGAGCGCGAGCCAATCTCCTCGACAGGAACTCAGCCCGGAGCAAGCCCGGGGGTGGTCGCTAGAGGCCGGGCACCGCCCCCACCCAGGCGCCCCCGGGGGCTGCGGCGGCGCTGCCCACCCCAGAGAGCCCTCGGCTCCGGTCTCCGGCGAAGCAAGTGTCTTCCCCACGCCGGTCGCCAGGGGGGCGCGGGAGCAGCCTCCAGATGCGCCGCGGCGCCTGGCAGGCGGATAGGGGCTGGGGGAGCGAGGGGCGCTGGGCCGGCGGCCCCCGCGCCCTGCACCTGATCAGGGAGCGCGGAGACCGCCCGGGCGGTCCGGGGGCGCGGGGAGCTGTCCGCTCCGCACTGGCGGCCGCCTCGCCCGCGGCGGAGGGCGGCACGGCCGGGAGCCCTAGCGAGGCTGGCGGCGCGGGCGGCCGCCGGCGTCTCGGCCACCGCCTCCTGGACGCCGGGGAAGCCGCCCCCCGCGCCGCCGCCGCCGCCGCTGCCGCCGCCGCCGCCGCCGCCGCCGCACCGCCGCAGAGGGGTGGGGAAATGAACTCACCGAGCTCGGGTCGCGGACAAGAGGAGCCCCGGACGCCGGCTCTCACGCTCCCCGAGGCTGCAAAGTTGTGGGCTCGGCCCCGCTGGCTCGCAGCCTCCTCACGCTTCGCTTCGGGGACTGGGCAGGTAGCGGGGACGTGGGGAGGAGGGAGCGGGCAGCTGCCGTCCTCCCACTTGGGCGCCAGCGAGTGGGGGCCAGGAGGCGGCGGGGATGGCAGCTGGGCACCCCTCAACCCCGCCACCCCTCCCTCCCCTCCTGGGGGCGGCGCTCTGGCCACCCCTCTCAGCATCGTAGACTTGCCCCCCCCCCTTTTCCCCTGGAGTGGGCTGGGGCGCTCTGCCGGACTTCAGCCACCAACTGGGGGGATCTGGATTCAGCGCTGATGTGGATGTGTTAGCCGTCATCTGCTCCTTCCTTCCCTGCTCCCCACTCTCTCGGAAGGAGGGAGGCCTGGGGGGGGGGGTGTTGAGAGCTCAGTTTGCCAGGGGCAACACCCATAATGATCCACGTTGTTGTGTACAGAGGCGTTGAGAGCCCCAACTCTGGAGCCTGTCTGCCTGGGTCTGAATATCCCCCATCCACGGCCGTGTGATCTTCACATTCCAGTTTCCTCATCTGTAAAACAGAGATGTGAGGATTATGTGACAATATATGTAAAGCCGTTGAACAGGGCCTGCCCGTGGCAAGCTCTGTTTGAGTATTAGTTCATAATTACTGCCACTGTTTACTGGGCTCTTGTTACGTACCAGACACTGTGCTAAGCCTTTAGCATAAGACAGCTTTGTTAATCCTCAGCAGAAGTTCAGTCATCCCCATTGTGCGGATGAGGAGGTTGAGGCACAGAGAAGCTAAGTCACACACCCAAGGTCATACAGCGGAGAAGTGACAGAGCCTGGGTTCGAACTAATGCATATGCCTTCAGCCTCTAGACACCCGGAATCACCCTGAGACCCAGGGGGAGCTCTCATTTGGGAGAAGGGAGGACAGCAGAAGGTTTTTATCCGGACCAGAAGCTCATGCCTAGAGCCCCACCCCTTGCCCCCTGTTCCTATGTCCTTCCTCTTCCTGACTCTACTATTCTGAGGTGGGTACTGAGAGGCACCAAGAGGGTGGGGACACCTGGCCCCGTGCATTTCAGTAGGGATGAGGAGGAAGCAGAGAAAGCTTTAGATACACTGCAGGCATAATGGTGTCACCACTACCCCAATTTCCTGGGCTGTCATAGCTCACTCATCTGGCCTATTCCTCTCCTCTGGGTGAAGGCTAAATTAATAAATAAATGTTTATTGCTTTCTCATCTGGTTGATTAATACAAGGGCAATCCCTCAAAATGAGGACCGTATGTTTATCAGCTCGGCCTATAGTTTTGAATCAGCAGACACCGTTTTCTCTGTGTTTTATCAGTATACATCAAAATAAAAAGGGGGCCAGGAAACCTTTTTATATTCTGAAGGGGTCTTACATGGAAGCAAAAGCATAGCTTGCTAAGGGCTGGTCTCTGAGAATCTGGTAGCCCTGTGACTCTGGAGGCTACAGGGCAGACACAGAGAAGCACAAATAGCCTTTTTCCCTTTAGAGCTGCTTTGTGTAGAGATCATGGCTGTCTGGGCCCTCTTTGTAAGCTCTGCTGGCCCCCGCCACTGGCTGGGGAGGGAGGGAGGCCGGAGTGCTGGGTTTGGGTTATATTGATTGAAGATCTCCATTCCTTAAATACCTTGAGAGTCGTGCAGTATTTCTAATTTTATTTTGCATATGGGTGTGTGGTGGGAAGGTGTGCGTCTGGATTTGCGTGTGTGTGTGTGTGTGTGTGTGTGTGTGTGTGTGGGGAGGAAGGGAGAGAGAGAAGATGTCAGTGGGGGAAGGGAGCACTCAGCCAGGAAAGAGTCTGGCTGTGGAAACGCAGATGGGCAAGAACAATTACTTGTGTAGAAATATAGTTTATCAACAGGAGAAGACATTAAAGCTTCAGATCTCCAGCTAGCATCTCCTCAGTGCCCCCCACCTTAGTGAATTGAGTAAGAGGACGTACAGCCAAATGTTATTTTGTTTTTCTAAAATTGGTGCTTATCCCTGACAAAATCAATAGGGAAGCCAATTTGAAAACCTCACCTCGATTCTGGACCCATCGGAATTAAGCAGACCAAGAATGAACAACTTTACTGCTACTTCCCAGCTGTGGGACCTTGAGCAGGTCATTTAACCCCTCTGTTTTCAGTCTTCTCACCCATAAAATGGGATGAAGATGTTACCTCGTGGTGATGATCAAATGGGATAATGTAATTTAAGCACTTCTGTCCTGGCAGGAGATTGGACAGTGTTAGCTTCTTCTCTTCCTATCTGTCTTCTGGGCCCTTATCTCTACCCACCAGAATATCTTGCCTTTCCAGCTAAAATGAGAGCTCTCTATGTTGGAAATGTTTTGGGGTCTCTTCCATGTCTCCTAAAATGGTTATTTGCCTCGCAGAGACACTGAGTAAAAGTGTACTGACTGATGAGTTGATACTAGTCTCTCTCTGAGAGGAAAAGCTGTGTTCCAAGGTCTTTGGAATATCTGCTAAGGACACAGACGCCATTGATCTTGCATCCTGCCACTACCCACGCCCCCTCCCCCCCAACTATGGTCTCATCGTCCATAAACAGCATCAGAAAATAATTTATAAACTACACTCTCCATTGCCCTTGTCATATATTCTTAGAGTTAAGCTATGACTATATCTGCGGGCGGGCCCAAGGGAGCGGGAACAAGACAGGCATCTGATAGCTGCCGAGCACTTTCCCAGAAATACGTGCCATAAATCTTGCTATTTGGTGCTATTATTTGAATAAAATGAATTCCCTCCCAAGTGGCTATCTTCCATTTTGCCTCAACATGTTGTGTACCCAGAGAGGAACTCTGTGCAGCAAGCGGCATCTCCCCTGGGCCGGGAACCCCACACACGTGTGTATCTGGCCCTATAACTCCCAGCTGTTTGGGATGGAAAACATTCCAAGATGCAAGGGGCCACAAAGAAGGAGGCCATGGGGATTTTCCTTCATTCTCATACCCTTATATCATATTGATTAGAGTGAAGATAAACTGGGGTCTTAAGGTTAACTGGTACCCTGAAATTAAGATTTTAATAGACATCCTCAGACAGGATGTTTTTTGCTGCAGATAGCAAGTCATAGCCAGGGGCAACTACAAAGTGCTCCCCGAGTCTCAGAAGGCTTAGTGAGACACCATCCCTGCCTGCCTGGATCCAAAAAGCCTATAAGGGTCATCTTTGTCTTATCAAACCCAATACATGGAATTTGGATTATCACAGAATTTCTATTTGGAGGGGGTAAGGTTCTTGGCTGACGATGTCTTCATTTTAGCAATAACACGTTACTTTGATGTAGTAAAATGCTTTGCAGGTTGTAAAGTACATCCACAAAATTAAAATTTTATTCTATGAGTCTCTCAACAGCCCTGTAAGCTAGCTGGGACAAAAATTATTAAGCCCATTTTTCTTAGGAGGAAACTGAGTTCAGAGACTTGCTCCGTGTTAATTTGCAAGCCTTGCCTATGTTTGATTTAAAATGTAACTCAATGTGCAAGAATCTCACCAATTCTCAACTTTTTTGGAACATCTCAAGTGCATAAAGGAAGCAGGTATATGACACAGTCCTTCAGAATAAAAGACCTGAATGATCTTCCTTTACGTGAGATATTTATATAAAGCTACATAAATAAAATAAGGCAAAGTAAGCCCGCAGCACATTAATCAAATGTTCTCAAGCATTCTGCTGTTTGTGGTGCTGGAGAGCGTGTATGGAATTAGGAGCCTTGATGCTCTTCGGCAAAGCCTACGTGTCAAGGTGGGAACAGCAGGTCTGAATGTCACCCTTGGGGTGACGGGTAGCCCCGGCAGTCTCCCTGGTGATTGATGCATAAGAGTGGAATTCTTGGCTTGGCCTGACAGCGCCTCCTTTAGAGTGTTCAGGCGGTGGAAAAACAAATGTGATCTTTTACCAATTAGGCATGGTTTCCGGGTCCTGGTAGGGAGGCCTGTGCCTGTGGGCCAGTGTGCAGCTTAGCCAAGGTGGTGGCAGCAGGATTGATTGGTGCTTTGGTCTCAAAGTGTGCAGGAGGTGGGGGGCGGGGAGCGGAGTGGAGGGGGAGGATGAGGGGGCATAGGCAGGGAAAAGAGGAGGTGGGCAGAGAGCAGAGGGGAGAAGAAAAAGAGAGGAAAGGAGAGGGGCTGAGGGAGAGCACACTCATTTGTCTGACACAACCTCAGTATGTCTTCATGATGGAGGACGCTCAGGGGCGCGGGGGGAGATCCGCTGTCTCCATGGAGAGCGCTGCGAGGCCAGGTGTCCAGGATGGGAGGGAATGAGGCTGAAGGTTGACATCTCAATCAGAGGAGGAGGGAGGTGAGACCAGGAGAGGCACTGCAGTGCCCTTGGCTGCTTGTAAGACTCTCGATATGTTGTAATGGTCGTAGAGAAGCGGGCAGCCCAGACCACACACCCCTGAACCCCTCTGCCTCCGTCTCCCCCAGTGCTCCAGCAGAGATGGCCCAGGGCCCAGGGCCCAGGAGAGAGGCAGTGTGGTGTGATTGGAAAAAAAAAAACAAAAAACAACCATGACCATTTGGTGTGAGCTTTCCGTGTCCGCTGGCCTTGGCCTAAATCCCTGTGTTCCTATTTACTTGCTGTGTGATCTTGAGCACCTTCCTTAGCCTCTCTGAGCCTCAAATTCTCTGTCCGTTCTTAACTTGCATTTTGTCATCAATTTTACATGACAAAGATGCCAACTCAATAGGCCCTGGGCTTTCTACTTAAATAATCCAACTACCGAATCATCTTGCATGCTTCCTAACACTACTGCCTCTGCGATGATCTTGTTTGTGTGTTTCTTTACTTGTTTACTGTTTGTTTCTTTTCATCTGATAGACTATAAACCCCTTAGGGCAGGGACTTACCCATTAGCTTTGCCTCTGTAGCTAGGACCCAGCACAGAGCCTGGCACACAGTAGGTACTCAGTAAATATTGGAATAAATAAGAGACAGTCTGGGGGACAAAAAGCATGAGGGACTGACATGGGGTGTAAAAAATACCTTGATTGTGGTGATAGTTACAGGACTATATGTTTACCAAAACTTATAGAACTGTACCTGTCAAAAGGGTGGATGTTACTATATGTAATTATACCCTTAATATCTGATCTTTATTTTCATTTATTTATTTTTATCTTAGAGAGAGTGTGTGTGGGGGGTGGGCAGTGAGAGGGACAGAGAGAGAAAAAGAGAGAGAGAGAGAATGCCAAGCAGGCTCCATACTCAGCACAGAGCCCGATGCGGAACTCTGTCCCACAACCCTGGGATCGTGACCTGAGCCAAAATCAAGAGTCGGACATTCAACTGGCTGGGCCACCCATGTGCCCCCTGACTTTAAAAAATAAACTATAGGGAGCAATGGATCAACAGAATTCAACTAATAAAGACTCATTTTTACTGACACTCATTATGTGTCAGGCTGAGAGGGGGCCAAGTGCCTTTGCATTGGTTAACTCATTAAATCCTTGCAACAACTCTGCCTCACGGAAGTCTGACTCTACGTATTTTGTAGAGGGGAAATGGAGACTCAGAGTGGTTACAAGATTTGCCAAGATTGCAAAGCTCGCTGGCGGCAGAAATGAAATCCAGGTCACATGACTCCAATGCCCAAGTCTCACCCAATGGGGTTTCTTCTGTCTCTCACCCCTAAACCCTCACACTGACAGAAATACAGAGGCTGT
Organism: Panthera tigris; assembly: GCF_018350195.1. Taxonomy (NCBI): domain Eukaryota; kingdom Metazoa; phylum Chordata; class Mammalia; order Carnivora; family Felidae; genus Panthera; species Panthera tigris. The sequence goes on from NC_056665.1 coordinate 121,243,973, forward strand.
TTTCCTTATGGCAGAGTCACATATTATGCTGACGTTTACGATGTTCATCTCTTACGCTTTCGCATGAATTAGCCAGTCAAAATCTTTTCTTAGTGAAACAGGGCGTAGAGAGAATGGGCTTTTGTTTGGAGATCAGGATTGGGGTGGGATGTGGCATAGAGTTAATACAAACAGGCCTGCAGGAGGGCATGGGAGGGTCTGATGGGACCAGAAGATAAAAGGGAACCAAAGGAGAGGGTGTCCAGAAGAGCGGTGAGAAGACAGTCTCCGGGGTCCGATGATCTGGGTTCAGATTTCAGTTCCACTAGTCACCTGTGCAACCTTGAGCAAGTCAGTTGACCTTTCAGTGTCTCAGGTTCCTGATCTGTAAAACAGGGTGAATTGTAATTCCCACCTCATAGGGTTGCCATGCAGATTAAACAAGATAACATCTGCAAAGCACTTACGATAGTGGCTGGCATAGTAAGTATGAAACAAGTGATAGCCATTGTACCTGATCTTAATTAATTAAACATGGCGTAAGCCAGGATGGAAGTTCACTTCAGTCTCACATAAGTGAAGTTTAAAGGAGCCAGTCCAAGGCTGCTATGGACATTTCATGATCATGTGGGACCCAGATTCTTTCTCTTGTGTTGCCCTGTCATCCTGATGTCCCCTCCTGCCTCATGGCCCAGGATGGGCCAGCCATCATGTCCATATTCCAGCCAGCAAGAAGGAGACAAAGAGAAAGGACATACCCCTCTCCTCAAGGACATTTCCTGGAAGTTAGAATACATCTACTTACCTCTCACCAGCCAGGACTTAGTCACGTGGTCACACCTAGCTACAGGTACCTATGTAACCAGCTAACATTTCTGAGTTGTATTGATAAAGAGGAAAAGGAAAATTAATTTGGGGGCCAACTTTTGAAAAGTTCTGAGGGTAAAGCTGAAGAGCATATTTTGACCAGACACTAAGCTCAAAGCCAGATTTCGTCTTCTACTATGGAAAAGTTTAGACACATCAAGTTTTCTGTCCCCCAAGCCCCAGGACAGAAGCAAGAGTTTCCTAGCACTTTCGGTCACTTAAAGATTCCTGTTTCCCGGGGCCCCTGGGTGACTCAGTCGGTTGAGTGTCTTACTTCGCCTCAGGTCCTGAGCTCATGGTTCATGGGTTCGGTTTGTAGGTTTGAGCCCCCCATCGGGCTCACTACTGTCAGCGCGGAGCCTGCTTTGGATCTTCTGTCCCCCCTCTCCTTCCCCCTCCCTGCTCACTCTCTCTCTCTCTCTTTCAAAAATAATAAATACATTTTTAAAAAGATTCCAGTTTCTCATTGGTCAAATGGGGCTACGACCTCTGCCTTTTCCCACTCTCCCACTGACCCTTGCCTTCCTCTGGGCATTTCTCCTCATAGAAACAAGCCCAGGAAAAGCAGCTCCAGCCTGGCAAAGGCTTGACCTCAAATGAACATAGACAATGGGTGCTACAGGCAGCTATGGTCAGTGTCCTAGGCCATCTGGCCAGCTCAGCAAGCAGGACATCTGGCCCTGATGATACAGAGAGAGACAGAAAGGATGTACTTTAAATATTTTTTTATTTAAAAAAAACCATATGAGTGGGGTGCCTGGGGTTAAGCGTCTGACTCTTGGTTTTGGCTCAGGTCATGATCTCACATGCGTGGGATCAAGTCCCATATCGGGCTCTGTGCTGACAGAACTGATTCTGCTTGGGATTTTCTCTCTCTCCTTCTCTCTCTGACCTTCCACCACCCACAAGCACACGCTCTCCCTCTCTCTCAAAATAAATAAGTAGACTTAAACAAAAAACCTATGAGTAACATTTTTTGCATGAAAATTTGAAGTTGTAATTAAAAATAAGTCAGAAATCCTTTGATCCTAAACCTAAAGATAATGATCATTAATATTCTGTATGTGCCTTTCAATCTTCTATTTATTCAGATTTTTTTCCTTTTAATTATAAATTTGGGCTCACATCTTCATCCTCTTTTATAACCAGCATTTAAAATTCCACCATAGTGGGGCACCTGGGTTGCTCAGTTGGTTAGGCGTCTGACTCTTGGTTTCAGCTCAGCCATGATCTCAGGTTTCGAGTTTGAGCCCCACGTCAGCCTCTGTGCTAATGGCATAGAGCCTGCTTGGGATTGTCTCTCTCTTCCTCGCTCTCTGTCCCTCATCTGCTCATGCTGTCACTGTCTCAGAATAAATAAATAAACTTTAAAAATAAATAAAATTCCACAGTAGTAAGACAATCTTCCCATGTTGATAAACACACTTCTCCCACATCATTTTTAACAGACAGCTTGATTGCTTCTCTTACAGAAAGGACACAGTTTAGTAGGGATACACCAAAATTTGGCTTTGAACTTAGTGTCTTGTCAAAATATACTCTTCAGCTTCAGCTTCAGTCTTGGTCTTTGAAAGGCTGAATAGCTCAAGTTCAGACTTCAGTGTCATTTCTGAGTTCCCTAGACTTGTGTATGATTCATGATCCCGTGACCATATTACATAATCTTTGTATCCAAGAAACATAATAACCTCTGTTATACACACATGGCATGTCATTTGGATTTACTGTTAATAATTAGTTTCAAATGTAGATAACCTTCCACATGTGGCTTGTAATGAATATCTTCTTTTATGCTTTATTTGTTGAAATCCTATCAGCCAGCTAAAGCTTAAATGTGTATTTATTATTACAAGGGTGAAATGCTGTATTGCTTATGACAGTTATAAACACTGTCCCTTTTATGTTAAAATTTTCCCAGCGTTAAATATAGAAGGAAACATTGAAAACTGATACAAATATTGAGATGCATGCCCGCCAGATGCTTTCAGAAGATACTTTTTTGGGGCAACAACAATAAAACATTAAAGTAATAATATGAAGCAGATAATGGAAATTAGATTATATAATAGTTCTAATCTTTGTAGAATTGCTTGGGATGCTAGCATTTGTAACACTGAACAAAATAATCTTTACAAACGTCAATTTTTTAGTTACTGTATTCTAGTTAGGCCATAAGGCTTTAGTAAAAAAGCCCAGTTGTGGATATCTTTACAATTCGTCTTGTAAAGATAAACTAAAAGATATCTGTAAAGATAAAAACAGGATGTCAACCAACCTCCCAATTTCATAAGGAAGAAAGCCTCTATCACATGTAACAATATCCATGGTGAATCATATTTGACCCAATGTGGAGAGGAATATAAAGACTTTGAAGAGAAGAAGAAATTATTGGAAAAAGTGAGGATCCCACTCCTTCACCATCATCAGTCAAAAAGAAGCTTTGAGGGGCGCCTGGGTGGCGCAGTCGGTTAAGCGTCCGACTTCAGCCAGGTCACGATCTCGCGGTCCGTGAGTTCGAGCCCCGCGTCAGGCTCTGGGCTGATGGCTCGGAGCCTGGAGCCTGTTTCCGATTCTGTGTCTCCCTCTCTCTCTGCCCCTCCCCCGTTCATGCTCTGTCTCTCTCTGTCCCAAAAATAAAATAAAAAACGTTGAAAAAAAAAATTTAAAAAAAAAAAAAAAGAAGCTTTGATTTATGAACACAAACATGTCTATAAGATACAGCGTAGGAGCAAGCCAGCAACTACTGGTACAAGGGGACAATTGTGCCTGCCCTGTCGTGTTAAACTGCACAGCGTTGACAGTGCAATTCATCAATAATGAAGTTATCATCAGGAACAGTCTCCGATAAAATTTTAGACGTACTCCTTTATCGAAAATATTTGCCCCATGAAGGCGATCGTAGGCATTGGCCTAGACTTCGGCTGAATACTGATCTTAACACTCGGCCACCTGGCATCCAGCCAAAATGTGTCTTGAGCGCATCTCTAACTTCAGATTACTTCCGGTTTCTCACTATTATTACCAACATTGCAATGAGTGTCCTAGCACAAACAACTCCATGGGGCTCTATGATTATTTCTTTGGCTGGGTTCCTAGTAGTAGAGTGGCTGGATCAAAAGGATCCCTATTGCCAAACTACCTTCCAGAAAGTTTGCACCAACTTGCCTCCCGCAAGAGGAGGGGAGTAGGGAGAGATCGTATCCTGGCTCCTCATCAGCTACGGGCACCTGCATTTTCAACCTCCCGCAGCGGTTGGCAGTTGGGTGGTTGAGAGTAGCATCCTTCAGACGGCTCCAAACCCTTCTGGACCCCATCATTGTGATTACAGCTGTAATTCATTTTGTGTTTATCTTCTCTCTGGCATTATGGTAGACTCCTTGGGTGCCTTTTTGGACTTTTTTGGGTCACAACGATCACGAAAAGTAAATGTTGCTGGCCTAAATTTATAGATAAGGAAACTGAAGCTCAAGGGTTGGGTGGCCCTGCTCCTAACCCTGATGGAAGTTTCCAGAAGCCTGACGAAGCAATACTCTGAAAGCCTTCTCTTGTAGGTAAATGAAGCCTAGAAGGTCCGATCCCCATGACCCCAGCTATTCAACCCCAGGGGAACTAGAGCAGTCCCCAAGTCCTCCTAGCTGTATCCATTTCCAGCCAGGGTTTGAATGTGGAAGAAAGGTGAAAGCCAGTGCTTACTGAACCCTGCCTCTGCTCTGGGCTTGGCTGTGTGCTAGGCACTTTACATGGATTCACGTCCAGGGCTTCTTGGTGGTTGCTGAAGGAAACTGTGTCCGAGTGGCTGCCCTCCCCAAGTGAGCTGCCCGCCTGCCTGGTGTGTGTGTGTGTGTGTGTGTGTGTGTGGGTGTGTGGGTGTGATAACAGACTAACAGCACCAGGAGCAGGTCAAGATTATTGGCCACTGAGTCCTCCACCACAACAGGTTGGCAGCTGACCACTTGGGGGGACGGGGTAAAAAGAGTGACCACGTGCCAGGGACTTGCTATACATTATCTCATGTAGGTTTCAAACTGCCTGGTGAGATAGGATCCACATTTTACACAGGTGGGACCAGAGGCTTAGGAAATGTTCCAGAGCTCACAGCTAGTAAATGGCGAAGGACCCAAATAATCCAGGATAGATGCACATACTTTCTCTGATCCAGACAGGAAAACATACTTCGATACATTTCTATAACCCTTGTAAGAGCCTGAAGCCTTGAGAAAGAAACAAGGAGCCTTCAGAATCCCCCCAGGAGCAGGAAGGCTGTTGTTCCGAGGCCTTGCGGAGGAAGAATGTACTGTCCCCGAGCTGAGGGGGACACACGAGGGTAGACAGCCTTGGGCAGGTGCTGCAAGTGACCTTCTAGCCTGAAGCAGAACTGCCTGGGCTGCGTGGGTGGTGGCAGAGGAGTGTTGTCCTTGCACGTGAGGACCTGCCTCCTCCTTCCTTCCCTTTTCCACTTCTGGAACCCAGGAACTGAGACCTGAAAGCCTAGAGGCCTGAAAGCCTAGAGGAAGGAGCCAGCCTGCTGTCCTCACTGGCATCCTTCAGCAGAGACACACACAGCACCTGTGGGCAGCCAGACCCCAGAGTCAAACAGATCTGGGTCTGATCTGATTCAGTCACTCTCCAGTTACGTGACCCTGAGAAAGTTACTTGCTCTCTGAGGCTCAATTTAAATCACAGAATGTGGGCAGAGTCATCGTTCCTCATCAGTGGCTATAAGACTGAGTGAGCAAAGGCTCCCACCCCATTGCTGCCTCAGTCAGAAGCCAGCCCCCGACTCTCTCTAGTCCCCACCTATGCAAGGAGCCTGTCCTGGGCAGCGTCCTGGGACCCCTGGAGCTCTGAGGACCCACCTGGGTGGGTGGGTCCAGATCCTATCCAAAGTCTTGTAGACTGCACACTCACTCTAACCTTCAGACTAACCACAGCATGTGCTGTGGCCCCACCTGGAACACACTTCCTGCCCCTGTGTCTGCCTTATTGTGCTCACACTTTATGCTTCACATAGCTTCGTGCTTCTCCAGAAACCTCCCCTAAGCCTCCAAGTCCAGCTGACACATGTCCTACCACCATATCGTACCAAGTTTTAATGGCCTGGTTGATTGTCTTCCGTTGGACTGTGAGCTCAGGAAGGGCAGGGACTAGCTTCTGCCTATGTTGTACCCGCAGTGCCCAGTGGATAGATGCTCAGGGTAGATGTTCAGGACATGTGCACAGAATAGCAGAATTGAAGGGAGGGTGAATGGATGCTTACACGGGTCTGGATGGAGTACCTGTGGGAGACAGATCACTATAGACTCTCTGAACCAGGGCCTCCCAAACAGGAAAGAAGAGGCCAGGACTTGAACTATCATGGTCGCAGTGACCCTGTCTTTTATTCTCTCCGGCAAAGGAAGATACATCTAAGTTCGCTCTGTCCAGTTGTTCAGGTTCTGTACTTTACAATTCCGGGGGCACATTTTTCACATTTCATAGATCTGTGTGGTTATTGCAACAATATTCCAGCAGATGGCAGTAAAGTATCTTAAATTAAGGGTGCTTTTTGCTGTTTGTGCAAATGCACTGTTTGGGCTATCTGTGGTGCTGGGTGCAGCTGTCTCCTGTCCCTCCAATCTGCTGAGAAATTGCCTGACACCCTTTCCCAGCCTTGTCCCTCCTCCTCTTCGCTTCAATGTTTTACAAAACCACACCCAGGACCTCAGCTTTGGCCTGAGAACTTCAGCAGAACTTCTGACATTAGAGTCAGAAATCCCACCTGCACCCGTTGCTCCAGAGAAGGTAATGTTCGTGATTGGAAACCTTGGGCTCAAGTCCCAGCTGCTGTATTTCCTAGTGAGTGATCTGGGGCAAGTGACCTTGCGGTTCTGGGACCTAGCTTTCTCTTCGGCACAGAATGCAGTAACATCCCTGCCCCTGAGGCTGTGAAGAACACACTACCCTGAACGTGCCAACACTTCACCACCGGTAACGCACCTCTGCCCAGGAGTATCCTGCATTGATAAAACGCTGGACTCTTCACACTACCCTGGGAGGATATATTGGGGCGGGGGTGTGTCACAAGCCACGTGACTCCTGTCTTGTCACTCTCCCCCCACAGGGTCGTCTTCTCCTAGGGAATCCCTTTCCCAGCCTCCAGCACCAATCCATCACCCTTCAGGGGCTTTGGCCACCACTGCAGTCTCTGCTCCAAACTCCTTAGTAGAGTCACAGTCAGTAGGCCAGTGAACAAATATTTATTGAGCACCTACTATGGGCCGGGCTCTGTGCAAGTCTCTACCCTCTACTCCCTTACGGTCGCATGACGGGCAATAAAATTAGTATAGTTGCCATCTTGTTCCTGAGTCATCAGACCCCATCCCATTCCTCTGGGACTCTAAGAAGAAAGAATTCTTGCCCAGTCTCACCTGTCTAGTTCTTAGGCCACGTAATGACTGGGTTCTGTAAATACCATTTTGGCCCCAACCACCACAAGTCTCCTCCGAGGTCCAGACCAAGAGAGGCTCAGCTGGGGTTTTCCGTGCCCTTCTCATACTGGGGCAAGGTTTGGGAAGCAGCAAACAAACTCACCATGGGTTTCACCTCAGTTTGGTCTGGCTGTGAAGAGACAAGAAACCCAAAGTAGTTGTGGCCTAGACGAGATAGACACTCATTGCTCTCATGTGCAAATGAAGTCTAGAGGCAGGCAGTCCAGAGCTAACACGGCCATTGTACAGTGTCAGGAAGGACGCAAGCTCTTTCCAGTACCCTGTTCTGTCATCTGTCAGGGGTAGTCCTCACAGTGGAGGTAGCATTTCAGGGCTGGCAAAGCCCTTCCTTTATGATATCAGGACTCAGGCCCCTTCTATAACATTTCCCTACCATTCGTAGCATGCAGCTCCCACTTCATGGTCTAAAATGGCTGCTTGAACTCCAGCCATCAAGTCAACATTCCACCAGCAGGAATTAGGAAAGACAAGTGAGCAAGGACATGCCCTCTCTGCCTAAGGACACTCCCTGGAACTTATTCATGATACTTCCATTTATTTCCCATTAGTTAGAACTGAGTCACATGATCGGATCTAGATGCAAAGAAGGCTAGGAAATAGTCCTTATTTCAGATGTGTTCAATTCCTAAGGGAGAAAAAGAGCATGGTTATTGAGGAACCCTAAGAATTCTCTAGCACATCTTACCTGTGAAGTACCAACTCCTGCCTACAGGAGGTCCCTGGCATAGGTTAACCAGGACAATAACTCAACAACCATAAGATCACAGAACAAGAATAATGGAAAGACAGTAACGACGTAACTTCCTCTCTGTGTGTAAATACCGTTTACATATCCCTGTTGCCAACATTCAGCACCGCAAACCCCCAGCTCTCAGCTGCCCAGTCCTGTTCCTGCAGGTTCAGCTTTAGCATCCCTTCCCCCACCCCTGAGACAAACCCTCCCATGCACCCGACACTGCCCCTCCTCCCTCCCTAGAGTGGAGTTTGGCTGAAGAGAAGGTGTGGGGCGCAGTGACGGGGAGGCCCTGTGACAGCACAGGAGCGGTGGCGGTTGCCTTGGTGAGCTGGGCAGAGGTTTCTAGAATGCTGCTAAATGTGTTTTCCTGACCTGCCACCGCCTACTCTTTCTGGCTTAGGAGAACTTCTTGGGAGCTGAGGCCCCCTGGTCCCACCTTGTTATCTCCCCCTGCCACCCTTTTGAAATATTCATTTGCCCGTTGACTACCTCTTCCCTTAAGAAGGGGCTCTCAAGCCCTCAGACGCCCCAGGGCGAGGAATGAGGAAGGGGACAGTAACAGTTTTCCCTGCACCCTCATGCCAGCCCTGTGCCTTAGGAGCCTCATCCCCATTTGAGAGATCCAACCTCTGGGCCCGAGGGCCGCAAGGCAGTGGCCCCGGTCAGCCCGCTCACGGTGGAAGCACTGAGACTAGAGCCAGCTCTGTGACTCCCAAGCCACTGCATCTTCGTGAGTTATGCGTCCCAGGTAGGGTTCTGACGGCGGAATTTTAAGCAGACTGTCAGATGTGTTTGCTGTACTGACTGTCCCCTCCAGCTCTTCAGGGAGAAGTCTGAAGCAAGGGGAGAAAATATGACCCGGCTGGGAATGTTGGCAAAAAGCCACGGGCCCGGCCTATGGTTTGAGCGGTCACGGGACACAGATTGCTGTGGGCATCCCTGCCTGCTCGCCTTGCCTGTCTGCCCCACGCTCCCCGGGCATCTTGCCCACACCCTCATCCCTGATGTCCAGGGACACTGGCTCTGCCCCCTCTTCAATCCCTCCAGGCCCAGAAAAATCACCCCTCCACTCAGCAAAGGAGGCCACATCCACATACCCTTGCATTCAGCTCCCTGTTCCTCCCCGCAGGCTGGTCATCCTCCCTCCCTGCATCTCAGTCCCAGGGCTGCTGGATCAGGGAAGTGCCTGGAACTTTCCAGAAGGCCGTAGAGGGGAGGGTGCCCTCTCGCCTCCCCCAGAGCCAACTCTGCAGAGTCTGCACATGGAGGCCCGTCCTCGTGGCCCGCTTCTCTATCGGCACAGTTTGCGCAGCACTCCCTCCCGGAGGGGGCAGGGGGTGAGGCTGTTAGGGGTGGAGGCCATCTCAGCCCACATCCTGGAAAACCCACTTGGGACCAGGAGTTGGATGTTCTTGTTTGTTTGTTTTATTTTATTTTAAAATTTTATTTTTAAGTAATCTCTAGACCCAGTGTGGGGCTGAAACTCACAATCCCCAAATCAAGAGTCACATGCTCCACTGATTGAGCCAGCCAGGCTCCCCAAGAGCTGGATGTCCTGCTAGTTTATCTGCATAGCCCCGCTCCCACAAATACACTCTTACTCGTGCACACAAGCATGCTTGTACTCCAACATTCACAAACAGACCTGCACACACACACACGTGCACGGGACCCTTAGTTTAAATTCTTCTAAGACAGTACACTCTTGGGTGTCAGAGTCTGAGCTCTGAAGTCACATACGAAGTTTGCTTTTATATACTGCATTGTGGTTTTTAAACAATGACTTCTCATTTTCAGAGGGCAATATACGAAATTGGAACCACACATAGATGTAATAAGGAAGGGACTTCCTCCCCCTCACTGTTCCCAGTCTCTTGCTCCCCTCCCCAGGGACAGCCATTGTCACCACTTCTTTGTGTCGCCTTCCAGAGCTCGTTCGCAGATGAGAGTCTATAAGGCTGCTCACTCACACGCGGGTGCACACACACACACACACACACAGGGGAGCCCACGGGCGCACTGCTTTGCACTCTGCTTTATTTTGTTTACGCAAATGCACCACTTGGGCCACGCCGGGTGCATCTGTCTACCAGCCCTCCAAGCTGCCAAGTTGCCAGTTGCCCAGCACCCTTTGCCAGCCCGATTGCTGTACCTGGTGATTGCTCACGTTTAAGGACACACAGAGCACCTCAGCCTTTTTAATGGGGGCATGGTGTCCCATCATGCAGATACACCATGATTTATTTGATGCGCCCTACTGGGTGAGCATGAATTGTTTCCAGCTGTTACCCACAGTTTTTTTTTTAAGTTTATTTATTTTGAGAGAGAGAGAGAGAGAGAACAAGCAGAGGAGGAGCAGAGAGAGGGAGAAAGAGAGAATCCCAAGCAGGCTCCATGCTGTCAGCAGGGAGCCTGATGTGGGGCTCCAACTCACAAACGGCGAGATCATGACCTGAGCCAAAACCAAGAGTTGGACGCTTAACTGACTGAGCCACCCGGGCGCCCCTCTTTTTTCTACATATTTATTTATTTAAGTACTCTCTACACCCAATGTGGGGCTCAAACTCACAACCCCAAGATCAAGAGTCTCACGCTCTTTTACTTGAGCCAGTCAGGTGTCTCTGTTACCTACAGGGTACAGTTCTTTAGTGAGTGCCTGCCTGTACAGTTCAGCCCGCGTGGGTGTGTGTATCCTTCAGAACTGGGTAGGAAGGAGGGACCCAGCCTCTTGTACTTCACTTTCTGAATCCATAGGTGACAATAGTTAGAACACCGACCTCACCACGTGAAGACCAAATGAAATCAGCATGCTGAATGCCTAGCACAGCATCTGGCTCAGGGACCCAGACGTGTTAGCTCCTGAGGAGGGGAGAGGAGAGGGTAGGAATGGGGTGAGTAGGGGCCAGCTGCCCCCCAGGAGTCTGCCCAGTGCCTCTCCTCAAGGCCACCAAGTTACATGGCAGCGGGCCTCAGCCTGGGAAGTCCCCTGCCCTGATGATGGGGTGGGGATGGTCAGGGAGATTCATACCTAGGGTGCCACAGGGAGAAGTAGGGGGCAGGAAGCCATGAGTGGCTGGGGGCCCAGCTACTGCCTTGGAGCCAGAGTGAGGGGCAGGCCTGGCTTTCCTGCTGAGTCATTCCCACTGGAGCTTTGGAGGAGGGGGCAGGCCTGCTTCCAGAGAGAGTGAGAGAGAGAGAGAGAGAGAGAGAGAGCTCTATCGTGGTGAGAGCTCTCAGGCACACACACACACACACACACACACACCCCTCCCGGCTTAGAAAAAGGAACCCCTCCCAGCAGAGAGAGGCTTTGTTCCTCACAAGATGTAAAAGCCAAGGAGACAAAGGAAAGGCAGCTCCCAGGGCCCCTGTCCCTCAGCAGCCATTTCTCCACCCCTCTCTCTGTCCTCACCCCATTTCTACCAGCTTTCTCCTCCATCCAACCCACCCCTGCCCCTAGGGTGACTAGCCATCCTGGATGGCCCAGGATGAGGGACAAGTTGATCCCCCGACTTGTCCATCTCATTTCCCCTCCTCATCTTGCACCTGTCCCCTGGCCCCGGGGTTACCTGTAAATCGCACCTCACAGAGGGTAGAAGCCTTCCTGCCTCTGAGGTGGTGTTCTGATGTAACAGGCCTTTATGAGACTTGTCCCACACTGTGGGGGACAGAAGTGAATGAGGCTGGGGCCCCGGGTCCAGAGGGACTCACACTGCGAGGGTGAGGAGGCTAAGGTTGGAGTCCTGCCCCCAGAGCCAGCACCTGCTGGGCCCTGGGGGGCGGGGCAGCCTGTGAGAAGCAGGGTCTGGCTCGGAGGGTGGGCTGGTTGGAGGACCTAATGCTTCCTTCCATTGAAAGTGACTCTTTGTCTTAGTACAAAATCCCCAAACCCAACTGTGGTCTAACACCTAGCTCTATACCCTTCCAGACATATTGCTATTCATGTGCACCTGGTTTATGGAAAAGCCTGAAGCTGACAGGATCCAAACAGGAAATGTGTCTGCTTTGTCTCTCTAACCACAGCCTTCAACCTGATTTGCTAAATCTTTTCTGGCCCTGAACAATATTCCAGGCAGATTCCTAGTTTTCTCATCAGACTTCCTGTTTGTTTGTTTAATTATTAAAAGCCCAGGCTAATCCAGTCCAATTTAGAAATTAAACATCAGGGCACCTGGGTGACTCAGTTGGTTAACCATCTGACTTTGACTCAGGTCATGATCTCATTCATGGTTCGTGAGTTTGAGTCCCACATCAGGCTGTCTGCTGTCAGCAGGGAGCCTGCTTCCGATCTTCTCTCTCTCTCTCTCTCTCTCTCTCGCTCTCTCGCTCTCGCTCTCTCTCTACCCCTCCCCCACTTGTGCTTTTTCTCTCTCTCTCAAAAATAAATAAACATTAAAAAATTAAAAATTAAACACCATATGCAAATCTAGGGTGATTCTCCTCCCCTGCCCCCATCAGAAGGCTTTTACCTCCAGGGTCTGAGGTTGGGATGTGATGTTGGGGGGGGGGGGGATGAGAGCTGGAGAGGGGCTCAGTCACAGGTCTTGTTTTCTTGGCCAACACTCCCTGATGACCAGTGCTTCCTGGGGACAGGGTTCCAAGTGGGGTGCAGCTGAGTTGTCTGGGGAGAGGCCCCTCTGCCTGGACTTTTTCCAACACACCCTGTCATCTCTAGCCCCTGGAGGCTCACCACTAGAATTCCTCCCCAGCTACACCTCCCACAGGAAACTCCTGCACCTTTGCCTGGCCAGATGGAGGCATGTGGGGTGGGGGGTGGGGTGCCCTGCACTGTCCCCAGCTCTGCTCTGCTTCTCTGTCCATTCTTCTTCCCAGGAGGCTATGGGTGGGTACCCAGCTGAGGCATGGGGTGCCAGTCCTCCCGTCACAGGTACCCTACTCGGGGAGTGATCTCTAGCAGACCCCCTGCACTCCCAGAAAGTAGAAGGGGAACCCCTGGAGCACTCCTGCCCCAGTCTGGGGTCATGTGACTTGTGCAGTCACACAGAGTCCCAGGACCATCAGTGCCCCCCATGCTTGGTCTAATGCTCTGCTGTCTTGAAATTCTTAGTAACTTTCAAACAAGGAGCCACTCATTTTCGTCAAGAATTAGGGAGCTGGTCCCATCTGGGACTGAAGGCTCAGACCATCCTCATCTGTTGGCAGAAAGAGGGAGGAATGGAGGCTCTGGTTGGAGTAGCAGGGCTGGTTCTGGAGCCTGTAAATGCCTGGGGAGTGCCACATGCCTCCCTGCTTTCCCCCTCTCCTGGGAGTGAGGGAGCCTGTCCGTGCCAGCCCCACTCCCCACCCCCCATCCCACCCTCCATTCGGTCTCCAGTCATCATCTCCCAGGCAAATAGGATCTGAACTAATCAACATCCTGTTAGGGATACAAGCATCCTTCCACATCACACACTACCCAAATCAGGAATTGAATAGATTCAGATTAAGTGCCTTTTTTTTTTCACAACAGTGAAATCATGTTGCATATATTGTTTTATAGCCTGCTTTTTTTCACTTAACAACCCACTGTAAATACGGAGAAAATTTTCGTCTACCATCTAATCTCCAGCATCTGTTTTAGTTAAATATTGCTGTGCAACAAACCACCAAAAACCCAGTGGCTCAAATCAACCACGGTTTATTGTTTCTCATTACCCTACAGGTTGCCCAGGTCCTCCCGACCATCCACGAGAAACACAGAGTCTAGAGAGAGAAAAACTCTGGTCCAGAGTTGGCTGAGCCACTTCCTGCTTGTGTGACCTTGGCCAAGTTACTGAACCTCAGGTTCCTCATCCATAAAGTGTTCTAGATGAGAACCGTGATGTCTCCCTTACCTGAGATATTTTGAGGATCAAACGAGAACTGTGAAGAATGGGATCTGCCACGTAGGGTCAGCAGGAAGATTAAGAAGTCTACCAAAGGTTAGCTGCTATGTAGGCTAGTGAGGGAATTGCTGGGGCAGGGAGGGAGCTGGGTCCCCAGCCCATCAGACCGAGAGGCACAGAAGAAAGGGAGGATTCTGCAAGGACTAGAAGCATCTGAAAGGCTGCAGTGAACAGAGCTAACAGTAGGAAGCATTGCTCAGCCAAAGAGGAAATGAAATCTGGGGGAAAGAGTCGCCTTGCCACAGCATAAAGGCTCTCATGTGTTAGCCATATTTTCTGCATTCTAATAATATGCTGGTAATAAAGTCAGCAGTAAAATATACTAGAAAGCAAGTAGTGCCAGCCTCGAGGCACCAGAGTCAACAAATGACCCACGGGTGCCCACCGCCTCTATCCCTGCTCGCTCCATCATGGGACCCCCTTCGGCCACTTCAGGAAAGAGAGAGCTGAGGCAGAGAACCAAATGCATCTCGGAGGGACAGGAGAAACAGTGCCAGGGAGCCAAAATCTAGACCCCAATGTTTTCTGTGCCCCAATATCTTATTTCAACGCTTTCATTACACTTTCAGAGATTTTAACACATACAGATTCATGTCTTTGGGCTCTTTTAAAATTTGGTAATATTTAAAACAAACAAATATAGAGAATAGCACAACAAAAACCCCATGTTCCTGTCACCAGTTTAAGAGAGAAAACATGCCAATACAGTTAAACTTGCCCTGGTGTGTTCTTCCCGTCTCCTTTCCCCACCTTCTTCTCGTGGCAGGGGGGTGGGGGGGTGGGGGGCACCACTATTCTATTATGTCCTTGCACTCTTTTTACTTTTTCAAATACACAAATAAATCCAAAGGAAAGGATAAGTTGCTTTATAAAGATTTGAGTTCCAGTTAAAGGCCTACAGGTTTGGATGACTTCTGGAGAGGCTGTAGGAGAAGCAGAGAGAGAAAAAAAAAGTCTGAAAAAAAAGGAACAGAATGTCAGTAACCTGTGACAATACCAACTGGAATAATAGATATGTAATTAGACTCTGGGGGCTGGGCAGAAACACATTTGAAAACATAATGGCTGA
The DNA here is from genome assembly GCF_018350195.1 of Panthera tigris. Taxonomy (NCBI): domain Eukaryota; kingdom Metazoa; phylum Chordata; class Mammalia; order Carnivora; family Felidae; genus Panthera; species Panthera tigris. Next base: position 121,258,997 of record NC_056665.1, read on the forward strand.
AATTTTTCCAAATTTGATGAAAAATCTAAGCCCATAGATCTGAAAAGCTGAATCAATGCCAAGCACGAAGAGGATCACACCAAGGCACAGTATCTTTAAGTTGCTGAAAATCAATGATAAAAAAGATTTAAAAATTTTTTTTTATTTCAGAGAGACAGAGTGGGGGGGGGGCGGGTAGAGGGGCAGAGGAAGAGAGAAAGAGAGAGAGGGAGAGAGTCTTAACCAGTTTCCACGCTCAGTACAGAGCCTGACACAGGGGCTTGATCCCAAAACCTTGGGATCATGACCTGAGCCAAAATCAAGAGTGAGATACTCAACAGACTGAGTCATTCAAGCACCCCTGAAAAATATTATTTAAGGAGCCAGGGGAGGGGGGAGGGACATTATACACAAAGGAAAATATAAAAATAATCTCTGACTTTTCATTAGAAATAATACAAGTCAGCAGACTATGGAATTAAATCTTTAAGACTTATTCATTTTTTAATTAATTAACCAATTAAAGTTTTTTAAAAATTTTCTTTTAATGTTTATTTATTTTTGAGAGAAAGAGAGACAGAGTGTGAGTGGGGGAGGGGCAGAGAGAGAGAGGGAGACACAGAATCCAAAGCAGGATCCAGGCTCTGAGCTGTCAGCACAGAGCCCTACGAGGGGCTCAAACCCACAAACTGTGAGATCATGACCTGAGCCGAAGTCGGACACTTAACCGACTGAGCCACCCAAGCACCCCTAAAGTGTATTTATTTATTTATTTATTTGGAGAGAGAGAGAGAGAGAGAGCACAAGTAGGGGAGGGGCAGAGGGCAAGGGAGAGAGAGAATCCCAAGCAGGCTCCACACTGTCAGCATGGAGTCCAACTGGAACTCATGAACTGTGAGATCATGACCTGAGCCAAAATCAAAAGAGCACAAGTAGGGGAGGGGCAGAGGGCAAGGGAGAGAGAGAATCCCAAGCAGGCTCCACACTGTCAGCATGGAATCCAACTGGAACTCATGAACTGTGAGATCATGACCTGAGCCAAAATCAAGAGTTGGACACTTAACTGACTGAGCCACCCTGACGCCCCTAAATCTTTAAGATTTAATTGAATGGAACAAAAAACTGTCAACCCAGAATTCTGTAGCCAGTGATAACGCTGAGGGAATTCATTGACGGCAGGCATGTTGAAGGCTTGAGGGAAATGATACCAGGTAGAGAAACTCAGATCCCCACAGAGAAATAAATGGAAAGAAATAAATACCAGACATGGTAAAAGTAAGAGATGTTTCCCCCTCATTAAAAAATTTATGTAAAAGAAAAATAAGAGTTTATGTAAAGCAAAAAAAGTAGCAGAGTACTATAGAGTTTATAACATATGTAGAAGTAAAATGTATGACAAAAAACACAAAGGACAAGAGAAGAGAAGGAGCTATAGTGTTATAATTTTCTTCTGTAATCTGTGAAGTGGTATAATATTATTTGAAGGTAGACTGTGAGAAATTAAAGATGCATATTGCAAACTTTAGAGCAAACACTAAAAAAAAGAGAGAGGAATAATTATTAAGCCAACAAAAATAAAATGGACTCTTGGGGCGCCTGGGTGGCTCAGTTGGCTAAGCCTCTGACTTCAGCTCAGGTCTTCATCTCACAGTTTGTGGGCTCAAGCCCCACATCAGGCCCGGTGCTGACAACTCAGGGCCTGGAGCCTGCTCCAGATTCTGTGTCTCCTTCTCTCTTTGCCCTTCCCCTGCTCACGCTCTGTCTCTCTCTCTCCCTCAAAAATAAACATTAAAAAAATTTTTTTAATTAAAAAGAAAATGGACTCTTAAACAATATTCAATCCAAAGGAAGGCAGGAAAGGAGGAAAAAACCCAAAGAACTCATGGTATGAATAGAAAGAAATAGCAAGATGGTAGACTTAAACCCCACCACGTAAACAATGATATTAAAAGTAAATGGAATGCATGGATGAACTTTGAAAATATTACGCTAAGTAAAAGAAGCCAGTCTTGAAAGACCACGTATTGGATGATTCCATTTATATGAAAGGCAAAGAATAGGCATATCTATGAATACAGAAAGTAGTTTAGTAGTTTCCTAGGGCTGAGGGAGGGATGGTGAGGGGAATGGAAATGACTGCTAGCTGACATGAGATTTCTTTTTGGCATAACAGAAATGTTCTACGATCAGATTGTGGTGATGATTGCACAATTCCGTGAAGATAGTAAAAACCATTGAATTGTACACTTTTTAAAAACTGAAGTGTAATTAATATGTAATGTTACATTCATTTCAGGCACACAACATCTACTGGTTATGCTGTGCTCACTAGTGTAGCAACTGTCTGTCACCACACAACACTATCACAATACCACTGACTACATTCCCAGTGCTGTACCTTTTATCCCTATGACTTATTCATTCCGTAACTGGAAGCTTGGACCTCCCACTCCCTTTCACCCATTCTGCCCATCTCCCCACCTCCCTCCCCTCTGGCAATCATCAGTTTTTTCTGTCTATTTATGGGTCTGTTTCTGCTTTTTGTTTGTTTGTTTGTTTGTTTATTCATGTTTTATTTTTTAGATTCCACATATAAGTGAAATCATATAGTATTTGTCTTTCCCTGTCTGACTTCTTTTCTTCAGCATAATGCCTCAAGTTTCAACCACATTGTTGCAAATGACAGGGTTTCCTCATTTTTACATCTAAATAATATTCTATTGTGTGTGTGTATGTGTGTGTATTCCATTGTGTGTATATACATATACACATATATGTGTATATATATACAAATTTGTGTATATATATGTATATACATATATATATGTATATATATTTTCTTTATCCATTCATCTGTCAATGGACACACACTTAGGTTGTTTTCACGTTTTGGCTACTGTAAATAATGATGCTATGAACATGGGGGTGCAGATATCTTTTCAAGTGTTTTCATTTCCTTTGGATATATTCCCAGAAGTGAAATTGCTGGATCATATGGTAGTTCTATTTTTAATTTTTGAGGATCCTTCATACTGTTTCCCATAGCAGCTGTACTAGTTTACAATCCCACCAACAATGCACAAGGATTCCCTTTTCTGTTGGAAGTTTTTTGATTACTGATTCAATCACTTTACTTGTTATTGGCCAATTCATATTTTCTACTTGAGTCAGTTTTGCTAGATTGCGTGTCTAGGAATTTATCCATTTCATCTAAACTACCTAGTTTGTTGGCATATATTTGTTCACAATATTCTCTTATAATCCTTTATCTCTGTAGGGTCAGTAGTAATGTTCCCACAACTTTTTTTTTTTAATTTTAGTAATTTGGGTCTTTTCTTTCTGTTCAGGCTAGCTAAAGGTTTGTCAACTTTGTTGATCATTTTCTAGCACTATTTTTTGGTTTTGTTGATTCTCTGTTGTTTTGCTACTGTCTATTTCATTTATCTCGACTCCAACCTTTATTGTTCCCTTCTTTCTACTTTCTTTGAGTTCATTTACTCTTCTATTTCTAGTCTCTTAAGTTGGAAGTATAAGTTATTGGTTAGAGATCTTTGTTCTTTTTTAATGGAGGCACTTACAGGTATAAATTTCCCTTTGAGCATTGCTTTCACCACATCTTGTAAGATGTAGTAGTTGTATTTTCATTTTTATTCATCTCCAATCATTTTTTAAATTTCCTTTGAGATTTCTTATTTGACCCATTGTTTATTTAAGGGTGTATTGTTTAATTTCCATGTTTTTGAGTTTTCCAGATTTCTTTGTTATTGATTTGTGTAATTTTATTCCACTGTAATCAGAGAACATATTTTGCATAATTTCATTCTTTTTAAATATTGAGACTTGTTTTGTGGCCTAACTTATGGTCTATACTGGAGAATGTTGCATGTGCACTTGAGAAGTATGTGCATTCTGCTGTTGTTGGGTGGAGTGTTCCATAGTTGTCTCTTAGGTCTAGCTTGCTTATAGCGTTGTTCAAGTCTACTGTATCCTCGCTGATCTGCATCTAGTTGCTGTAGCCATTATCAAAATTGGCATTATTGTCAAACTGTTTATTTCCCCCAATCTTGTCAGTTTTTTCTTCATATATTTTGGGGATTCTGTTGCTAGGTGCATATATGTTTACAATTTTTATATCTTCTTGAGAGAGTGACCTTTTTATATATTATTACTATATATTTATATATATAATTTTTATTTTCATTATTATATAATGTCATTTTTCATCTCTTCTAACAATTTTGTCTTAAAGTCTATTTTTTCTGATATTAGTATAGCCACTCCAGCTCTCTTTGGTTACTGTTTGCATGGAATATCTTTTTTCATCCTTTTAATTTCAACCTCTTTGTGTTTTTGAATCTAAAGTGAGTCTCTTGTGAGCATATACTTGGATATTTCTTTTTATTTTTTTAAACATTTACTTATTTTTGAGAGAGAGAGAGCGTGTGCGTGCACAAGCAGGGGAGGGGCAGAGAGAGAGAGAGAGAAAGGGAGACAAAGGATCTGAAGTGGGCTTGTGCTGACAGCAGAGAGCCTGATGCAGGACTCAAACTCATGAACCAGGAGATCAGGACCTGAGCTGAAGTCGGATGTTTAACTGATTGAGCCACCCAGGTCCCCCAGATATTTCTTTTTAATTCATTCTCCCAGTCTCTGCCTTTTGGTTGGAGAGTTTAATCCACTTACATTTGAAGTAATTACTGATAAGGTAGGACATACTTCCATTAATTTGCTATTTATTTTCTGTATGCCTTATGCTCTTTTTATTTTCTCCATTATCATTTTTGTGTTAGACATTTATTTTCATTTTAATTTCTTTGTCATTTTTATTATCATATATTTTTGAGTTATTTTCTTAGTGGTTGCTCTGAGGATTAAAATTAGCATCTTAATTTAGAATAATCTAGCTCAGATTAGTTTCAATAGTATGCAAAAAGCTTTGCCCCATATAGCTCTGTACCCACTTTTATGTTGCTATTGTCACAAATTACATCTTTATATATTATGTACCTATTGACATAGATTTCCAATTTTTGTTTTATGTAGTTGTCTTTTAAATCAAATAAGAAAGAAAGGAGCTACATAAACCAATAGCACATTAATACTGACTTTTATATTTACCTGTGCAGTTACATTTACCAGTGTTTTTTATTTCTTCATGTGAAATTGAATTACTATCTACTGTCCTTCCATTTCATCCTGAAGGATTTCCTTTAGCATTTATTAAAGGGCAAGTGTACTAATGGTGAGCTATATCAGTTTTTGTTTATCTGGAAACGTCTTATTTCTCCTTCATTCTCGAAGGATAATTTTGCTGGATAGAGAATCTATTGGTTGACAGTTCTTTTCTTTCAGCACTGTGAATGTGTGATCCCACTGCCTTCTGGCCTCCATGGTTTCCAACAGTAAATCAGCTATTAATCTTCTCAAGCCTTCCTTGTACATGATGTGCTGCTTCTCTCTTGTTTTTAAAATTCTTTTGTCTTTCAGCAGCTTAATTATAACATGCCTTGGTATGGATCTCTTTGAGTTCATCCTGTCTGTACTTCATTGAATTTCTTGGATGTGTAGATTGTTTTTCATCAGATTTGAGAAGTATGGGGCCATTATCTCTCCAAATTTTCTTTCTGTGCACCCTCCCCCCCCCCCACCCTTTTCTTCTGGCTCTCCCATCATGCACACCTTAGTATTCTTGATTGTGTACCACAGGCCTTTTAGGGTCTATTCATTTTTCTTTTTCTTTTTTATTTGAGGGAGAGAGAGAGCATGAGCAGGGGAGAGCGGGGAGAGGGAGAGAGAATCTAAAGCAGGCTCCATGCTCAGCACAGAGCCCGATGTGGGGCTTGATCCCATAAACCTGATCATGACCTGAGCCAAAATCAAGGGTCAAATGCTCAACTAACTGAGCCACCCAGGTGCCCCTATTCATTTTTCTTTATTCTACCCAGACTGGATAATCTCAGTTGACCTATCTTTAGATTTGCTGATTCTTTCTTTTATCTGCTCATATCTCCTGTTGAGCCTGTCTAGTAAATTTTTCATTTCAGTTATTGTACTTTTCAACTGCAGAATTTCTATTTGGACTTTAAAAAAATTTTTTTTCTCTTTTTTATAATTTCTATCTCTTTTTTTTGTGACACATCATTCTCATGGCTTCCTTTACTCTTTGAGCATATTTTAATTGGTCAGCTTAAAATGTTTTGAGGGAAGTTCCATGTCTGGGCTTCCTCAGCAACAATTTCTATCAACCATTTCTTTTCTTGTATGTGGGCCATACCTTTTTGTTTCTTTTTTTTTTTAATTTTTTAAATGTTTATTTATTTTTGAGAGACAGAACATGAGTGGGGGAGGGGTAGAGAGAGAGGGAGACACAGAATCTGAAGCAGGTTCGAGGCTCTGAGTTATCCACACAAAGCCCAACACAGGGCTCCAACCCACAAAACTGTGGGTTCAGATCATGACCTGAGCTTTGGCTCTGGTGCTTAACCAACTGAACCACCCAGGTGCCCCATACATTTTTGTTTCTTTTCATGCCTCATAATTTTTTTGTTGAAAACTAGACATTTTGAATATTATAATGTGGCACATCTGGGAATTAGAGGCTTTCTCTCTCCAGGGTTGTGTTGTTGCTGGTTGATGTAGAAGTTGTTTGCCTAATGTCTTTTCTGAACTAATTTTGCAAAATCTATATTTTTTGTTTTCCGTGGCCACTGAAGTCTCTATTCCAGTAGCTTTGTGGTAAGCTAGTGATTTGATGGAGGTTTATTTAAACATCTGGAATAACAACAACAACAAGAAAAAACATCTCCCAGTCTTTGGAGATGGACTCTATGTTTGTGTTGGGGCAATCCTTCAAAACTCAGCCAGGCAGTTTACAACTCTGTTTTGCCTTTTATTTTCTGCTTGCACAGAGACACAAGGGCAGCCAACGGTGAGAGTTCAGTGCATACTATACAGTAATAATGAATAAACTACAACTTCATGTTAAAACATGGAGATATGTTAAGAGAAGCCCAGTGTAAAGTATATAGAGACTCTGATTCCATTAATGTTCACTTAAAAAACAGACCAAACCAGGGCACCTGAGTGGCTCAGTTGGCTAAGCTTTGGACCCTTGATTTGGGCTCAGGTCATGATCTCACGGTTTTGTGGGTTGGAGCCCTGTGTCGGGGCTTTGCACTGACAGCTGACAGCACTTCCAGCCCGTTTTGGGATCCTCCTTTGCTCTCTGCCCCTCCCCCGCTTGCACTCTGTTTCTCTCAAAATAAATAAACTTAAAAAAAAAGACAGACTAAACCAAACTATATGGATTGGAGATGGCAAAAGTGAAAGAAAAAGAAAACAGGATTGCCATTAAGGTCAGGATAGGGTTGGTTATCTCTGGATGGAGGTCTGATGGAGGCAGAAGGAGCGTGATTGGGAAGCAACACAGAGAAATGTCTTGTGATAATGTCGTATTTCTTGATTTGGGTAGTGGTTACACAATTTTGCTTTACGATTAATCATTATAGTGCTCATTTGTATATTATATATATACGTTTTTGTATGTGTATTATATTTCATGAAGTTAATAAAGGCTATAAAACAACAAAAAAAAGGGCTCGTATACTGAAACAGATGCCAACTCCCAGTGGAATGGATATAACAGAGTTGATTTCAAGAACCTCGAAATGAAGAGGGGATCCTCTCTCTGTAGCCCAGAAAAAATAGGAAAGCCATATTTCCATCCTGCGAGGATCCACCTGGATGGTCTTTAGCCTTAATATCAATATGAAGACTCAAGTATTCTTATTGACCTAATCTTGCAGGGCCTCAGCCAGACTCAAGACAGAATTGAGGTGAATCTGCACAGGCTTCCAACACTCAGATCTGACTGGTCATGCTCAAGCTTATTTCAATTCTAGAGACCCCTCCCTCTCAAATGCCTCCAGAGTTCCAGCACAACAGAGGTGCTTCCTTTGTGACATCATCAACATCTGCCTCTGACCGGGCCACCAGAAGTTTCTAATATTAGTAATTGGTAGTGGCTGTTGGTGGTGGATGAAAGTGACCTCCCACCCGTCATGAATTTCCCGTCATGAATTTCCCCTCTTCCGGGAGAGAAGTACTAGTAAAAGAGGCTGCTACTAGCTAAGAGCATCTACCTGGTGGGGCGTTGGTGAGTGGGGCTCCAGCCCGAGGCTGAGGGGAGGGGAGGGCAGGGAGGCCAGGCTGTGCCAGCACAGGGGAGGCCTAGATTCTCTGCTATGGAGGGCCAAATTGTTGTTGGGACCTGGCTTCTCTATTCTGGCCCCACCAACCTGGGGAATGCCAGCTTCCAATGAGGGGTTTTTGCTATGTTTCTGGACTGCAGTCTGAGACCTTATTCTATCTTGAAATCTACAACCTTATGTCTGGATAGATGGAAGACACTGGGAAAATAGTTTTCCCCAGTGCTCCTCTGCCTTCTGCACAGGAAAGCAAATTCCTTTCTCTTCAGAAAAGCAGATTAGAGTGTGTGACAGAAACCCAAGTTCCAAAAATGGACTCACATTCTCGGAGAGCTTTGATTTGGTCCTTGGGGACAGGGGATACCCTAGAGTATCTTGATTGTCACTTACAGTGTGAATAGTGATGTGGTTCTGCCTTAAAATGAGTTTACATTCTGGGTCCTATAGCAAAATCTGTGGAGTCTCGTGCCCATCACCTCTGGACCCGCTGCCCCCCTCCCCTGCTTACTCCCTCATAGTCTTATCTAGCACCCAGCAGTCTTAAACTCACACCAGGCCTGGGGTGATGGGGACTCTAGTGTAGCTTTCCTGCCTTGAAGCCTAAAACCAGTAGAGTCAAACTTATGAAAAACAGGCAGTGAGCACACCTAGATGACTCTTTCCTGGGTCTCCCACCTTTTTCCTGTCATTTCGAGTTTTCCTGAACATCTCATCTGGGCAGTGCAGAAAGGCCATGAACAGTTGTGTAGGTTGTGTAGTTGCGTTTGTTTTTAGCAATTACATTCAATTCTGCCATTGAAATCCTTGTGCATGTAGGCCTTTATCAGGGGAATGTTTCTGATGCAATGATCTCTAGACAACAGTGGGGAGGTCCCAGAGTCACCATGAGTCCATAACACTCTGGTGAGGGCTATGTGCTTGCACCCCTTCATGAGAATGGTGAAGGACCTCAGGAAATGTCACTGATTAATAATCCAAATCAGTAAGACCTTGCTAAGCTCGGGGATATAAGATAAGATAGCACAGACTTCACCCCCATTGCCATTAAGAAGTATTTATTGAGTCAGGGCACTGTGCTAGATACTAGGAATAAAAAGAAAAAAAAGATATAATCTGACCTATAATCTAGTGGGAGAGAATGTAAGTATCAAAAATCAAAATTCCTGCTTTCTGACTCTTAAAGAAAATTATCATTTTAGATGGCTGAATTTTCTGGATGCTGAAGGTTCCAACCATTAAGCATATATTTTATTTTATGTTAATCATTTTTTATTAGAAATACTTTCTAGGGGCACCTGGGTGGCTCAGTTGATTAAGCATCTGACTTCGGCTCAGATTGTGATCTCATGGTTCATGAGTTTGAGCCCACATCAGGCTCTTTGCTGTCGGTGTGGGGCCCACTTAAGATCCTCTGTCCCCCTCTCTTTGCCCCTCCCCTGCTTTCTCTCTCAAAAATACATAAACATTAAAAATAAAAAGAAATACTTTCTAAATAGACCATTGCTTCCATTTTAAAATAAAATATTTGCTCAGAATTAATCTTCCCTAATGATTCAGCACATTTCCAACACTACCCTATAATACAAGGATGTCCTCAAGCCTCTTGGAGCAACCCTGAACTAAATGACTTTGTTTCACAGTTGTTCTATGTCCTCTTACTCTTGCTTTCACTGTGCTTGCTTTTTTATGAGTCCTTTCTTCTTCCTGCCCCTCCGCTGTGGGCTTGAAAATCAGGAGACTAGGTTTATCAGTTAAGCTATTGGTTCAGCTGTTGTCACAGAGACAACAGTCTCTGTGGTCAGCAGTCCAGGGCTCTTCTCTTCCGGGTCATCATGAAACAGGTTCTTAGTGTCTGATTGACTGACCAACCCTAGGATGTTGCTCTTGTCAGCTTCATCAAAGCTGCCCCCCCACCACCTCCATCCCCACGCCCATGGCCCAGTCTACGCAAGGGGAAAGAGGAAGCTGGGAGCAGGCAGCCTCCTTTTAAGAATGTCCAGAAGTGAAACAAAGCACATTCACTCATATCCCATTGGCTAGAACTTAGTCCCATTGCTGCTCCTGGCTGCAAGGGAGGCTGGGATATGTAGTCTCTGGCAGGGGAGCCATGAATTTAAGTTTTAATCTTGAAAGCTCTAGTGCTAAAAGGAAATGGGAAGGAGAGATTATAAGGGGGCCCTTGGCAGTCTCTGCTACACTGGGTCTGTTAAAATTGTGTGTAGAGTAAATGTAGGTGGGCTCTCACTGAAGATACAAGGTGCTCTTCTGCACAGAGAGCACCCAATGTTGACAGTTTGATGGTTCCAACCCCAACTGTTTGGGTTGCTCGGAGGCCCTTGGTTTCTTTGCTGTTGTTCTGGATTATGTCCCCAGACAAGATCCTGGAGGTTAACAAAGCAATCATAAAGACAATAGCATAACAGTTATTGTCTTTCAGGGAGCACCTACCTCAATCCACATGAGAGCATGAAAAATGTTCTCAGCATCCACGGTTTGGAAACACCTCTCCTTCAAACGCCTCCCAAATCCACAAAGTCTCAGCTATTCATTCTTATCCACCTTTACTGAGTACCTTCTACTGGCTTGACACTCATCTAGGAGGTTGGTGTTCAATTGGTTAGGACATTGGGGTCATCTCTTTGATTGTGTCACACACAGGCCATGTGGCATTTTCCTGGGTCCTCCTTCCTCCTCTTTGCGGGTATATCCGTGATGCCTTCCAGGTCTTGGGTCTTATCAGTCTTATCCCTTGCTTCTGCTCAAAAACTTTCCATAGCTCCCTTTGGCCTAAGTAAAGTCCAAACTTCTGTGCCTTGTCTTGGAGGTCTTTGAAGACCTGCTTCCAGCCTTCCATTCTGGCCTCAGCTCCCACCAGAGGGCATGTCCAGGGTCAAGCTCATCTAGGGAGGCTGGTTGCACTGATTCTGTGTGGGTAGCACCTTGGTGAAGGGGTTGGAGAGCTGAAACAGCTCTTGGTCTGGGCTAGAATACCCACAACTCCGTTTCCTCACAGGACACTTGGTCCAGGATGCCTGGGAATTTCAGTGTAGGCTCTTCCCTTCTTTTCATCTGGGTCTTTCTGACACTGACTCAGGTCTTCTGTATGTGAAAAACTGAGTTAAGCACCTTCCAGGCACTTTATACTCCTAGCCACTCTATGGGAGTAGGTACTATTATGGGGCTCCTTTGATTTGTGTCCGGGCACCTCTCTGACAGATGGGGAAGTTAATCTCAGCGTGGTTAAGTGACTTACACAAGGTCACAGAGAGAGTAAGAGACAAAGCTCAGCTCTGAACTAAGGTTCAACTGGGTCTGAAAACCATGTTTTTTCCCACTTAACACAGGACCTTTCTAAAGGAACAGCTATTAGCCTCATTACACAAGATGCTTAGTCCTTCCACCCTGGGGTCAAGACACTAGTTCTGTGATGAGGAAGCAGAGAAAAGAGAGGGCAGGCTTTTCTCTCTGCACCAGCACCATAACAATGGCAACAACTACTACTCTTCACTGAGCACCTGTTTTGTACACAATATCTCATGTCGTCCGCACAACCAGCCTTTAAGGTTATTATTATTTCTCTCATTTTATATGTGTAGACAGTGATGCTCAGAGAGGTTAAGCCCCATATTTAGATTCAAATCCAGGAAGCTAGGCCTCTTCAACACTGCTCTTGGATTTACTGGGGTTATCTTTGTTCCCACCAGCCCTTATCCTAGGAGCGGTACCAGAAGTGTTAGGGCCAGAGAGGCCTTAGACTCCCGCTAGCCCAGCCCTCTCAGGATTACAGATGAGAGGGGAAAACAAAGTCAGAGGGACTGAGTGAGCTACCCAAGGTCGCACAGCACACTAACCGCTGAGCCTGGGCCTGGACCCTAGCCCCTGATGCCCTGTTGACACTGCACAGTAGACGTCCCAAAGCCTTCCTGTCCCATAAATGAAAAACGGATGAATGAGTGAGTGAAGAAATGGATAGATGTTGAGAGAATCTGTCTAGTGGCTCACTTTGGATTTTCACAGGGTGGCTGGGTAAGAAGAAGCAAGTTGTGAGGTGGGGAGTAGGTGCGTGGCTGGGAAGGACATAACCAAGGTGCACCAGTCTGGGAGGGGGCCATTGTGCAGCGTGTTAGGGGTAACCAGTCCATGGAAGCACAGCTACCCTCCCTCCAGCATCCCTCCAGCCTTGTACTCAACTGCTTCCTCTATGGCCTTCTCCGCCTGTTGCCAACAAGTCCTACCAAGCAATATCTTAGTGTCATAAAACTGGGGAGAGTCCCTTTCAGAGACTGTTCCGCAGCCCCCCTCACCCATTAGCTATTGCACTGAAAGCACCCATAACGGCTAATGTCTATTAAGTTAATGTGCCTGAGCCCCTGCCTGGGCAAGTGAGGGCCGCGTTCACTGTTACCCCTCACTCTGTATACCGATCTTTAGGGATTCAAACACTGGTATCTGCCTCCAGGCCCCCTAAGCAGTTGTCTCCAGCAGAGTAGCCAGGACTTGAATGAAACTGGAGACATGCAGGACTGTGGCTCGAACACACTGGAAATGACCCAGCCCATTCCTTTTGGGTCTCCTAGGCAGGGCTGTGGCCAATTTGTAGACCTCTCCTTTGCTGGGGAAGGAGGCAGAACTGGGTACCAGGCACTGGGCGCCAGGAGCTGGTCCCTGGGCGGGGCAGAACCCTGCTACCTTTGTGTGGCTGTGCATCTTTTCTGGCTTTGGCTGGCATCCGTGGGGAGGGGAACAAGCCTCGGAGGAGAGCCTGGAGTGGCGGTGAGGCTGTAGGGTGGGCCGAGAGCAGCGAGACGGCTGCCGGCTGCCGAGGCCCAGGGCAACAGAGGGTGCTGGAGCCATTGCAGCAAGGGACCAGCAGCCTTGTGCGTTTGCAATGGTAATTTGCAGATGGTTCCTGGTAGCTACAGGGTCTCTGAGGCGGAGCCTGGAGCTTCGTATAAGATAATCCAGCCTAGGTTCCCCCGTGGGTCAGAGCAGTCTTGGGGCGGAGCCAAGGTTGGCTCCTGCCGGGGAGGAGCCGGGATGCCGCTCCCGCGGTGATGCAGAGGGGAATTTGCTGACAGTCCCTTGCCAGGTGGGGCTGGCTTCACCAGGCCCGCGACGAGGACCGGCTGGCTGTCTCCTCCCAGGTAAGGAGCGTGTTGCCTGTCACCGTGTCCCGGCGGCCGGTGCACCCTGCCTGGGGCTGGGTCGTGACGCCCAGGGCGCAGATGCGGTGAGCACGCGGGTGGTACGAGCCAGGAGTGCTCCGGCCGGGAGAAGGGGCGCAGAATCCGGGTCCTGGACAGGGGAGGGGGTGGGGAGGGACTGCTTGCCCTCAGCTTTCCGGGACCTCGGACTGGGAGGGGTGGGGGTGGGGGAGACTGCGCCACACACCCTTGCCGTGCAGGCTGTCTGCCGGCCTGGACCCAGGGAAAGGTGGAATGAGCCGCGTATCCGGGAGGGCCGTGGCTTGGTCGACCATCTTCACTGGGTTGGGGGGAGGGTGGGGCAGGAGGCACCCTCCCTACCCCGCCCCCGCCGCCGCCGCCGCCGCCGCCGCCGCCGCCGCCACCTGCATTACAGCCAGGTGGGGTTGCCTCTCTGGATCACCCCCACCCAGGGATTCCCCGGGGCTGTGCCGCCCACTGGCTGGTCTGGAAGCGGTGTGCGCTTCCCCCGCAGTCTACTTCACCGTTATGAGTTATGACAGCGTCACTGCTGCGCGGCCTGGTGGAGGTCTCATTCAGTGCTGGTGGGCTGGGCTCCTGGGCCCGGGGATAGAGGGTGCCACCTTATATTCTTCCAAGGAAAGGTTCTTGCCTCCATCCTTATCTTGGCCTGGAGAGAGGAGCTTCGGATTTGGACGATGGACCTGGGGAAACTGAGGCCTGGGGTGCTGTGGCTTCACCAAGGTCACTTAGCAGGTCCTACAGCTGGCCTCCCAGGCACTGCCTTGATCTGATGTCCTCTGGAGGGGCAGGGGCCAGTCTTGCTCTCTAGATCTCTGGTCCAATTTGGGGAGCACCGCCCCACCCCAGCGCCCCCCTTGCCCCATCCCTGAGAATGGAGGAGGTTGCAACTTCTGTATGGGGCTTGGGGTGTTCTGGGTGTGAACAGCGCAGGGATAAGAATTGTCCGGGGACGGGAGAAAATTACTCCCAAAAAAAACGTTCATCTGAGCAGACCGAACTGTTGGTCTCTACTATCCTCGTGGGTTCAGGGAGAGGAGAGTTGGCTTCTGGGAGAGGAAGGCCCAAGGGGGCAACCCGGTTCCGGCTTTAGTCTCTGTACCAGCCTTGATGAAAACCTGCACGTTCCCAGGCCGCGGTGGGAAGGACAGGGGATGAAGAGATGGACTTTTTCTCCTTTGATGGCCTGTGTCTCACTGGAGAAGAGGCCGGGGAACCATGTTGGTAAGATGGCCTTCTCCCTACACCGCCCTCTGTGGTGTAGCATCCCACCCTTGGCCTCTCCCCAGCTCCTGTCCCCGGGAGAAATGGATGGGCTGCTGTTGGATCTGTGGCTCTTGGAGGTGAGCTTTTCCCGAATTCACCTTGTCTTCCTTCCGCCTGAGGCAGATGACTTTCTCTGGGGGAAGACTGAGGTAGGGGGAGAGCTGTGTTTTATTTCAGAGCTGGAGCCAGCCAGCGCCATGGTGCAGGTGAGGAAACCGAGGCACAGAGGGTGCAGCGAGTTGCTCCAGGTCTCTCACCTACACACAGGTCTCTTACTCCCTGGCCCACCCCAGGGCTGTGGATGAGGCCCCTTGCTCTCTCCTCTGGTCCCCCAGCCCCCAGCCCTGGTAGGGTGAGGCTGTGAGTACCTCCTAAGGGGTGAAGGGGGGTGTCAGGGAGAGGGGACAGCTTCAGCACTTTCTCCTTTACGAGATGTTTTCAAGTTACTTGGAAAAGAAGCAGCTAGAAGAGCCAAAGTCACTTGGTTGCCTTCCCATCGTGCCCCCACAGGAAAGACACCATTTCTCTGGGCCTCTGGAGCCAAGTGCAGCTATCCCGCCTGCCCTGGTACCAGCAGCCGTGGTCGCCCCCGGGAGATGACCCATGGGGCCAGTGCCTTCAGTTACTTCTCATCACAGGAAGGGAGTTTGTGCCCAACCCAGCCTTATTCTGAGTGAAAGGGAGTTACCTTGTGCCTAGCTCATGAGTTGCTGCTCTTCGGATACACTATCTGAGCACAGGACCCCTGAAGCTGGCCCCTGGTGATTCTGCCTTGGGCTACCTGATGATGAATCACCAGCAATCCCTGGGGCGACCTGTGGGAAGCGATGATGTTCCCAGTAAACCGAATCAGAACTAGCTGTCCATGGGGTGATGGTACAATACCAGAGAGAGAAGAGGACCCGCCATGCATCTGGATGCTCCGAGGGTCCTTTCCAGCCCTTTACCAGGAGAAAGGCCACTGCTCCATAGTCCTGGGAAGCTGGTGGTTTGTCCTTCCTGGTTATCAGGGGCAGGCTGCAGAGAGGTTCCTGGCTCGCGGCAGAAGAACCACCAGCAGAGGAGCATGGCACCTGGTTCTGGACCAGAGTCCCTGTTGGCTGGCGCTCTGCCCTTGGTTTTCCTGACAACTGGGCATGAAAACACCTTCCCCAGTTGGGTGGGAGGGCTCTGGAAACATGTCAAGCATTTATTACAGATGGGCGGTGTTATTCCTGGAGTCTGTGGTGTAGATTGGAGCTATCTGTTTCCAGCCCCTGTGGGGAAAACGTGGCTGTTTCCTCTGTGGAGGGCGCCCTCTCCCCCGTGGCCAGTCGAAGCCACCCTTCTAAGGCCTGGAAGGCAGGCCATCCCTCCCCAACGTACCTCAAGTTGTGTTTTGGCCCTTGAAGGCTCCATTCCCCTTCCTCGACTGCCTGTGCTATTTAACAGGATTCCCACGCACTAAAATGCTGGTGACTGGTGGCACAGTGGACCTTGCTGCCGGCCGGTATCTTCCCCACTGACTCTCACATCCCAGAGACTCTCAGCTCTGCTTCCTCCTGGGAAGCAGCTGGTGGAAGAACTGTGGAGATAATAGGCATAAGAGCTCTTTGCACACAGCGTCCAGGGTGCGAGAGTCCACGGGGGCCTTCAGGGCCTTGGGCAGGCTCGCTCTGGGACCCGCCGTAATGAAAGCACTCTGAGGAAGTGAGATCAGCAGCTTTTAGTGCACTGTGTTGCCTGTGGCAGGGGCCCGTGTCCTCTCCTCCCCTCTCTCCTGGGAGAGACTGGTTTTCCTGGCTTACTCACATGCCAGCACGGGTGGTGTGGACCGGACTCCTTGTTCTTGCCATGAGTTGGCGGGTGGAACTGGTGCAAAATAGGGTCCCAGGGGGAGCTGAGATGAGAACCCGGACAGCTCATGAGGTACCGTGCGTGTCCTTGTTCTAGATCTGTCTAGACGGCCATGGGCAAACCAAGGGTGGCCCTTCAGAAGAGCACCCGTTGGCCAGAGCTCTGTGTCCCGTGTTTCTAGGGAACGGAATGCAACCGAGCCTCCGTGTTCCTTCCCAGCACCCTGTGGCTGGTACTGAAGCATGCAGAGGCAGGGTTGGGCGGGGGTGGAGGGGATGCCCACTTTCACCTCCTGCCTGCTCCTGGTGATTCGTCATGTTCCGAAAGGGAACTGAAGCCTGGACCCGCTTGCAAAACCAGGATCCAAGTGTCCTGGGCTCCCACTGTCTGCTTTTCCCACCCTTTCACTCTGCTGTCTTGCATGAACACCCTCAAGACGGGGTCAGAAGAGCTGGGCTGGGGTTGGCTGAGGTAGGGCATGGCCCTGTGCCTGCAGACCCCTGTTCATGCCAAGCCAGGGCTCTGGCATCCAGAGGACCAGGGGCAGAGGGGCCAGGCCAGCCTCCAGTGGGAAGCCAGACGAGTGCTGCCTTCACCGAATGGCCTCGGCAAGGAAGGCGGCCCTGGAGACAGGAGGCCGCTCTGCACTCTGGCTGAGTCTCCTTAGATTGTGCCCGCCAGAGGGATGCTGGCCTCAGGCCATGAGATCCTGTCAAAAGAGAAAGGCGTCCTGAGGTCTTTGGAGATACAGATGAGCAAGATGGCTGGTTGGCAGGGGTATGGCTGTTGGTTGCTTTTTGATGTGGAGGTCTCATCACCTCAGGCGTCTGAGTGGCGATGATTTGACAATAGGCTGGAAATGCTTCAGAGGTCAGCTGAGCCCCATGGGGAAACCGGCTGCTTTGTCGGGGGGGTGGGGCACGGGAGCATGAGAACAAGGCACACAGAGACATCTTGTCCAGGGGGCACTTGGGAGCTGAGTTTCCACCTGCTTCATTATCTGCTCGCTTCACCTCTGTGTTCACAGCGAAGTGAAATAGTCCCTACTGCAAAGGGCCAGCTGGAGGATGAATGGCCATAAGGAGAAAGGTGCACGTGCCTGCACGTGCCTAGTGACCAGGAGCCCCCTTCTTCCCGTGTGCTCCCCCTTTACTTGCTCAGTGGTGGGTTGCCCAGGGACTCTGGGCTGTCTGGCCACGCTTTGGTGACAGTGCTGATCAACAGTGTTGACTGCCTCTGGCACTGTTTGAACCGAGATGTCCCCTCCAAAAGAGCTGGCAGATGGGGAGGTCTTCTCAGAAGCAGAGGGTGTGTGTGGGGTGTGGAGGGCAGGCGTGGGGGAATGTCTGTCCTTCGGTACCGCAGACAAGCTGTTGTTGGGCCCAGGATCCCTTCTGAGCTGGGACCTCGTGTGCGCAGGCCTGCAAACTAGGCCAGGCTTTGCGGAGAGCTTCTCAGGCAACGGAGCAACAGCCTGAACCACGTCCCCGCTCTGAGGTCCTGGTGCCACTCAGTGACCTCACATTCCTCATTACTCCTTTTAATCCTCTGCACGCCCCGGGGGAGGGGCAGAGCAGGTGTGAGGAGCCCACTTGATAGATGAGAACACTGAGGCTCAGAGAGGTTTTAATGGCCACAACTGCACACACCCACACGTAGGCACAAAAGCGCCGAACCCAAAGTGGCTCCAGGCCAGTCTGACTCCAGCGGAGTGTCCCTTCTCCCCAGAGCACAGCCGGCACATCCTCCAGTCACCTGCTATTTGCTGCTGCTCATGGTTTTGCTGAAGTAGCTTAAGACAAAAGGACTTGGAAGTGAAGGTCGTGCATTTCTCCCCTTCCCCTCCACTCCGGGCAGGGTGCCCAGAGCTGGGCTCTGCTGAAGGACAGCAGGGGAAATGGAAGAACGGGAGGCCCTCTCCACCCTCCCCTCATGCCCCGGGACACACAGTGGGCTTGGTCAGAGGGGCTGAGTGAGGCAGGGAGAGCAGATTCGGTTTCCAACTTCCTGGAGGCTCTCCCCAGTCCCCTGGCCTGGGGAACCGGTATGGACCAGCCCGGATGGAGGGGACAGGAAGCCATGGCCTGGGCTCCCAGAGCTGCAGAGTGGAGGAGGCGGAGGGGCCCAAGTCCCAGTGCTGTCCTGTGGGCTGGGGAGGAAGTCCAGGTCTGGTGGCCTGATCTGTCCCCAGAGACAGAGGAGGGAGAGAGGTTGGGTGGAGCAAGCCTATTCCATGGCCTGGGTATCACAGCTATATGCCTGCTTATCAGGGGAATCATCTTTGAGCCCAGCTCTGACCTAGTCACTTTTTTTTTTTTTACGTTTATTTATTTTGAGATTGAGAGAGAGAGAGTGTGTGTGTGCTGAAGGAGCAGAGAGGGAGGGAGAAAGAGAATCACAAGCAGGCTCAGCGCGGAGTGGATGCCGGCTCGAACTCACAAACTGTGAGATCATGACCTAGGATGAAATCGAGAGTCAGACACTTGACCGATTGAACCCAAGCGCCCCTGACCTAGTCACTTCTTACTGGCTCCCAGGAGCCTGCCATTGAAGATTGAGCTTGGATTAAACCCAAATGACCTTTCTCTGCCTGCCTTCCTGCTTCCTTCCCCCTTCCCACACACTCTGCTCTGGCTCAGAGTCTCTTCCTGTGCGGGGTAGGGGATGGCTCCGATCACCTTGAAGATTACCAAATACACACACTTGGCTTTGTACCCCTCCTCCCCACTCCCGCTCACCCAGCTCAGCTAAGAACCACCCACCCTGGCAAATCAAAGCTTCCACCCACCCCCTCCTCCCAGCCCAGTCCTTGGCCTCATCCCCATCCTCATCTGGTCAGGCCCCCCCTGCCCTTCAAAGTCCAGCTCGAATGCCACTGCCTCCATGAAGCCTTCACTGGATCCCAGCCAGGGCCAGTCTCATGGCCTTTAATGCACTTGTCCCATTAGAGTCCGTCTCTTGTGCTAGACAGTGAGCTCACCCTTTCATTTGTCAAGCATTCACTGAGTGCCAGCCAGGCACACACATGCCCTCCGGTAACTCGTGGGGAGGGGGCAGGTAAGCAAGTCAACCGATAATGATGACAGCTGCAGAAATGCTGTAATAATGGCAGGACAAGGCATCAGGGGACATTTCGGCAATGGCATTTAAAGCTGAAAATGTACACACTTGATGGCCAACAGTTTTGCATCTAGGTGTATAATTACCTAGAGAAATTCACATGTATGCGTGAGGAGACAGTCCCAAGGACATCTAGGGCAGCAATGTTGGAAACACAAAAGAGGTCTCCACCTCAGTATTTTCAATAATGGAGTAGACAACTAAAACTGTGATGTTAGGCAGCAGTTAAAATATATGTAATTGGGGACTTCTTTGTCTTGTAACTTATACCACAATAAATACACACAACTATCTGTGTTAACACAAGTACATCTGAAACAATATTGCAATAAATAAGAAATTGCAGAATAATGTCGTTCATGAACATTTAATTTTAATGGAAATAACACTATTTATGATTTATGGATACAAACATGTTGCAATATTCACACTTGTGGTCTTTGGCAAGGGAAAGAAGGAACTGGTGCTGGAGGGTAGAAGGAAGGACTTTTAATTCGTCAGTAATGCTGCTTTGAACAAACAAGATCTGAAGCAAAAATGATAGAATGTTACCATTGGTTAATTCCATTGGTTTTATTCTTTTAACTTTCTGTGTTTAAAATTTTTCAAAATTAGGGATGCCTGGCTGGCTTAGCAGGAGGAAAGTGTGACTCTTGATCTCAGGGTTGTGAGTCTGAGCCCCTCCACCTTGGGTGCAGAGATTAATTTAAAAAAATAAAGTCTTTTAAAAAAATGTCAAAAATTAAAAAAAAAAAAAGTAATCTTGAATGTCAGAGGAAAGGCGTCAGCTTTTCCCAGGGAAGCCAGGAAAGATTCCAAGAGGAGGTGACAGCTGGGCATTGAAGGCAGGGTGGGGGTTGTCAGGTTCTACCAGGTATGGGGACTTGTGACAAGGAGATGCAGAGATGCAGAGTGTTCAAGGACAGGGTATGTGTGCATGGGCTGTCTGTACTTTTTAAATGTTTATTTATTTAAGGAGAGAGAGAGAGAGAGAGAGAGAGAGAGAGAGCACGGGGGAGGGGCAGAGAGAGAAAGAGAAAGAGAGAATCCCAAGCAGAATCCTTGCTGTCAGGGCAGTTCATGACCTGAGCCAAAATCAAGAGTCGGATGCTCAACCGACTGAGCCACACAGGCGCCCCTCTCTGCACTTTTTAATACTTTTTTTTTAAGTTTATTTATTTATTTTTGAGAGAGACAGAGAGAGATAGCACAAGCAGGAGAGGGGGGCAGAGGATGTGAAATGGGCTCCATGCTGACAGCAGAGAGTCCGATGTTGGGCTCGAACTCATGAACTGGGAGATCATGACCTGAGTCAAAGTCAGGTGCTTAACCAACTGAGCCACTCTCTGTAATTTTTTAAAATTTTTATTTATTTTTTAATTTACATCCAAGTTGGTTAGCATATAGTGCAGCAATGATTTCAGGAGTAGATTCCTTAATTCGCCTTACCTATTTAGGCCATTCCCCCTCCCACAACCCCTCCAGCAATCCTCAGTTTGTTCTGTATATTTAAGAGTCTCTTATGTTTTGTCCCCCTCTCTGTTTTTATATTATTTTTGCTTCCCTTCCTTTATGTTCATCTGTTTTGTATCTTAAATTCCTCATATGAGTGAAGTCATACGATATTTGTCTTTCTCTGACTAATTTCTCTGTCTTTCTCTAACTAATTATGCTTAGCATAATACCCTCTAGTTCCATCCATGTAGTTGCAAATGGCAAGATTTCATTCTTTTTGATTGTTGAGTAATACTCCATTGTATATATATACCACATCTTCTTTATCCATTCATCCATTGATGGACATTTGAGCTCCTTCCATACTTTGGCCATTGTCAATAGGTACTGCTATAAACATTGGGGTGCATGTGCCCCTTCAAAACAGCACGCCTGTATCCCTTGGATAAATACCTAATAGTACAATTGCTGGGCATAGGGTAGTGCTATATTTAATTTTTTGAGGAACCTCCATACTGTTTTCCAGAGTGGCTACACCAGCTTGCATTCCCACCAGCAGTGCAAAAGAGTTCCTGTTTCTCTGCATCCTCGCTAACATCTGTTGTTGTCTGAGTTGTTAACGTTAGTCATTCTGACAGGCGTGAGGTGGTATCTCATTGTGGTTTTGATTTGTGTTTCCCTGATGATGAGTGATGTGGAGCATTTTTTCAAGTGTCAGTTGGCCATCTGGATGTCTTCTTTGGAGAAGTGTCTATTCATGTCTTTTGCCCATTTCTTCACTAGATTGTTTTTTGGGTGTTGACTATGATAAGTTCTCTATAGATTTTGGATACTAACCCTTTATCTGATATGTCATTTGCAAATATCTTCTCCCATTCCCTGGTTGCCTTTTAGTTTTGCTGATTGTTTCCTTTGTTGTGCAGAAGATTTTCATCTTGATGAGGTCCCAGTAGTTCATTTTTGCTTTTGTTTCCCTTGCCTCTGGACACGTGTTGAGTAAGATATTGCTGTGGCCAAGGTCAAAGAGGTTTTTGCCTGCTTTCTCCTGGAGGATTTTGATCATTTCCTGTCTTACGTTTAGGGATTTCATCCATTTTGAGTTTCTTTTTGTGTATGGTGTAAGTAAGTGGTCCAGGTCCATTTTTCTGCATGTCGCTGTCCAATTTTCCCAGCACCATTTGCTGAAGAGACTGTCTCTGTTCCATTGGATATTCTTTCCTGCTTTGTCAAAGATTAGTTGGCCATATGTTTTGTGGGTCCATTTCTGGGTTCTCTATTCTGTTCCATTGATCTGAGTCTCTGTTCTTGTGTCAGTACCATACTGTCTTGATGATTACAGCTTTGTAATACAGCTTGAAGTCCGGGATTGTGATGCCTCCAGCTTTGGTTTTCTTTTTTAAGATTGCTTTGGCTATTCGGGGTCTTTTCTGGTTCCATACAAATTTTAGGATTATTTGTTCTAGCTCTGTGAAGAACGCTGGTGTTATTTTGATAGGAATCACTCTGCACGTTTTAAATGTTTGTTGAATAACTTGTGTTTGTCAAGCTGCCCCTTCCTTCCTCATTCTCGTCCCTGATTCCAGCTCCTGTATTTCTGGGCTGTGTGCATAGTCAGTAGGCTACTGCTTGAACAGCATGTGTCAATTTGGTGATTTTTTTTTAAAGTCTAAGTAATCTAATGGGGGTTGGGGAGGAATGAGCCAAATCTATAAAATTGAACATTAAAATGGGGAAATACCCCACTAAGCCAGGGAACAGAGAAAGAATTCTTGGGGGATACTGTCCTAGACTACATGTAAATTCAGTTGAAAACAAGCTGAAACTGATAGTTTTCTGAGAAAATATAAATCACCAGTTTGACCCCAGAAGAAGAACTAACTAGAAAGCCTCAACAGACCAATAATCATGAAGAAAACTGAGTTTTCATAAAATCCCAAAAACCTGAGGTTTATCAAACCTTCAAGAAAGGGATGATTCTACATTATTTAAGGGTGATCAACCATACCAGACCATGAGAAGAAGAGGTTCCAAGTTATTCTATGAAGCCAGTGTGACACTGACAAAGAACACAGAAAAAGAGAAAAATTACTGGAAAAAATTGAATTTATGAATATTGGTGCAAAATTCATAAATTAATATTAACAAATAGGATCATACAGTGTTATGTTTAAAAAACAAATACACCACAAACAAATATCTTAAACAAAGCAATAGGTCAAAAGAGGTGAAAAATCACATAAACAGCTCCATAAATGCTAAAAAGGCCTTAAAGGCATTTTATGACAAATTCAAAATATGTCCCTGATAGTAACTCTTCTTTTTAAGTGTTTTTATCATGTTATTTTTTTTTCATTTTAGTTTATTTCATCATATAAGTGTGCTCTTTAATCTGCATTCTCTATTTCACCCACCCCCCACCTACCTCCCCTTTGATAACCATCAGTTTGTTCTCTATAGTTAAAAGTCTGTTTCTTGGTTTGTCTCCCTTTTCCTTTTGCTCATTTGTTTTGTTTCTTAAATTCCACATATGAGTGAGATCATACAGTATTTTGTCTTTTGCTGACTGATTTATTTAGCTTAGCATAATACCCTCCATCCACATCGTGGCAAATGGCAAGATTTCATGCTTTTTATGGCTGAATAATATTCCATTGTGTGTGTGTGTGTGTGTGTGTGTGTGTGTGTATACACACACATAGTATTATATATATACTATTATATGTATATATTATTGTATATATGTATATATACACACACAAATACACAATGTAATATATATAATGGAATACATATATACACACACACACACACTGTATATAATGGTATATATTGCAATGGTATATATATAACACAGACATATGTATACATATAAATATACCACATCTTCTTTATCCATTTATCTATGGATGACACTTGGACTGCTTGTATAGTTTGGCTATTGCAAATAACGCTGCAATAAACATAGGGGTACATGTATCCCTTTGAATTAGTGTTTTTGGGTTTTTTGTTTGTTTGTTTTGGTAAATACCAAGTAATGCAATTACTAGATAATAGGGTAGTTCTATTTTTAATTTTTTGAGGAGCCTCCATACTGTTTCCCACAGTAGCTGCACCAGATTGCATTCCCACCAACAATGCAAGAGGGTTCCTTTTTCTCCACATCCTCACCAACACTCTATTGTTGATTTTAGCCATTCTGACAGGTGTGAGGTAATAGCTTATTGTAGTTTTGATTTGCATTTCCCTGATGATGAGTGATGTTGAGCATCTTTTCATGTGTCTGTTGGCCATCTGTATGTCTTCTTTGGAGAAATGTCTGTTCATGACTTCTAACCTATTTTTTTAATTTGATTATTTGTTTTGGGGCTATTGAGTTCTTTGTATATTTTGGAGAACTAACCCTTTAGTGGATATGTCATTTGCAAATATCTTCAGTAGGTTGCCTTTTAGTTTTGTTAGTTGTTTCCTTTACTGTGCAAAACCTTTTTATCTTTGATGTAGTCCCAGCAGTTTATTTTTGCTTTTATTTCCCTTGCCTCAAAAGATGTATCTTGAAAAATGTTGCTACAGCTGATATCAGAGAAATTACTGCCCGTGCTCTCTTCAAGGATTTTTATGGTTTCAGGTCTCACATTCAGGTCTCTAATCCATTTTGAATTTATTTTTGTGTATGGTGTAAGAAAGTGGTCCAGTTTCAATCTTTTGCATGTGGCTGTCCAGTTTTTCCAACACCATTTGTTGAAGAGACTACCATTTACCATTGGATATTCGCTTTTCCTTTGCCAAAGTCTAAGTGGCCTTATAATTTTGGGGTTATTTTAGGGGTTTCTGTTCTATTCCATTGATGGATGTGTTTATTTTTGTGCCAGTCCCATACTGTTTTGATTACTTTAGCTTTATAATATAACTTGAAATGTGCAATTGTGATAACTTCAGTTTTGTTTTTCTTTTTCAAGATTGCTTGGGCTACTCCAGGTCTCAATTTTAACTCTTATTTAATAGGAGTAGATGGATATTCCTTAACATAATTTTATGCATGTGTATGTGTGTGTGTGTGTGTGTGTGTGTGTGTGTACAGATATACACACATACAAGGGGAAAAGGACCACTATTACCTTGAGCATTCTTTAATACTTCTCTAGAAGTATTGAACAATCCAATACAAATTTTGAAAATAAAAGTTATAAAAGGAGGCCAATTTATCAATTAAAGCTTTAGATGATGAGATTGACCACCTGAAGGAAAAAAGAACAAGATCATCCACTGAAAAACTAGGAGAAATAATAAAAAAATATAGTAAGATGGCGGCTAATAAATATTAAAGACAACAATGTATAGCTCTATTACATCTAAACTTTAGCGTCTTATATCATGGAAAGAAGCATTTATAATATCAGTAAAAGTGCTAAACATAATTAGAAGTCAGTCTAAGCAGAGGTGGCAAGAGCAGATTCTTACTACTGCCGTTCACTCCTGGTTCCCCAGCACTTAGAATGGGGCCTGGCAATGGTAATAAATATTTGTCAAGTGGTGGCATGGCTCCCAGATCAATGGAACAGAAGTTTATCCAGACAAAGACCCACGCACGTCTGATAGACAGCAGGGATGACAGTAATCGCTGACACGAAGTGGTTCCCATGTGCCAGGCACAGTAGGACGCCCTTCACCTGTAGCCTAGCACGTGACCAGTCCTGGGACAGTCTGTGCACTCCAGAAGAGTGTGTGTTCTGCAGCCGTTGGGTGGGGTGTCCTGCACCTGTGTGCCGGGACCAGTTGGTCTGTAGTGTTGGGTATATTCAAGTCCTCTGTTTCCTTATTGATCTTCTGTCTGGTTGCTCTGCCCATTATTGAAAGTGGTTTATTAAAATCTCCTACTGTTACTGAGTTACTCTTTCTCCCTTCCATTCTGTCTGTCTGCTTCACCTATTTGGGTGCTCTGCTGTTAGATGCATATGTATTTATAATTATTATAACTTCCTGGAGAATTGACCCTTACATCAATATGTAATATCCTTCTTTGTGTCTTGCTGAAGTGTTGGACTCTTAGTCTACTGTGTCTGATGGAAGTATGGCCACCCCTCCTCTTTTTCAGTTACCATTTGCATACAGGGTCATCCCCCATCCTTTTGCTTGTGGCCCATGTGTGTCCTTACAGCTAGCTGAGGTGAGTCTCTTACAGACAGCGCATACTCGCATTTTTCTGCACCTTTTACCTGAAATAACTCACTTAATCTTCACAATAGACGGTGCTATTGTTATTACCATTTTCAGATGAGGAAACCAAGGCACAGGAAGGTTAGGTAACTTCTCTTAGATCCAGTGAAGCTAGAATTTGAACCAGCACTTGACTCAGAGGTCATGCTCTTTGTATCCATCCTACTACATAGTTAAATTGAGATTTTAAATTTAGAAAGAGGGTGACTGGGTGGAGGGAGGGGAGAGATTATTCCTACGTGACTTTGGGACAACTATCTAGCCCCTTGGGGGAAAGAAAGAAAGCTGGGCCGTACTATACTCCTTACACCAAAATATATTCTAGAAAAAAAAAAGATTAGAAAGAAGGAAAGATTAAAAAGAAAGAAAGAAAACCCTAACAGTACTAGTGGTAAACAGGGGCAAATGATTCTTAGGATGCTCTAGTAAGAAATATTTTTCACTACAGAAAAATCTGACATTTTGTGCAAAAGATGGCATAAATAAAGTAAAAAAGAATATGACAGTTTGCAATACACATGACAAAAAGTTAATTCATTGCCTTAGTTTAGAAAAACCTTTTAAAAATCAGTGAGATAAATTGGAAAGGACATAGGCAGTTCACAGAAAAACGCAAAGGCCAGTTAATCAATAAACATGAAGATAATGTCTGCCCTTTCTGATAATTAAAGAATTACACACTGAAACCATAACCATTTTTCAACACTCACACTGGCAAACTTTAAAAAAACTGGAAAACGCACAGTGTTGTCGAGGTTGGAGGCAACAGGCACTCTCGTGCGTGGCTGGGCAGTTCAAACTGGCTCATCCTCTTTGGAAGACAATTTGGAAACAGAATTTCAGGCCCACCTAACCTTCGGCTCCTTACCCCTGGGGATTTATCCTCCAGCTAACCTCACACACGTGCACGACGATTATAACCAAAGACGTTTTTTGCAGCTTTGCGCGGCAGAAAGGTAGAAACAACCTAAGCCTCCATCGACGAGGATGGATTCACATAAATTATAAGTGCATTTTTCAGCGGAACGCATGAGCTGCCGCAAAAATGAAGGCTCTGTCTGTGCTGGTATGTGGGGACGTGTGGTGTATGTTAACAAAGCAGAGTACTGGAAATATGTTCCTGGCTGAGTTTAAAATAAAGAGGCAGGCATACATATGTATTTGTCATTATTTATGGGAACATTTTTGCAGAAATGCACAGCAGGGAGTGTGGCTCTGTTTGGAAGTGGAGCAGGGGTTTGGGGTCGCAGGGGGAGGTTTCACGGTGCATTTGATTTTTTTTTTCCCCTACAACCGTGTTATTTTCAGAATTTAAAAAGAAAAAGAAAGCAATTAGAAAGGGAGAATAACATTTAAATGCCTCACCCTGAACTATCTCTTTAAATTTGTTTCTCGGTAGGTTCCCTCTTGTTACATCTGTAATTTTAAATCTGGAAGGGCTGAAGAGATGTCGCCAAAGAAAATGAGGCCTAGTGAGGTTTCAGTGGCTGCCCAGGGCCCCTGGCTGGGGGCAGAGCTGGGACTCCTATGATGCTACTTGAAATCCCCTGCTGCTTATGGGCCCCCCTGAGCTCCCCAGCTCAGTGCTGCTCGCGGTGTCTGGGTATCTAGGCTGAAGGCCCCCGTGTGGGAAAGTGGGGGTGCTCCAAGTCACCAGGAGGGAAGTGGCAGAGGGGACCTTGGTGCTTGGACTCCTAGAACAGTGCATCCCAGGCTCATGCTCACCTGGGATGAAGGGTGGCTCCTGGCTCACCCACCTCAGGGATGGGCAGCTGGATGTGGAGATAGGGCAGACTGGGGGGTCATGGCTTCATCTGGGGTGCTCCTCGCTCCAGGAGAACTCCCCTGAGGCAGGCCTCATGAGAAGATGCTGACGAGCATGTTGGGTGAGGGTGCTTGGCTTGGGGAGGCTGGGGAGACCTGAGAGTGCTTTGTTGTCCCTATGCCACAGAGCCTTGGAGGAACCACCTTCGTTGTCAGGAACTGAGCAGGGACAAGGCCTGGCCGCTCAGAAGCACCTGAGGACGGATCAAGAGGAGGGAGGGCCAGTGAACCACCCATCTGCCTGAGCCACAAACCTCACCTGCTGGTCCAGGTAGGTGCCCTTGCAGCCATCCCACCCAGCCGTGCTAAGACCCTCGTGCCAACTCTCTCTCAGGCTCAGGAAATGTGACCACCCCACTGCCCATGTCCTGTGGCTTTCCAGTCAGTGCTTGGGTGAAGGTTCTCCCTAAACCCACAACCTGAAAGAGGTACAGGAAAGCCCAGTCCTCTCTCCAAAGGACACTGCCCCAGGTGACCTTGACTCCCAAAGCCTGGGAAGGGGGCCAAAGGCTACTCTGGCTCCTGAAGAAACACCCACTCTGAACCCTTAGCTGGGTCTCGACTGGCTCCTGCCCAGCTGAGCCTGGTTTGGGACAGGCCTAGAACACAGCCAGACACAGGGATTGGGACAGATGGTATCTCCATAGACTCTTAGAACTGGAAGGGATCTTAGTGATATAATCCAACCTCAGTCTCTTTTAACCTCTCAAGCATAATATCAATAGTGTTGTTGACAATGTTGTAGCTGAACATGTCTAAGGAACCAGCTGTAATCTCGTCAAAACAGCACCGAAAGCCCTTGGGTCTCAGGCAGCCCTTCGTGGTTCAGCCCCTTCCTCCCTGCCCAGCCTCAGCCAGGAGGACCCCCAGTCCCTTCCCCTCCTTCCACCTACCCAGTGATTCGTAGCAACTCATCCCCCTTTGTGACAGGGACACTGGCAGTGATCAGACATCCCAAGCAGAGGGCATTAAAGCCAAGTTAGCATCGCAGTGAGGCTTTCTCCCTAGTTTATTTAAGTAAGTTAATAAAATCAAGAAGGGGGGTGCCTGGGTGACTCAGGTCATGATCTCACAGTTTGTGGGTTCAAGCCCCATGTCAGACTCTGTGCTGACAGCTCAGAGCCTGGAGCCTGCTTTGGATTCTGTGTCTCCCTCTCTGCCCCTCCCCTGTGTGTGCTCTAGCTCTCTCTCAAAAATAAATAAACATCAATCAATCAATCAAATCAAGAAGGGATTGGGTAGTCAAGACAGGCTCTCACAGTAATAAGATCTGAGAGTCTCTAAAATCTCTTTTCTACCAAAGAAGTTAACCGCCGTGTAAGCTATTGGCCAAGAACACTGTGATTGTTGCCATTATCGATAAAAGCGATCACAGATAGAGTTCCTTTCTGTGTCTCCCTTATAATTTCCTGGCCCGGCCTGTGAGAGCTCTCCAGGTCAAGGAGTCTTAGCCACAGGCGAGTAGTTCATGTCCATCTTTCTGGCCATGCGCACCCCCCAGCCCGCACTGGACCCTGGTCCGCCTGGTCTAGATTGCCCCGAGAGGCAGCATCGAATTGTGGTGGAGAGCGCAGGCTCGGGAGCAAGGAGGGCGCAGGTCCCAATGCCACCACCCACTAGCTTTGTGATCTCTGTGTACGCCAGTCTTTTCATCTGTGAAATGGGGATACCAGCAGTCCCCCAGGGTGATGTAGAGATTAAAGTTAATATCTGTAAAGCGCTTGGAACAACCTCCAGCACTCAGTGAGTGCTGACCCATGTTAGCCCTGGTCACTACAGAAGCCACACTCTGCTTCCTGATTAACCTCCCTAAAGCAAAGTAGTCATCTCTCTGCCCTGCTCCAAAACCACCATGGCTCCCCATTGCCCATTCAGTGACTGTGTCTAACCTGTCCTTTAAGGGCCTCAAAAGCAGCAGCTTTACTGTTTTCCTTGCACATAATAAGGAATCAGTAGTGTTTGCTGAGAGAGAGGGTTTCCACCCTCAAGGTGGGTGAACTGAGTCCCTAAGGAATGGAAGCACAGCCCCTGGCAACCCCACAGCTGGGGGCTTGATCCAGGCTCTTCTGCCTCCCCCGTCGTGCCCCGACAGGAGCAGCCCTGGTTGTCTGTCGCCGCATCTGCCCAGGGGGCAGATTTGGTTTCCCCCGGAGCTGCGGGGGCCTCACGTGCAGGGGGCGCCATTCGGGCTCCAGTGCTCCTGGTACATGTCAGAGTGAGGAGGGGATGCCCGGCCACAGGCTAGAGCAGGCAGTGACCGCAGTTACAACTCACACTCGGATGAGTTCCAGCCAGGTGGCAGACGCGGCGTCTTTGTCCTCATCCATCCCTGGGAAGTGGCCAGAACCTCAGCTCCCATAGCTCAGGTGGGAAGCCCAAGGCCAGCAGAAACCACCCACGACGTGGCACCTTGGTCAGGAAACCTGGCAAGCCCCGCATCCTGCACCTCACTGCTTCCCTGGCAGAAGAGAGGCTCGTGCCACAGAAGAGCGGGCACCAGGTTGAAGTAGGACAGACTCATGTCCAAAACCGGGCTCCTCACTGGGTGGGGAGACCTTGGCCATGTCAGTTAGCTTCTCTGAGCCTCTATTTTTCCACCTATAAAACGGGAGAACAGTACCCATTCCATTGGATTGATGGGAGGCCAAAATGGATCAAAGTGCCCAGGGGGCACCTGTACAGTGCCTACAGGGGGCGGGGCACCCTGTAACTTGTGGTCATTTTGCTCTGTCCGTCAGAGGTGTTCTTCCAAGCTGCCAGGTGCAGCTGCCTCTGTCCTGCAAGCCTCTCACTTTCCTTAGTTGAAAATCTCCTCGCTTGGCCTCCACTCTAAGATGAAGAAAAGCGGTGGTATCTTTGGCAAGGGAGGGGAGAGAGAACAGTCAAAATCTCCGAAACCTGGCAAGGGCGCGAGGCTCGGTGGAGAAGAAGCAGAGCTCTGTCTGGCTTTCGCAGAGATTTTCCACGCCGGTGCTGCCACGCTCAGGAAGCCAGGAGTGAAATGACAGAGAGGGAACACAGTAGACCACGCTGGTTCCTGCACGGAGGCCTGTTTTGCTTTATTCATTCAACAAGTGAATGAATTTGTTGGGATTCCAAGCGGTATGCTAAACACTGGAATATTCAGCAGCAAGACAGATAGACATAGACCCTGCCCTCATGGGGCCTTCATTCTAATGAGGGCGAGGACAGACAATAAACAGCATAAACTATGGGCAAAGGGTGGTAGGAAATAAATCCAGTGGAAAAACAGGGGAGGAGAGGGGATGGGAGGGCCTGGGGAGTTTGATTATTAAATATGGTCATCAGGACAGGCCTCACCAAAAAGGTGACATTGGAGACGCCGATTGTCTGCTCCCCTCAGGAACCTCTGAGAAGCCCGTGAGCTCAGAATCGGGGCCAAGTACCCTTCACGAGATCCCAGGATAGGAGCTAAATCTAGAAACCCTCCTAGTCCCAGCCCAGATAATGTCATGCCCTTCCTCTGAAACCTTCAATAGTTTCCTATTGCCTACGCAATTAAGTACAAATCATTCATTCTGAAATTCACGACCTTCCTTTTATCTCACCAGACCCTGCTCACCCCACCTCTGCAGCCTAGTCTACCTGCCGTTTCTGGAATATTCCACTCTCTGCTTCTCTCTATCACTCATCTGTTCTCTCTGCCCCAAATGCCCCTGTCTCAATGGTTTCTGTCTGTTAGCCTGCCGCCTCTCTGAAGACTTCCCTGACCCTGGGGAGCTATGGTCTCTGAGCCCCATTACCTTGGCTTTACCTTTCTCATGGCCGTTACTCTCTGCCTTTGGTATAGGCATTGGTTTAACTATGTGATCTTTCCATGAGGCAGGTGTAGGGCTCAGCAAACATTGGCTGAATTGAGTATGGCCAAGCTCAAAGGTCCCCAGAAATACTGGGACAAGTGGTGGGGGGGGGGTTTGTCCCACTCACACAAAGAAGGCAGAAGAGGGAGATGAGCAGGAAAGGAGAGAGGGAACCAAAATGTAGGTGAGACAGGATGGAGGTACTAATGAAGAAATGGGACAGAGGTTCCCCACCATGTTTCTTCTAGTTGAAGCAGGTTGTCAAGAGACAGAGGGTGGGTTTTTTCTTCCCCAGAAATAGCTACTACCCCCTTCAGCATCCCAGACCAGTGTTTCCTGGTGTCTAACTAGAATACGTCTTACCACAGTTGGGGCTCATTTCCTCTGGTTCTATCCTCTGAATTCAAGGAGCTCTTTGAGTCCTCATTCAGTGAGGATCAGAGTGACTTTCTTGACTCCCCTGTCCAAGAGGCAGGAGCCAGGTCACGATGAGGCTGGCCCGTGGCCTGGGAGTTTATGCTCTAGTTGAGGAGGCCAGGACCCCTCTCAGAGATTGCTTGGGGGCCAGAGTACGGGGACCACCCTATATCACAGAGGCTGTGCCAGCCCGTCACTCCTGAGCCACTCTCCAGGGCTGGCCTTCATCATGGTCAAATCTGTAACCAGAGAGCCCCCACTACAGCAGCACCGTCATCCTCAGGCCACTTGTGCCCTGGGCCCTCTCTGTCCCACAGGTCCCGTGAAGCCACGTGAGCCAGCCCTGCAGCCTCTGCCATCTGGCTCCCCACCATGGCTGGAGCAGCTGTGCTCTGGGCTCTCCCTCTACCTCTCTCCAACCCCCTCCCCCTGCCACCACCGCCTCCCCCCGCCCCCCCTACCACCACCCCTGCCAGCAGCCAGCCTGGCTCCTGCCCTATTTACACAGATGGGAACAGAGCTGGGTGTCCCTCCCATCTCTGCTGCCCCAAGGGGTGGTGCGTTTCTATATGGGGACCTGAACTCCCTCAGGGGACAGTCCTAACGTAATCCGAGCCCACCTTCCTCTCCACTTTTGTGTATTCCTGGTCTCCTCCAGGAATGTCGTGTGCCCTCGGGAAGGCATTCCCGTGGCTGTAACCCCAGCTCCAACTCCGGGGCAGAAGCCCCATGTGCACCCAAGGTTAGGAATGTGGCTGCTGGACTCAAATCTCTCTTTAGTGACAGTAGTTCCCACCTTGGAGTAGTGAGATTAAAAGAGCCCACGCTTACAGACTCTGAGCACAACATCTGGCAGTAAGCCCTCAATTAACGTGACTACTGCTGTCCGACTTTGAAGAGCCGCCTTGGCCAGCACCACCTCCAGGCAGCCTTTCTGGATTGTCCAGGGCTCCTCCTCTGTGCTCCCGGCACCCCTTCACCAGGCCTCTGGAGTGCACTTATGCAGACCTGTCACAGTTTCTTTGGGGTCTTTGTACCCACTAGAATCTTGTGCTTTGACTATAAGCACCTTGAATGCAAGGAACGGTCTGGCCCATTATTTTGCTGAATGAATGGTTTCATGAGTGACAGGCAGCCGAGAGAGACGGACTGAGAGAATAGGATTGTGCCTTCCAGGACTGACTTTTCCAGGGCCTGTCCTGAAAGACCAGGATGCCCACACCGAGGCCTGGGGGTAGGGTGAGGAGGCTGAAGACCACCCCGCCCCGTGTCCCATGGCCCAGTGCAGTGATCCTCGAAGCCCCATTCAGCAATGTCAGCATCACCCAGGAACCCAGGAACTTCTAGACTCCACCCCAGACCTGCCACATCAGAAACTCAGGCAGGGAGGCAGCATCTGCGGGAAACAAGCCCTCCAGGTGATGCTGAGGCACCAGAGTGTGAGAACCACTCTCATGTTTCAGAGTAACTCAGGTCCATAGGAGGTAGAGTCTCGGGGGTCTCTGCTCTGGTGAAGGCTTCCAAGAAAGCTGTCGGCTAGGTCCCCAGGACATAGCTCCTGCTGATCCCACGCTCCTGAGCTTGAGACCCTTTTGCTGACAGGGCAGGTGCGGGGGAGAACACTGTCCCCACAGACCTCTCCTTTCCCAAGCGGCACTAGACCAGAATGGGTCCAACCGGGTCTTGGTGTTAGGCCCTCCCCACTGCCATTGACCAGCAGCCCTTCGAGGCCAGCCCCTGTAGCAAAATTCAGGGCAGACTTCTGGAATATTAGGGCTAAGAAAGACCCTAGAGAGCATTGGCTACATCCATGAGTTCTCTCCCCCTCCCCCAACACACATGCACACACACATACACAACTCAGCATGCCCACATACAAATACATAAACACGCATGCTCCCCAAAGCACACACAAGCACACAAAACCCAAATAGTCATAAACACATTCCCAAGCACACCCAAACGCCACTCTCCCTACGCAGATGCACACACACAATACACTGATACACCTCAAAATACACAAACCTAAATGCGTAGGTCCACTGGATCCATTCCGAGGGCAGCTGTAGCAAATTACCCCAGACCCTGCAGCCACAAACCACAGACGTTCATTTTCTCAGAGTTCTGGAGGCCGGAAGGGTGACATCCAGTGTGCTGGCAGGGGCTGTGCCCTCCTGCAGGCTCTCGGGGGGAAGCCTCCCTGGCCGCTTCTGGCCTGTGGGAGTGGCCGGCACCCCTGCACCTTGGCTTGTGTGGTTTCATGTCTCTGTCTTGGCCTGTGTTCTCGTGGCTGTCTTGTCTGTGTGTCCATGAAGACTTCGTATGGGGACACCAGGCGGTGGCCTTATGGCCCACCCTAATCTAGTACGACTTCACTTTAACTAGTTCTATCCACAGAGACCCTATTTCCAAATAAGGTCATATTCTGTGGCTCCAAGTGGACAGAATTCAATCCAGTGCATTCACACATTCCCAAATGCACAGGTATGGAGACAGACAGACAGACACACACACACACGCACACACACACAGCCCTGGCAGATGAGAACCCTCAGATACTGAGGGGAGAAGAGTCCTCGATGTTAGAGCCCCCGCCTCTGGAACCAGCACAATGCAGGTCACACCCTGCTACGGCACTTATCCCGGCACGGCTTTTCATCTTGGTTTGGTTTTTGTTTGTTTGTTTGTTCGTTTTGCTTGGTTAGGTGTGCCCAGTACAACATTCAAAAAGCGAAAAAGAGAATATAATGAAAGTAAGTCTTCCTCAGGAGGCTTCAGCCTCCACCTAGTTTCCTTCCCAGAAGGCAACCACTTAAGCGTGTCCTGGGTCTCCTTCCAGAGACCAGGCAGATGTGCAGGGGGTGGCGTTTTCCCTGCGCCATCGTCCGTGTCTTGTTTTCTTCGCTCAACAGAGCATCTGTTACTCTTTATTCCGATTACCTGCTCTCATGTTTTGGGGCCTCTCCCACCTGATGGAACGAACACTCACTGCAGCCAGGTCCATGGACCACTCACTGAGGCCAGGACCACGGAACGCTCACTGAGGCCAGGACCACGGAACGGTCACTGAGGCCAGGTCCATGAAACACTCACTGAGGCCAGGACCATGGAATGCTCACTGAGGCCAGGACCTCAGAACTCTCACTGAGGCCAGGTCCATGGAACTGTCAGAGGCCAGGACCATGGAACTCTGAGGCCAGGACCACGGAATGCTCACTAGGCCAGGACCATGGAACGCTCACTGAGGCCAGGACCACGGAATGCTTACTGAGGCCAGGACCACGGACCGCTCACTAGGTCAGGACCACGGAACGCTCACTGAGGCCAGGACCACAGAACTCTCACTGAGGCCACGACCACAGAACTCTCACTGATGCCAGGACCACGGACTGCTTACTAGGCCAGGACCACGGAACGCTCACTGAGGCCAGGACCATGGAACTCTCACTGAGGCCAGGACCACAGACCGCTCACAGAGGCCAAGACCATGGAACGCTCACTAGGTCAGGACCACGGAACGGTCACTGAGGCCAGGATCATGGAACTCTCACTAGGCCAGGACCATGGAACGCTCACTGAGGCCAGGATCATGGAACTCTCACTAGGCCAGGACCAGGGAACGCTCACTGAGGCCAGGACCACGGAACGGTCACTGAGGCCAGGTCCATGAAACACTCACTGAGGCCAGGACCATGGAATGCTCACTGAGGCCAGGACCACGGAACTCTCACTGAGGCCAGGTCCATGGAACTGTCACAGAGGCCAGGACCATGGAACTCTGAGGCCAGGACCATGGAATGCTTAATGAGGCCAGGACCACAGACCGCTCACTAGGCCAGGATGACGGAATGCTCACTGAGGCCAGGACCACAGAACGCTCACTGAGGCCAGGTCCATGGAACTCTCACTGAGGCCAGGACCACAGAACTCTCACTGAGGCCAGGACCACGGAACTCTCACTGAGGCCACAACCACGGAACTCTCACTGATGCCAGGACCACGGACCGCTTACTAGGCCAGGACCATGGAATGCTCACTGAGGCCAGGACCATGGAACTCTCACTGAGGCCAAGACCACAAACCGCTCACAGAGGCCAGGACCGTGGAACTCTCACTAGGCCAGGACCACGGAACGCTCACTGAGGCCAGGATCATGGAACTCTCACTAGGCCAGGACCACGGAACACTCACTGAGGCCAGGACCACGGAACGGTCACTGAGGCCAGGTCCATGAAACACTCACTGAGGCCAGGACCATGGAATGCTCACTGAGGCCAGGACCACGGAACTCTCACTGAGGCCAGGTCCATGGAACTGTCACAGAGGCCAGGACCATGGAACTCTGAGGCCAAGACCACGGACTACTCACTAGGCCAGGACCACGGAATGCTCACTGAGGCCAGGACCACAGAACGCTTACTGAGGCCAGGGCCACGGACTGCTCACTAGGCCAGGTCCATGGAATGCTCACTGAGGCCAGGACCACGGACTGCTCACTAGGCCAGGACCATGGAACACTCACTGAGGCCAGGACCATGGACCGCTCACTAGGCCAGGTCCATGGAACGCTCACTGAGGCCAGGACCACGGAACGCTCACTGATGCCAGGTCTATTGTAGTTTAGCTTTCCTCCCCACTTCCTAGCCCAGTGCGGGCACAGAGCAGGTGTCCAGTTAAGGCTGGTTCTAGTTACACATTGACCAGTCATCCACAGTGGGTTGGGTGTGCATGGGCTGGGGCTCAGCCCCTCTGTCTCCCCAGCATGTGGCACGGTCCACCAGAGGCCGTCCTAGCAGCAGCAGGAGCTGAGGGGGACGGCACCCAACAGTGCCTCCTGCCTGTTAGCTCCTGCTGCCGGGCACCTTCATCCTGCTCTAACTGGGGCTGTGCCTCCCCTCCGGAGCCCTCCCCTCCCAGCCCACTCAGGACTCCCTCAGAGAAATCCAGCGGGCAGGAGGCTGGGGAGAGAACAACAGTGCTGGCCTGACGACGACGAGCCCTTTGCCCAGTCTTTGCTAGCCGAAGGCTCAGTCCCACTTGTTACCACAGAGACAGGAATTACGGCAGTAAATCAGGGTCGAAGTGAAGCCTGCAGCTTGTGGAGGGAATGTGTTCGCTCCACAACACTCAGATAAGAGATGTGCCAGGTGTGTGTGTGTGTGTGTGTGTGTGTGTGTGTGTGTGGCTGCTCAGCCTGAGATCTCACCGTGCCCTCAATCTACTGATTGAGCTGAGCTCCAGGGGGGATGGGGTGGCCAGGGGCCACCCAGCCCTGTGAGACTGAGGCCAAGGACATACTCGGCTGCAGCAAACCTCTGCTCATCTGTGGGAGGAAGGGCTTAGATTCAAGAATTTGTAGCAGCCCCTCCAGCCAGACACTCTGGGTTGGAGATCGGGGGGCCAAGTGAGACCCACCCCAGCCTGCTGCCAGTCATTCCTTTCTTCCACAAATATTTGCAGAGAGACAGAGCACGAGTGGGGAGGGGCGGAGAGAGAGACACGCACAGAATCCACAGCAGGCTCCAGGCTCCGAGCTGTCAGCACAGAGCCCGACACCGGGCTCGAACCCACGAACCCACGAACCGCAAGATCATGACCCGAGCCAAAGTCGGACGCTTAACCGACTGAGCCACCCAGGGGCCTCTTTTCCACAAATATTTGTAAAGCACCAAGCTCTAACCAGCACAGCAGAGAAAATACTAAGCAAACGTAGCCATTAAGGAGCTTTGCATCCACTGGTGGAGCCAGCCATTTAGTACGTCATCTTGTAAATGAACGTCAAATGTACTAGGTTCAAACAAGGAAAATAATACTTAACTGTATTGAGCCATTGGTATATAGCAGTACCATTCTAAGTGTTTTATGTGAATTGGTTCATACATTCCTAACACCCAGCCAATAAGGTAGATGCTATTAACATTTCCATGTTACAGATAAGGAAACAGAGGCACAGGGAAGCTGAGATATTTGCCCAAGGACATGGAGCTTATAAATAGCAGAGACAGGATTTGGGACCCACTCCTAAATGTCATACTGTGTCTGTGACCCAAGATGCTCTGAGGCATGGAATGTGGGGGCTTCACCTGGTCTGGGGTTCTTCCCTATGGAGGCAAAAACCGAGCTGCAATTAACTAGGGGAAAATGAGTTAACTAGTGGGAGGGAGGAATATTCCAGGTGGAAGGTCTAGCATGTGCAAGAGACCTGTGGTGGCAAGAGAGAAGGTGGCATGCCACTTACTAGCACCATGACCTTAGGCAAGTGATTTCACCTGTCTGGGCCTTAATTGTCCTCTCATCAGGGGATGATTTTAGTACCCTTAGGTACTTGTGAGAGCTACATACTTAAATGGGAAGTATTTCTCTGAGGCTCCATAGTAAGTGCTCCATAAACATTAGCTATTAATAAGATCGTGCCCCTCCCACACACACCAAGGGCTTCCTGGGCTGCCCTAGCTGCGGGATCTGGGCTCCTCACACAGAAGACTTGGCCTTGAGATGAGGAGGGCCTGGCCTGCTGGCCTGGCTGGTTAGGACAGCAGTAGCTGAAGCCAGGCCAGGTCTGGAAGGAAGGAGGTGAGCTCTGGACCAGGGGACTGACTAATAAAGACAGAGCTTGTTCTTTTTGAAGCTTTTGCCCACTTCCCCAAGCAAACCTCACCTGCGGCCTGGGACTGCCCAGCCTCCAGCTTCTGCCACTAGAGGCCAGGATGGGGAGAAATGGGAGGGGAGGAAGGCCACACACTTCTCCGTCAGATAAGATGTGCAGCTGAGGAGGGGACTGAGGATCCTGACCCCCCAGCCAACATCCCCACCGTCACTCACTGCCCCTCCTTGGCCCAAAAAGCCAGGCTGACATTCGTTTTTCATGCATAGGAAGAACAGAGGCAGCAACCTCCAGGCTGCAGTTTGTGGGGTCTTGGACAGTCCTCCCCTGGTCTGTTCCAGAACAGAGTAGGCGGGAAGAGACCAGGAATGGTCCAGTCTGGGCCCTTCACCAGCACGTCGCAGATGACCTGGTGCCAGTGACAGTAGTACTGGCTAATGGCACTGCTTCTCAAGCATTTGCAAAGGGGTTTGTGTGAGTTAACTCATTCCGTGTTCACAACAACCTTGTGAGGCAGTGCCGTTATCCCCGCTTTCCAGAGGTGGAAACTAAGACCCAGAGAGCTGAGGTCACTGTCCTCACAGTGCTGTCACACAGCGAACAGGGGTGGACCTGGGATTTAAGCCGAGACAGTCTGGCTGCAGACAGTCCACTTCTTCCCACCACCCTGAATAACCTCCCTGTGTTCATGCCTCCCTAAAATTCATGCCGAAGAGAAATTCCCTGATGCCCCTGCACCGGGCAGGTGGGTGCCCCTGTTCTGTGTTCCCTTATAACCCTCAGATTTCAAGTTGCATTCTTTCCACTGCTGCTACTTTGGTCTCCAGAAAGCTCTCTACCCCTCTTCTTCACACCCAAGAGCTAGAAAGAAGGAAGAAGGAAACCTCTCCAGAAAGGAGGTCCAGTCGTGGTTTAAGGGTGAGGACAAAAGGCAGGACAATGCTCTGGGTTTCCATGACACTGTCTCTGCTTGCTGCTGAGGAAGCTGAGGAAGGTGCTGAGATGGGGGCGAGGCTCTCTTCTCTCTTCTGTTTCCTCACCTCCTTCCTCACCTCCTTCCTTCACCTGCCTCACCTTCCTGCAGGCTGCACCTGCCCAACCCTGCTGATGGACTGCATCCCACTCCAGGTTAGAGGCTCGGCCTTGTGTCTGGAGGCCCTCCTAGGCAGAACGGCAGCTGGGCCATGCCTCTCCCAACAGCAGTCGTCTCCCCAAACCCCAAAGACTGGGAACCCCCTGAAGAGGAACTTGTGTTTGTACTTCCTGGGAAGAGTAGATTTGCCACGAACTGTTGTTGAACGAACAAATGAACAAATGAAAGCATAAACCAGTGATCCATCCTGCACTCGAGCCATGACTACTCGTTTTCACATTCCCAAAACACCATGCTCTGTCCCCCCTCTGGCTCTTGGCCAACATGGTTCCCTCTGTCCATGCTCCCCACCACACTGCTGATTCGAATTCCTCGCATCTCAGCTCAGAGGTGACTTCCTTGCAGAAGGCTTCTCTGACTGCTCAAGGTGGGCCCTCCCCATGACCCCCTTTACCTGGGTTACCAAAGTGTGCCAGAGTGTGTGGTGGCTCGTGCCTGGCATGCTTACAGGTCTCCCCAGTGAGTCTGGGAGACTCGTATTGGTGGGAAACGGAACTGCCAGGCCCCCAGGGCCTCGCATGATGGCTGGTGCATGGTAGGTACTCAGCCCTTCTTTGTGGAAGGAAGGAAGGAAGGGAGGAGGAGGGAGGAAGGAAGGGGGGTGCTTTTGGAAGGAGAGAAAATGAGTGTGTAGGAGTTAAGTGGAAAAGAGCAGCATCCAGGACTCAAACCTCCTTAGAGCCAGATGGAAGGCAGAGCTCTTCCCAGCCCGGGCCCACCCCCTTCCCTCATCATGTACGGTATTAACCAAATAAAAGTCACACGTCCTTCTGGATGTGCTGCTGGTCACCAAGCACTTGCACATCCCTGCCCTGGTTCCAGTCCCCCAGACAGCCCTGACAGGGGCTTCCCAGCTGTTCCCTTCGTTTTAAAGATGAGATCCAGCAAAGGGTGCTGGGCAAATGCATAGCCACTCGCCAAAAGATGAACTTAGACGCTTACGTCACAGCCTCTGCAAACTTTAACTCAAAATGGATCATAGACTTCAGTGTCAGAGCTAAAACTATAAGATTTTTAGGAGAAAACATAGGAGTAGGCAAAGGTTTCGTAGATACCATCACCATCCCCAAAGCACGGTCCATAAAAGAACATTTGATAAACTGGACTTTGTCAAAATCCAAAACAGTGGTGCTTCAAAGATACCATGAAGAAAACAAATAGACGAGCAACAGACTGGGAAAAAGTATTTGCAAAATACACGTGATAAAGGACGTATATCCTGAACATAAAGATGTTCAGGAGCCCTGAGAGATGATGCCGCCCTGGAAGACGGCCTGGGCCCCTAGGCCTTGTGGTCTTTAGATTGCATTTGTTCTTTTGCAGCTTCCCGGTAGCTGAGCGAAGCCCCCAGGCCTGACTTAGACCCTCTCTGGAGAACTGACGCAGGTAGGGAACGGCCCTCCAAGGCCTTCAGATCGCGCCCGCGCCTTCCGCACCCCGCCTTCCCCCGCGGCTTCCTCAGCGCGGTCTCCCCCAGGTGGCCACCAGCAGAACTGTACCTTGGTGCGGCAGCTGCCAGAGATGCCAAGAGAAACGCTCCTCGGGCTACTCTGGCTTTTCCGGCAGAAGGCTTGCTGTTAAACGGTAGCGTGTTCAGGGGCGCCCAGGAGCTCAGTGGGTTAAGCCTCCGACTCTTGGTTTTGGCTCAGGTCATGATCTCACGCTTCATGGGATCGAGCCCCGTGTCAGGGCTGTGCACTGACAGTGTGGAGCCTACTTGGGATTCTTTCTCTTCCTCTCTCTCTCTCTCTCTCTCTCTGCTTCTTACCCCACGCGCTCTCTCTCTTTCAAAATAAATAAGTAAACATTAAAAAGAAAACTATAAAAAAAGGTACCATGTTCAGTGTAAATCCTTGTAAGTTTATATTTAGCTAAACGTGCTTGTGTCAATGAGTTAAGCAGTGACCTGGGGTAGTAAAACCATGGGCAGCCCCTGCAGAAAGAGAGGGGAACAGAAGGATGCTGATCTGGCAGGTAGAAGGATGAGTTCGTGTGTTTCCCTATTTTTGTGAGTTAGCACAGGGAGCCCCGGACCCGTCCTGCACACCACCCTCTTCTTTATTCCCTTCTCTGTCCCCATCTCCAAAGCCTCCCCAACTCCAGACAGCATTCCGCTGTGCCCCTTGGAGCTCTGCGCCCACTTTTCATTTGACAAGAGTCTGTGTGATACTTCTGTGTCCCAGACATTGCTCTCCATGACTGACAAATCTTAACCCAGTTATCCATCTTTTTTAAAAAATGTTTATTTGTTTATTGAGGGGGAAGGGGCAGAGAGAATGAGAGGAAGAACCCCAAGCAAGCCCCATGCTGTCAGTTCAGAGCCCGACATGGGGCTCCACCTCACAAAGCATGAGATCATGACCTGAGCTGAAATCAAGAGTCAGACACTTAACCGACTGAGCCACCCAGATGCCCCCACTTACCCCTCTTAATAGCACTGCAAAGTGAGTACTAGTTACACCACTCCCCTTTTGTAGATGAGTAAATGAGGCAGGGAGACCTTAAGTAGCTTGCTCGAGGTGACTAGTAAGTGTTGGAACCGGCATTCAGTGCCACAGAGCCCAAGATGCCCAGAAACACCCCCAGCTCCTGCAGCACCTCGCCTGCCCACTGGGAACTGAAACCTTAGACTCCCCAGGACGGGGCCTCCCTTACCACCCTCTCAGGCCTGGGGACGAGAGAGATGTATTCCTTGCTCCTCTGTGCATCTTCCAGACTCTTCTTCCTTCCTTCCTTCCTTCCTGCTGAAGCCCCCATCTTGGACCCAAGGTGTCAGCCTAGACATCTCGCTCCCCGTCTTTGGTACAGGCGCTGACTCCCGCCCCACCCCACCCCAGATCACTCCCCTCCTTCCCAGAAGAGTTCATTTCTTGCCTCACCGTCACGTCAGTGCTGTTCCCATCTTCATTCTTACCGATTTCAAGATCCACCTGTCCATAAAGGACATTCCAGCCTCCCAGTTCCTTGACACCACTCAGTCGCTGACTCTATTTTCATGCCCTAGACCTTCTCTCTACCCATAACCGATCCCTTCTTAATCTCAGTGCCACACAGCTCATTTTCCAACAGCCACGTCCTACGTGTCGGCTCACAGCCTGTGATACCCGACAGTTCTACCTCCGTGGACCCCTGTCACCATCCCTCGCCCATCTCGCGTGTCCTTTCTGTCCTTACCTGGCCAGTCATTAAAACGACTCCCTCATGTACAGCTCCAGCCCTCTCATTCTCCTACTTACTTGGGAAAACGTCTGCCCTGGTTAGGTCGAGCTGTCTGCCTCTTCCACAGCGGCTCACCTGCATCCACACCGATGAGCACAGCTGGGGGAGAGGCCCAGTGAGTCTGGCTACTCTTGCTGCAGATTCAAGACCATGAACCTCAGTGGCCCCTTAGTGCTGCGCGACAGTCCCACCATGTTCTCATAATGCATTCACCCCACCACTTCTCTAGACTTCTATTTCTGCCTTGCGTCCTGTCCTCAAACATCCCACATCTGCCCACCACCTGCGTCGCTCAGCAACCTTGAGACTTGTTCCCCCTGCATCTGAGAAAATAGAAGCCTTGGGCGGACGCACCCGCGAGCTCCACCTGTGCGCCTGTCTCCCTCCTGCTGCCGTGGGTCGGTACCCAGCTCTCGGCCAAGACCAACGTCTGCACTTGTGCACCGGTTGCCGGCCCTTCTCACATCCTCGCATTGCGTCGGCAATGCCCTGTCTCCCCCGTATCACCAGCCTTTA
Source organism: Panthera tigris (assembly GCF_018350195.1). Taxonomy (NCBI): domain Eukaryota; kingdom Metazoa; phylum Chordata; class Mammalia; order Carnivora; family Felidae; genus Panthera; species Panthera tigris. Next base: position 121,302,814 of record NC_056665.1, read on the forward strand.
AGTTCCCACCGGCCCGTTCCCACCGGCATTCCGTGCTGCTGCACGGGTTTTTGTTTTGTTTTGTTTTGCCTATTCACTATTGCATCACCAGCATTAGTCTGGCACAAGGCAGTTGTTCACTAAATACTTGTTGAATGAATGAATGAATGAATGAATAACGAATGAGCCTACTTTTCTTGTGCTGCTGCTTCTCCTGTCCTAACCGCCTCCAAACTCTCATTCCCGTTCAAAGGAATCGTTCATGCCCACTGGCTCCATTTCTCCGGCCACCATTCTCTCTCGCACCTGTTCCAGTCTGGCCACCGACTAAACCTCCACGTTGCTTCAACCATGGCTGGTTCTCAGTTGTCATCTTACTTGGCGGCATCAGTGCAGCCGATCCCTCCCTTCTAGAAACATTTTATTTAGCTTCCAGGATACCACCCACTCCTGCTATACCTCCTTCCTCTCTGGCCCCTCTTCTAGTCCCTTTCTCGTTTCCTCCTCATCTGCCTCACCTCCCCGTGTTGGGGCCTCACCCTGCACTCAGACCTTGAGCCTCACTCTGCGCTCACGCCTTCGGTGACCCAGTCCTACGCCTCTAACAGTCACCTGTCTGCTGGTGACTCTCACAGTTATGTCTCCTGACTCTCCTCTGAGCTGCGGGCTCACGTGTCCAGCCACCCGCCTGGCATCTCCACTTAGCATGTCCAGCACCCAGCTCCTGACCCCTCCTCCCGCTCCTGGTCTGTCCCACCCAATAAAGGCACTTCTGCTCTTCGGCCCCAAAACCTCAGGGTCACCCTGGACTCCTCTCGTTTACACCCCGCCCCCCCACCACCCATTGTATCAGCACATGCTGGCTTCACCTTCAGAATACTTCCAAAATCTGACTGCTTCTCACCGCCTCCTCCCCTTCCATCCCAGGCTTGTTACCTCTTGCCTGGATTGCTGTAATTTCCTCCTAACTGACCTCTCTGTGTTTACTTCTCAGCTTGCCCCGCTCCCATTTATTCTCAAACCAAGGGTCAGAGTGATGCCTTTAATACATAAGTCATTTCACATCACTCCTTGGCTCAAGCTTCACCCCCCTCACTCTCCCCTGTCCAAGCTTCACCCCCTTCACTCTCCCCTGTCCAGCCTCATGGGCCTGTTTGCTCTTCTTGGAGGCTCCAGGCAAGCTTGTGCCCCCAGGCCTTCTGCTGTGCCTGCCATGCTCCCTCTGCAAGGGAGGGAGCTCCCTCTGCTGTGCCTGCCTTGCTCCCTCTGCAAGTCTTTGTCCAAATGTCATCCTCCCAGTGAGGTCTTCCCAGTCACCCTCTTTACCCTTCTGACCCACCGTCACCCCTGCACTGCCTCTCCCCACCAGGATCCAATGAGAGAGGGTTTTTTTGTTTTGTTTTGCCTATTCACTATTGCATCACCAGCATTAGTCTGGCACAAGGCAGTTGTTCACTAAATACTTGAATGAATGAATGAATGAATGATGAATGAGCCTACTTTTCTTGAATGGGAGTGAAGAGTTTCTAGGATGAGACAAGGTCTGGAGACAAAATGAATGATTTTTTTTTTTTTGTAATGTTTAGTTATTTTGAGAGAGAGAGAGCTCGAATGGGGGAGGGGTAGAGAGAGAGGGAAAGAGAGAGAATCCCAAGCAGGCTCCATGCTGTCAGCATAGAGGCCAACGCAGGACCGTATCTCATGAACCGTGAGATTATGACCTGAGCTGAAATCAAGGGTTGGATGCCCAGGGCGCCTCGGTGGCTCAGTCAGTTGAGCATCTGACCTCGACTCAGGTCATGATCTCAAGGTTCGAGTCAACACGGAGCCCATTTCAGATCCTCTGTCCCCTCCTCTTTCTGCCCTTCCAGCTTGCACATGTTCTCTCTCTCTTTCAAAAATAAATAAACATTAAGAAAAAATTAAAAACAAAAAGAGTTGGACGCCCAACCAACTGAGCCACCCAGGCGCCCTGAAATCTTAGCTATTCTTTTTTTTTTAAATAGGCTCCATGCCCAACATGGGGCTTGAACTCACAACCCTGAGATTAAGAGTCACATGCTCTAGCTACTGAACCAGCCAGGTGCCCCTGAATGATCTCTTAAAACCAGAGCACTTTGCAGATAAATTTAAGCAGCTACCAGTCACTTCCAGTTTTCATCAGTGCTTCCCACTCTTTTCTGAGTCTGGAGACCTATTGATGCCCATGACCATGAGCCCTACATTTGAGTCTCACCAAAATGCTCAGGCTCACGGGCTTGGCTCAGGCTCTGGGCAGGTGCTGATCTCCCTGGTTCAAGTTCGACCTGAAGACAGTGACGTTTACTGAGTCACTGCTATGTGCAGGGCACTCTATAGCTTTACCTCATTTAGTTTTAGGAAACTTCCTTTCCTGGAAACTGGATCAGAGAATCATAAGATGTTAGACCCTATCTGCACAGGCTTCCCATGAATGCAGTTCTGTTCTCCAAACAGAATATTTCCACTCTGGGGTCCTACCCACCTCTGTGAAGTTTGTTCATTTATATACAAGAAAAGTTTCACAAAGGTAGAAATAGGAAGATCCATTTGGATGTGCATCTCACAACTCTTGGTAAAGGGAGCGAGTGGTACAAAATAAAATCTCTTCCAGGGGATCTGGGACCTGGGCTCTTCTGCCATCACGGCCCTGGGTTTAAGGCAGCTGTGCTCCTCCCGGGTAGGGCTCTATGCCCTTTCAGGGCTGAGCCTCCCTGCCTTGACCTGCTACAGGCTGGCAATGGACACCGGGTCTGATGGGTACTCAGTGCACCTACCTCCCCCCCAACTCCCCGTCAGCCTTCTGCATTTGCAGAGTGAGAGGGATTCCTTGTGTCTGACCTGAGCACCCCTCTGTCACCAGGAAGATCCCAGGATGGCTGCCGTGCAGGGCAACCTGAATATGGTGAAAGAGGCACAGAACATGACAGCACACAACTGCTTCAATTCTCAGAGCACCGTCCTGCAGGGGCAGCCCTTTGGGGGAATCCCCACTGTGCTGTTCCTCAACGTCATCTTGTGGGTGGTAAGTCCTGTGCCCCACGGTAGGCAGTGAGGCCTCAGAGGGGCGGACCGTCACACTGTCACAGGTGATACAGCAGGGGCCTCAGCTCTCCAGACAGACGTCAGCCACAGTGGTGGGGACTCCCTGAATGTCAGTCACGCCCAGGGCAGCCCGGCAAGAGGGAACTGCAGGAATAGGCAGAATTCCTAAGATTCCCTTCCATGCGCCACTGTCCAGGGACCTACCCGGCCAGTGCCCTCGGGCCTCCCTTCTCTTTCCTCTTGCTGATTTCTTCAAGGAATGTTCTTGTTGCATCGTTCTAAACATGACACCGATGCCTTCACTCTGCAAACTCTGAGAATCCACTCTGCTGGGAAGCTGCTGGGCACTGGGGATCCAGAGTTTAGAAAGGCATGGCCTCTACCCTAACAAAGCTGGCCACTTGTTGGAGAGCCCGGGAAGCCCCTGGGAACCTGAGGGACAGGATCTCCCCCACGGAGTTTCAGGGACCAGCCGAGCAGGAGACATATTCCCACATTCCCTTTCCCGGCCTACAGGTCATCATTTTGGTTTATTCCTTCCTCCGGAAAGCTGCGTGGGACTACGGGCGCCTGGCTCTGCTCATTCACAATGACAGGTGAGGAGAGGCCGGGGGTCAGGGCGAGCCAGCTGCTTGCTCCCTTGGGGGAGGTAAGGCCACAACCAGGATACAGCAGGTGTCATGCCATCACCCACTCCTGCCCGGCTCTGGCCCTCCTCAAAAGAAGGGAACTTAGTGGGGGCAGTCATCTCTGGGCACGAGCCCACTTTTTTCTCAGATCTCAGACTTTCTGGATCCCATGACTCCCCAAATACGTTGGGCACCTGGCAACAGGGGTGATTACCGTCTGTACCCAGAGCTGTGTGCTCAGCACACGAGCTGAGATGTGTCAAGATGTGTATAAGAGGGTGTGGCGGCTCTTGGCTTGGGAGCTGGAGAGACAGCAAGGCGGGTGGCCGAGGCCTTTTCTCTCCTTCTCCGCCTCCCTGCTCACTGATCTTCCTGGCCGGCAGCTTGACTTCACTGATCTATGGGGAGCAGAGCGAGAAGACATCTCCCTCGGATATTTCCCTGGAGATGGAACACAAGGACAAGGTGAGCGCTGGGGTGGGCCTGGGCCCAGCGGGTTCCTGGCTCTGCCACGTGCAGGAAGGAGCCCGCTCATGATCAGGGGCTTTGCAACCAGCTGCACCCAACCTAGCAGTGTGACCTGGGACACACTCTTCAGCCTTGCCAAGCCTCAGTTTCCCCATCAGAAAGACGGGGATATTAACCATTCCTAACTCCTAGGATGCCAAATAAGAGTTAGTTGATTCCAATATTTTAAAGGGATTTATTTATTTATTTATTTAAGAGGATGAGAGACAGTGTGCAAGAGGGGGAGGGGGAGAGGGGGAGAGAGAGAGAGAGAGAGAGAGAGAGAGAGAGAGAGAGAGAGAATCTTAAGTAGGCTCCACACTCAGCACAGATCCTGACTTGGGGCTCGATCTCACGACCGTGAAATCATGACCTGAGCTGAAATCTAGAGTCCGACCCTTAACCGACTGAGCCACCCAGACGCCCCCTTAAAGGAATTTCTAAAACTAAATTTCCTGCTTTTCTCAAATCTCCAACCTTCGTCACAGTCCTGGTCTTGCCCCAGCCCCGCCTCTGAGCCAAGGACTCACCTCCCACTTCATAGAGGAGAGTCCAGACATCAGGCAGGGACTCCCTCAACCTCCCGCCTCCCAACTCTGCTCGACGGAGCCCAGTCTTCCTTCTCTTGCCTGTCGGATGCCAGGGCTCCACTCAAGCCTCTTCATTCACTTAGCTGGCTGCCGTGGCACACCTGCTGTGGGCCACCGCTGGTCTGGGACCTGGGCGGTGAACTAAATGGACCAAGTCCTGCTTCATGGGACTTTCTGTCTGGGTGAGAGACACCCAGACAGATGCACGTATTGGTGGTAAGTGCATGAACTCAAAAAGCGGCAAGGAAGGCACTACACAGTCATGGCACAGAGCTGGAGAGTTCCAGATGGTGTCAGGGATGATCTTGGGCCCTCCCTGCCACGGCCCACACTGCCTGTCTCCCTCTGCACCTGTGCTGCCCACTTTCTCACTCCCACTTACTCCTCCACCCCTCCAGAGTGGCTCCCACCCCTCCGTTCCACCCAGACGAGCCATCAGTTGTCCCAGGCCATGAAATCCCAAGGACTTTGCTGAGTTCTCATCTCATCTGGTCTCTCAGAGACATCCGGCCCTGTAGACCGCCTTCCCTTCTTGAACAGGCACTTCCAGTCGCTTCTGTGCCATCGCACTCTCTGGGTTTCTCTTCTGCCGCTCCTCTGTTCCTCCCCATCCCCTCTGCAGGCTCCTCGGCCCCAGGGGTTTCCCTCAGCTGGTCCCAGACCTCCTCCTCTCTCTGCTGGGCGATGTCACCCACACTCCCAGCCTCGCCTGCCACCTCTGCACAGAACCCTCCTAAATTTCTGTCTCCAGCTAACCCTCTCTCTGGGCTCCAGACACATTTATCCAATGATCCTCAAAATATCTCCACGTGGAGATTGTAAAGGCGTTTGGAGTTCAGTATGTCCAAAACATGCCACGACATCCCTCCACCCACCTGTTCCTAGATCCCTGGTTTCAGACTCTGCCCACCACCCACCCAGGTGCACCCCCTGGGTCTGGCCCAGGCCCCCAGGTACAGCCAGTTCATTACCAAGTTGTATCGCTGTCACCCTCCCAGTCTTGTTTCTCTCCACCTCTCCCACCACCCCCCAGGCCAGGCCCCCATCAGCCTCTTGTTGGATGAGGCAGGGTGGCCTCTAACCAATATGTCCACGCCTGTGTCCTGCCCCACCCATTTTCCACCTCATCTGTCCTTGCCTCCCAACTCCCCCATCCCTGGCCACAGTGACCACCTTTTAGATCCTTAAAAGTGCCACCTCCTTCCCTCCACAGGGCCTTTGGCCTGTCCTTCCCCCTCCCCCTCCCCGGTGGCCCCCCCCCCTCAGGTTAACACACTCACCCTTTGTTCAGATTTCAGCCCAAACGCCACTTCCCCAGGAGCCCCATCCCTGCCTTGTGGGTCCAGATCTTTGGTTTTACATGCATTGCTTTTCTTCAGAGCTCTTAACTCAGTCCGTAACAGTCCCTCATCTACCAGATTGGTCCAGGGTCTCTGCTCCCCCAGCAAGAGCAGGTGCTGACCTGGGCTGGCCCACCACTGTCCCCACCCCATCCCCCCCACCCCCAGCCAGGCCAACCTGCCGTGTAATTAGCATCTGATTTGTGTTTGTTGGAGGCAGTGAGTGAGTAAAACCATATTCCTTCCATTATCATCCCTCTAAGAGACCTGGTCCCCTTATCTGCCAGGATCTGCCCCAAGCTGTGTGGAGAGCCTCAGACAAATTTGTCCCTTAGAATTCCTCTATAGAACAGGGACAGTCATGCCTACCTTACAAGGTTGACTCTCAGGTTTATTTTCGGAAGCATTGCTTTGGTTGGGGTTTTTTGTCGTTGTTGTACAATGGCAAAAAGATCATTTATTTTAAAATATCTGAGGAATCATTACAGCAGCAGTGAGGTGGCCAAACTGCAGAGGTAAAATGAGACGAGCAGGGAGAGAGTCTGGTGAGGTGGCCCGTGGATGCCCCGGCCAGGATGCCGGGGCCTCAGCCAGGCCGAGTGGCGTGGGTAAAGCAAACGGGTCATTACCCCATGTGGTGGGAGTGAGGAGCTTGGGGCCACCAAGCGAGGTGCGATGAACTGATCGCTGTCACTCAGTCTTGTCAGCTGAGCTGGTTCCTAGGACCTTGTGGCTATTTCCTGCAGGGATGGGACAGGAGGAGAGGCGGCATCTGCTTCTCAGGCCTGCTGTTCAGGTGCTCTGTCTTCTGAATGGTTTGCGCCTTCCCTAGCTGCGGTGTAAACCCAGGGGAGCACGTCCGCATGTGTGGGCCTGTCGTCCGTGAGAGAAGAGAGATACTGCACACATGCTCACTCACGCATCTACGTCTGTGCAGTTTCTACAGGCACATAGGCCACACTTTTTCTCACGACCTCTGCCCTCTCAAGGACAGTCCTGTCCTGTGTGAATTCCAGGACTTGTACATGCCATGTGGGGTATACACCTTTGCACCTGCCATAGAAGGGATGGAAGTGACTCCCAGGAAGGTGTGTCCCCCGCTGTGCACAACAAACCTCCTCACCCACTAAATAAAACACACCCCTGTTTGCCCATAGGTGGTGGTGCGAAAAACTCTCCGATGCAGAGAGTGGAGTTCAGACTCTCAGCCCAACTCCTGTTTAGCAACTCACGACTTCCCTGGGGACTTTCACAATCAATGCCACCAGCATGCTAGTCCCCTTCATTGCTGTGACCCATACTGGGCATCTATATTTTAGTTCTTCAAGACATAACTGAGGACATGGTCCCCCCTAAGGTGGATGTCTGACCATCAGGCAACCCCATACAGGGAAGGGTACTTGGTGGGTCTTATACTGAATGGAGCAAGGAATTTCCTTCTGTTTTCCTATCACTTCCTTTTGGGAAATACCCTTCCCCAATCAGCGTGGCACAGGGGAATGTCAGCCAGGCAGGCTGCCTGTTTCACTCACGTACTTGTGATCAAATGGGGTCAATCAAGAGTTAAACCTTTTCCAAGATTTTCCTAAACCCTAGAGTATCCTGGAAGGAATCACGCACCGGGCAACTTCACCAACTATCAGATCTGGCCACTTTTAGGGCCATGGGCCCCTGCCCATTATCATGCACACTCTCCCCAAGCAGACTTCCTTTCTAGGCCCCCCATCACCTCCACGGCTGAGGCTGCCTTTCCCCACCACCCAGAAACCCCAGACAGCAAGACCTTGAGAGAAAGGCATAATCAACAGGACTCTTCAAGTTTGTTTATTTATTTTTGAGAGAGAGAGAGAACAAGTGGGGGAGGGGCAAAGAGACAGAGACACAGAATCCAAAGCAGGCTCCAGGCTCTGAGCTGTCAGCACAGAGCCCGACGCGGGGCTCGAACCCATGAACCATGATATCATGACCTGAGCCGAAGTCGGACGCTTAACTGACTGAGCCACCCAGGCGCCCCAGTAGGACTCTCAGAGGTAGGAGAAGAAACCCATCTCAAACTAGTGTTTAAAAAAAAAAAAAAAGGTAACACGTGGCTAGAGTGTGGGGAAATCCAGACAGAAGTGGCTTCTTTGGGTACAACTTGATCCAAGTCCTGTGATGCGACCAGGATCCTCTCTCCAGGCTTTTTTTTTTTTTCCTCAGACAAGCTCCTGCCTGTAGCATCGAAGATGACACCAAGCCACTGCAGGCTCCATGGTGTTCACCAAGGTGCAGGAGCTCATACGGAGAGAGACCCTCTCTCCCAACGCCCCTCTCAATCCCTTTAAGAGAATTTTGATTGGCCCCACTTGCATCATGTTCCCGTTGATCAGCTGACCACTGGTGGCGGACCCCTGCTTGACGGACAGCCCACCGGGCCACATGCATTGGGGGGGGGGGGTGGCATTTCCCAGGCAGAAGCAATGAGGGACAGACAGAAACCAGCCAACGTCCACCCTACAGACGGTCCCTTCTCTCCCTCCGGTCCAAGACCCACTAAGCCCCCATTTCCTGTAACAGGATGCCACATGGCAGGAATGTGAACTCATAGCTCACTTCCGGGGAGACCTCTCCCTGGACAGTCACCACTGATTCCAGATGGAGCCCACTTCCTTCCAGGACCCATGCCCTTCTCACTGCCATCTCTTGCCTGGAAGGAGGCCCCTTGCTGACGCTGCCTCATGTTTCCCAGGTTCCCACAGCTGAGGAGGGCAGGCCTGGGCCTGGATTTTCTCACATGTTCTCTCCTTTTTCCCCAGGGCTTCTATTCCTGGTTCTTCAACACCATCACCATGAAGTAAGTGCCTGAACTTTCCGAGCTTGTGATAGCAGCTGCCATATTTGGGTGATGATGGGGGTGGGGCGTGCTGCCCTGCAGGTCTGGGCCCCGGCCTGCGTTCTGGACCCTCTTCCCCACTCCCCACTGACTGCCTTAGCCCTGCCCAGGCAGGGGACGCTTCTTGGGTCACAGTGGGTGAAATGGGACCTGGGCACAGCCCACAGCCCTCAGGAAAGGACCATTTTCTCATGCTTATAAAAATGCTTTTATGGATCCCACACTAGGAAAAAGAAATTCTTCTCGCATAGCTATTTGCTTTCTTTCTGTGAACACCATTCATCGTGTTGAAATGGAAAAGAAAATACCAGGCAGAAGGACATACTTCCTCTTGCCTCCGCACTGATTACAGAGGGACAGCCCCTTGTCCGCTTGCCTTCTGGATCTCTTTAGGGCCAGACCCCAGTTGGCAAGGAGAAAGACCCCAAGTCACCTGTTTTCTCCTAATTACCCCACACTTCATGATTTTGACTGCACCCTCCTGACTCTGCCCGGCTTCAGCTGAGCGCTTACCAGAACTCTCTGTCCCCACTGTGTGTTTGTGTGTGCACGCACACGCTCATGCCTGTGCACATGGCTCTGCCTCCACCTCAGAGCCCTGTACATTCCTGGGTGCCCCCTAAATATCCCCCATCTGTCCTGCCCTGTCCACCTTTCAAAACCCTCCTCCAGGGTCCTTTCTTGCCTGGTGATGCCTGCCTTAGGGTACAGTCTCACTGCCCCTCAAAGGCCACCTGCAGCAAGGGGCCTGAATGGGCCTGCTAATTTGCTTTTTTGGCAAAGGTTCATAGAGCTTCTTCTTGCGTGTGCCTCCACGCCCACCAGTCAGGCCCTGGCTGGGAGCATTCACACATTTTTCCAAGACCCCATCCTACCCCCTTGGGCCACCTCAGGGCACCCCCCCTTCCTCCAGACCTGCTGAAGGGGGCACGAGGCACCCTGACTGGGCCCTGGGAATCCTGAGCTGGGCTTAGTACCACTGGCTTCTGGTGTTTGAGCTCCAACCCCACTGATGGGGGACTCCCCGTGGCCTTGCCTCCCGGGCTGTCTTCATCATCCATCAGAGTTCCTAGTATCCAGAAGTGATACAGCTAGTTTGTGTGTGTGGTTCAGGGATCTTAGCCACATGTAGGGGGAGTGGAGGGGAAACATTTTATTTCTTAGCACCTTCTCTGGTTTTGCTTGGGTAAGTTTTAAAACATGCACAAGCTCACATTAAATATATTTTCATTACGAGAGACCTGGAAGCCACCTCCAGGCCTCCTGCAGAGAGGCAACCTTTGTCCACAGTTTCAAGGGAATTTACTTTTTTCCTTTCCGCAAGCATTTGCCGATTTAAGACATGTTTAAATAATCAATAACGTGTCTGAACACTTGGAGCTGGTTACCCTGGGAGGCCATACAAGCTGGTTGTGGGTCCCTGGGCTTAGCAAGTTCGTGAAGGATGGGCCGGGGCAGAATGGCACATTAGCCAGCTCTTTACATGGGGAAGAGGGAGAGAAACCTGGGGTACATAGGTCAGCCTGAGCTGACCACACCCTCGGTCTTGGACAGCTGACTTTCTGGGTTTTCTGTTGTCTGCTGACCCATTAGCAGGTATATATGGGGGCAGGGGGAAGTGTTGCAAGAGAGTAGCGTACGTGTAAAACTTAAAACTTCATGCAGTACGCATCTCTGTGGTGCACATGTGAATATGAAATAAAAGAGGCACGTCACTATGTTGGTACAAATCCGTGTATACAGCTATTCACGTGTGCATACCCAGACCTGCGGGTCAGTGGGAGGTCAGTGTGCACAGTAGTGTGTGTTTCCGGGTGAGAATCCTCCCCACCCCCCCACCCTACTCCACCCAAAGTTTCCTCCATGGGGAACTCATCGTCCAGGAAAGGAGGAAGGCTGGGCATTGTATTATGCATCCCGCACCCTTTGAGAACAGTGTCTAGATGACAGCTTAATACATTTACTGATCAGGGACAAGGAAGCCCAAGTCCCAGTGTACAAAGCCCACGGAATCTAGTTGGAGAGGCAAAGGTTAACAAGACTCACTGTATATAATTCATAATGGGAAATTATCATTGCTGTGCAGGGGGTATTTGGGGGACAAGAAATTAATTCCAGCTAGGGCGTTCAGGAGAAGCAAGCTTTGAGCTAGGCCTTGAAGGATGGGGAGAATTTCCACTCTATGCCAAGTGCAGGACCATCACAAATAAAGGACTACATGAGTGAAGGTTTGGGGCAGAGATGGGCAGGGAGCATCCAGAAATGGTCCGTCTAGTGTGGCTAGAAGCAAGGATACATGGCAAGAGAGAGGCTAAATGGTTGGGCTGGAAGGATCAGCTGGGATCTTGACTCCCATGCTGAGAATTCTGGGCAATACATCAAATGCTGTTTATGCTATAGTCACTAAGTTAAACAAGCACAACAACAAAAAACTAAAGGAGATTAACCAAGATGCTTAATAGTCATTATCTTGGGTTGGATGAGATTCTGCATGAATGATTTTCTTCTCCTTTGTATTTCCCAAGATTTCTTTTTTTAAAAATTATTTTAATGTTTATTTATTTTTGAGAGAGAGACAGAGTGCAAGTGGGGAAGGAGCAGAGAGAGAGAGGGAGACCCAGAATTAGAAGAAGGCTCCAGGCTCTGAGCTGTCAGAACAGAGCCTGATGTGGGGCTCGAACTCACAAACCGTGAGATCTTGACCTGAGCCAAAGTTGCAAGCTCAACCAACTGAGCCACCCAAGGCAAAAATTTCTATAATAAAATTTCACTTTTCTTTCTTTCTTTCTTTTCTTTCTTTCTTTCTTTCTTTCTTTCTTTCTTTCTTTCTTTTCTTTCCTTCTTTCCTTCCTCCTTTCTTTTTTCTTTCTTTCTTTCTTCTTTCTTTCTTTCTTTCTTTCTTTCTTCTTTTTCTTGAGAGAGAGAGAGAGAGCATGAGCAGGAGAGAGGGGCAGAGGGAGGAGACAGAATCTTAAGCAGGCTCTATGTTCAGTGCAGGGTCCCATGTGTGGCTAAATCCCACAACCCTGGAATCATGACTTGAACTGAAATCAAGAGTCAGACACTCAACTGACTGAGCCATCCAGGCACCCCATACTTTTAAAAAAATTTTTGAAGTATAACACACACATGGAAAAGTCCACAAAAAATAAATGTCCAGCTCAATTACAGCAAAGCAGATCAAGAACTGGAACATTGCCAACACTCCATCACTTCCTCCTCTCCAAAGGGAGAGTATCCTGACTTCTAACTCCATAGTTCTATATTGCCTATTTTTGAACTTTGTGTATGAAAACATACAATATGTACTGTTTGTCCCTGGATCTTTCACTCAACATTGTGTTTGTGAGGTTCAGCTATGGTCATTCATTTTTATCTCTGTATAGTATTTCGTTATGTATACAGTGTTTTATATATATATCATTATATATATATATATATACACACACACACACATATATATGTACATATATATATATATCATGTATATACATACATTATCTCACAATTCTTGTGTCCATTTCCACCTTTGGTAGACGTTTAGGTTGTTTGAGGCTGTTATAAACAAGGCGTCTATGAGATTCTTATACATGTCTCTTGATATGTGCATGTGTTTCTACTGGAAATAATACTAGACCCGGAGTTACTAGGTCATAGGCTGTGCATACATTCAATTTCCTTAGATCATACCAATTGCTTTCCAAAGTGGCTCTGCCGGAGTCGTACCCATGAGTGTGGGAGAGCTCCCAGTGCCCCCATACCCTTGCCAAGACTTGGTATTGTCTGACTTTCTAGCTTTGGTCAATCTGGCAGTATGGAGTGATATCTCTTTGTGGTTTTAAGAATTCCTTTTTAACTGACACATTAAAAGAAACAACTTTTTAAAAAATAGGGTGCATCTTGATCTCGCTGGTGGTTTGTCTGGTGCACGCACCATGGCAAGCACTCAAAATGTATGAAGAAGCAATAAAAGATGGAATGAATGCTTGATTTCAAAAGTGCTTCTGGATTCCCAAGTGAGTGTCTGTAACATAACTTCTGCCTTTGATATGCCTGTGAAATTCAGTGAAATACATTTGAGGCATAACAGAGGCTTTGAGATGAAGGGTGATATTTCTAAAAAAAGAAAAAAGAAAAGAAAGAAAAGAAAACTTGGGGGTAGGTTGATAATCTTCTCTTCCTTTTCTCTACCTCCCTCCGACTTAAGCTGTGGCCACGCTGGCTCCTGAGGAGTGTCCTTGTCTGTGTGTCTCTTCCAGGAACGAGGATCTAATTAGCAAGTGTGGAGACGATGCCCGCATCTACATCATGTTCCAGTATCATCTCATCATCTTTGTGCTTATCCTCTGCATCCCCTCCTTGGGCATCATCTTGCCCATCAACTACACTGGAACCGTTCTGGGTAGGCGGAGCTCAGCGCGTCCTGCGCCTGGGCCACTCGACCTAACGGGCGGCCTGGTAGGCGGGGCAGAGCTTGGGTCTTGGTAGTCTAGAAATCTAAAATTTAAGTCCACATCTCAAAACTAGTTATGTGACCTTAGGACAACCCAAACTTCTGTCCTCCCATGTGGAGACTGGACCTGGGGCGTCCTTCATCACAAGTGTGGCCCAGGACCTGGCCCATGGCAGACACACAGTAGTAATTCAGTCTGGAGCTGAATGTTTACCTGCAGCCCCACCCTACATCTTGCCAGGTCTTTGCAGAGGCCTTTTTATGGCATGTGACCTACCGCAAAGATCCCTGAACTTGATCTCTCCCCATCCCCTCTGTGACAGACATAGCACTGGAAGTGTAAAATTGGTCTCATAGGAAGTCTAGCCACACTCGTTATAAGAGGGTCCTTTTGACAGAATGACATTGTGGGTGTAGACTTGACCCGCGTCTGCTTCCCAGAAAATACCTTTGCTCGATCTAGCAAATGACTTCTTATTATATTAAGCACATCAATCCCCCCAGGCCTCGGATCCTCAGCTGTCATGGGGATCGGGAGATGATGCCAGAGCCTGGCACGTAGTGAGTGTCCGGTGAATAATAGCCAGTACTTCACTTAGAAATGTGAAGATGGACGGAGCCGAAGGCTGTACAACTAAGTGGTGTAGTTTAGCACCTTAAGTGCCCATGTGGCAGCCAGTGGTACCCTGATTCCTCAGGCGTCTGTTTCTCCTCAGCCAGAGGCAGACCTCAGTTAATTCAAGCTAGCACACAATGTGCCACGAGATACCACTGCCACAGTAACTTCTGTCTTTCCAGATTCCCTTCCTAAGAGCTTGTGTGTTGGCAATGATACGTTATATTACATGTAACATAGATATGTATAGTATATCAACGCAAGATTTCTGGACACATTTCATAATACCCAGAGATGTCCAAACTGACAAACTTAATGCATTTTGCCAGAAGGCTTTACTCTGTCGAAATGAGGCAATGTGACATTCTTGTGATTGTTGCCAGGGGTAACAGTGTTACTGATTTCTTCCCTCCACTCGTGCTGGGGCCCTGGGCTCCTTCAATAAGCATTTACTGGTGTCTGCTTGTTCCTGTTGGGCACTGGGGATGCCTCATCAAGACCTGGCTGTAGAGCCCCAACCAGCAGTCTCAGGAAGAAGAAGAGGCCTCTTCTGGTTTTGTGGGGAGGTGGGGGCAAGTTCTGGGGAACAAGAGGGGAGGGTAGGATGTGGGCAAGCATCTCTAGACCCCAGGCATTCATCTGGGAACCTCGAACTCAAGCAGCTCCCACACTCACTCAATCAAGGAACCAGCTTTGAGATCAGTCATTTTCTTCTCTTTCAGATTGGAATAGTCACTTCGGTCGGACCACCATTGTCAATGTCTCCATAGAGTAGGTACCTGATCGTCTTACCTCCCATTCTACTGGCTCAGGGTTATTGGTGGGGAGAGAAGGTCCAACTTGTGGGTCAAAAACATGGGCACTGCTCTGCTGCTAAGAAAGGCCTGGTTTCCTTGGGACCCATGTACTGAGTAGGATGCCAGAAGTCGCATTCTCTTAGGGGGGCAGGACTCCTGCTGCCTCAGTGTCCTCACATCTGTAGTAGGTAGAACTACCCAAACTGGCCACTCCTGAAGACTTGGAAAGATGGTCCTGTTTGTTTAATATGTCCAGCCCCCAAGTGGCAAAGACCCTGTAGCAAGCAGAGGCTTGAGGTATTATTTCCTGCTCACAAAATAGAGCAAGTTAACCCTCATATAACCGAATAAAGTGTAGACCTGATTCCCACAGCAGGGGGACTGAGGAACCACATGACCTGAGTTTATGCCCCACCTGTGCCATTAGCTGACTCTGGGTCTGGGGCAATGCACCGCCACCCTGAGCTTTATTACTAGTCTAGTCTGTGGTGGAGAAAGAACTGTTGGACGGGACTCGTGGATTTCAACAGCAGCCAACCTGATCAGATCAACTTGTACTGAGCCAGATGTGGCCCTGCCGGTCCTTGCTGAGAAAACAGGCCCCCAGGGTGTCTCGGCCGGGTGTGACTGACTTCCTGACAAAGCTGAAGCAGCAGGTGTGAGAGGGGGTTCACACGCTCCTGCCCCACCCCGGCCCCTCTGCCCCCGCACCCTGCAATCCATCAAACTCCCAAATCAGCAGAATGGGGCTGTGGCATCCTCTTAGCACCCCTTCCAGCCATCTCCTCCCCCGGTGCTGCCGACACCACAGCAGAATTCACCACCTTCTCCCCGGCCAGCCACGGTGGGGGTGCGGTGCCTACACCTTCCCAACAAGATGTCAATTTTTATTTTTATTAAAAAAATTTTTTTAATGTTGGTTTATTTTTGAGACAGACAGAGCATGAGTGGGAGGGGCAGAGAGACAGGGAGACACAGAATCCGAAGCGGGCTCCAGGCTCTGAGCTGTCAGCACAGGGCCCAACACGGAGCTCGAACTCTTGGGCCACGAGATCATGACCTGAGCCGAAGTCGGAAGCTTAACGGACTGAGCCACCCAGGCGCCCCCAAGATGTTAATTTTAATAGGGCAGGAAAGACCCTTCAAAATCCATAAATCCGTATTGGCAGAAAGCAGGAATGTTCTTTAGAGACCGTATAAACTTGCCGGCTCTCAGGAAAGGAAGATTGAGACACCTAGCTGGAGGGGGATATTTCGTGAAATGTCAGGCACTGGGATGAGTGGCGAGGAGATGTTTTGAAGCGACACAGCTTTTCTCTCCTCAGACCGCACCAAATAAGGTGGGCCCTATTTCTGAACAGTCAGCTTGGCCAGATGCCCCGGGACAGCATCATCTGAGCCCAAAGCCCGCGTGCCACCGCCCTTCCTACCCCATAGAGGCAGAGCAAACCCGCCGGGCCCTCCTCCCTCTGGACGCGAGTGTGACCCCCTGTCCCTCGCCACAGAGGTCAGATGACCCCTCCGCGTGGGCTGCTGGGCAGCCATGGGAGCCTGAGCTGCGGCCGCCAGCAGCACAGCACAGCGGTGAGGAGTCGAAGCGCTTCCTCTGCCCGGGCTCACCTGCCAGGGCTGCCCCGGCTAGGAGTGACCTCGGGCAGGCCACCCGCCACTCTGATCAAATGAAGATAGTCACAGTACCACCCTCGTATGGTGTTAGGGTCTAGTGAGAAATGTACATAAAGCATCTAGTCCCAGCCTGGGTCTGCCATATAGGAAGCACTCAACAAACGTTAGCCTTTAGCAGCCCACATGGGGCACCCGCTTCTTACCATGGCCGTCCCCTTCCAAGGTGCCCCAGTGTCTGGATGCACCAGAGGGTGGCCCAGGGGAGAACCAGATGGGGTGGGAGAGGGTGGTCTCACCCCTCCTGTGTCTTGTTCTTGGCAGGAGTAAGGTCCTGTGGCTGCATAGCTGCTTCTCCTTCCTCTATTTCGTCATTAACTTCGTCTTCATGACCCATCACTGTTTAGGGTTTGTGCCCAAGAAGAGCCATAAGGTGAGTAAGCGAAATGGACTCCCGGAACTGCTCCCTGCCAGCCAGAGCCCTCCCCAGCTGGACCGTCCCACTGCCAGCCTGCAGAGGCACCCCACACGGGCACGTTCTGCACACCTGTAGGGGGCAGTCTCACCTGAGCAGCGCAAGCCCCCTGCTCTTAGCCCGGTGAATCAGCACCTGGCCCCTAGCACAGCTGTCCTGGGTGGTAAACCACTGAAACTCTCCCAAGCCAGCTGGCAAACAGCTGTTCCCAGGTGCCTCCTACCGCTACACCCTGCTGCCTGGCCCCTCTCCAAAGACCCCCGGACCCCCACCATCCACAGACTAAAGGATTAACGAACCCCTGGGCCAGCAGGGGGCCTCCCATCCTCAGTGTTCAGTGCCCCCTGCTGGGGAATGCCCAAGTTCCTTGCCCTTCCACAGTCTCTGAGGTCAGAGACCCCAGGTCCTGGCGCAGTATCCTCCCTGTCCTGGTTTGGGTCACCCCACCCCACCTCCCAAGCAGGCACTGCGATAAGGAATAGCACAGCACTCGCCTGTTTTGAAGGTGATTCTAGGAAAAACCACTGGGCTGGGTGGGGGGGAGTGGGAGGGAGAAGAAGATGCAGATAAGAGGCAGCCGTTAAGGAACGGGCACTTTGGGCAGCCTGGGGATCAGGCAGAACATGCCCCCCCCCCGAGTTTTCCCAGCCTGAGTGGGGTGGGGGGCAGTCGGGCACCTTCCCGCCAACTCCCCATCCATCAGCAGTGGAGCCTGCACTGGGGCCCTGACGCTTCACACCTGCTCCTGCTACTGGCAGTCCAGGCGTTTGAAGTGCACAGCTGCCCTGAGGGTGTAGACGGGAGGCCCAGGGGCGGCAGGTGGACCCTCAGCGCTGCCTGCCTGAGCCGCACCCAACCCGCACCCTCACCCGCACCCCCACCCACACCCCCTCCTGCACACTCACCCTCACTCGCACCCTCGCCCGCACCCTCACCTGCACCCACACCATAACCCTCACTCGCACCCTTGCCCTTGCCCTCACCTTCACCCCCACCCTCACCCTCACCGCCACCCTCAACCTCACCCTCACCCGCACCCCCACCCTCACCCACACCCGCACCCGCACCCGCACCTGCACCAGCCCAGCAAGGGAAGGGGTGTGTGGGCCGTCCAGACCGTGGCAGGGAAGGGGAACCATGAAGACTAACACCCTTGGCTCTGGTGGAGTAGGACCAGCTCCCTCGACGCCATCCATCTTGAAGGACTGATGTGCTCTACCCCAGATCGCAAATCCACATACCCCTGAAAGGTTACTCTGAATGCTTTGGCCTGCAGGCCTAGTGGCTTGGGCACCCCTGAGCAGTGTGGACTCAGCTACATCAGCTTTCCTTTTCGTCACCAGAAGCATCTGCTGAGACTCCTGTCTCTTGCAGCTCACTGTCACCCTGAGGGGATGGCTCAGGAAGACATTTGAAGGGCTTCCCCATCACCTCCCCAGAGTCTAGCTCACCTCCTAACCCCCTGCCCAGTGTAATGTTGGAGACGGCCCCACTGACTTCTCGTGACATCCCGTGGCACAGCAGAGGTGCAGGGAGGCCAGAGTGATGGCAGGGTGAGGCCGTGCCGTCAGCCAGGAGCGGGAGCAGCCCCTGCCAGTCCCGGAGCTCCAGGCTCCCTCCCCGGCCCTCCCTGTTGACAGCTTCTGCCTCTTTCTCCCTTGACCTCAGCTTTCGTTGGCAGTTATTCTGGATCAGGATCACGGAGAATAACAGAGGCGTGGCATGACTGCCTGCAGCTTCCCACAGCCCACAGCCTGCTGACCTCAGGGACACAGGCCAGGGAAGCTGGTACTGAGCTTCCCCAGCAAGAGGGCAGCCTGGTTGAGTAGCAAGCCTGTTCCAGACAGTTCTGGGCCACCAAAGACCCAGACATCCAGGAGTCCTGTGTAAACACACTCTTCTCTCTCCATTTGCCTTCCCCACTTAGGTCACCAGGACACTAATGATCACCTATGTCCCCACGGACATCCAAGACCCAGAAATCATCATTAAGCATTTTCAGTAAGTCGGTCAAATGGACTGAAGCTTGGATTGCCTCTTCCCGGTAACCTTGCCTGATTCTTCATGTGGGTAGTAAGCTGACATAGGATGGTGGAGCGAGAGAGACACCCCAGGTGATAGCTCATCCTGGGCTTGGCTCAGGATTAGCTTTCCAGAAAGGGGGAGGCCCTGTGGCCAGAGCAGGCTTTCTGAAGTCAAGGGATTTCCCGCATGGCATGCGCGTGGTGGGTGTAAATTTCCCTTCCCTTGCTGCTCCAACCAAATGCCTGGCAAGCTCCTGGACCAGTTATCTAGAGCAGGTCATCTTGGAGCATCTTTCGTGACCCAAGGTCCTAGCCCCAGGAGATAATTATTTCTCGTGGGCAGCGATTTCTAGCTCTGTCCCCACCTGGCTCTATTCTGGACCATATGGGAAGGATGTGGCAAATCTTAGATGACCAGGGATCAACTCTGAAATTTGACCTTAGGCACGAGTAATGGGGTCTCCCATCCAAGAGCCAGGGACCACAGACAGCTGAGCCACTCAGCCCTGTGGGCTATAGTTCTGGGGGGCGGATAGTGTGGGGAGGATGGCATATCCCCAGCACCACAGGCTAGTTCAGCATCCATGTCTGTGGCTACAGTGAGGCCTATCCAGGATGCGTGGTGACCAGAGTCCACTTCTGCTATGACGTCAGGACCCTGATCGATTTGGATGATCAGAGGTGAGTCTGCAGCGGGGTCTGTCTGGATCTGGGGTGGGGGTACAAGGGGAGGATGTGGCTCTGCTGGTCCCCAGCCACAAGATCCCTCCTCCCACTGCCCACCGGCCAATAGGCG
This sequence comes from Panthera tigris, assembly GCF_018350195.1. Classification (NCBI taxonomy): domain Eukaryota; kingdom Metazoa; phylum Chordata; class Mammalia; order Carnivora; family Felidae; genus Panthera; species Panthera tigris. The sequence goes on from NC_056665.1 coordinate 121,322,578, forward strand.
CCATGCGATGCGGGGCCGGCTCTACTACACTGCCAAGGCCAAGAAGAGTGGGAAGGTGATGATCAAGATCCACCCCTGTTCCCACCTGTGCTTCTGCAAGTGCTGGACCTGCTTCAAAGAGGTACCTGCCCCGGGCATCAGGGGACACAGCAGAGGAGGGGGGCTGGGGCACTGGGTCTCCAGCTCTGTCCAGGGCTCTGGACCCTTGGGCCCCATTCAGATCTGCTCTGGTGCTGTGGCACCCAGCTCCTCCCTTCTTTTCCCTCCTCCCTCCTGCCTCCCTGTTGAGAATGTAGAGGAGCTGAAGCCTTTCTTGGGAGATCAGGGAGGCTTGCTCATGCCCACTTCTAGTCTTGGATGGGAGGACCAGAGAGAACACAGTAGACTGCTGTAGGGTGTCAGGCCTTAGGCTCTCAAAGGGCTAGGACTGAAACATTTGAAGGCACTGGGCTCCATCTTCTTACCCAACCACCGTGGCTAGGAGGAGGCCACAGGGTAGGACCGAACTCTAGCCAGTCCAGAAAAAGAATCATCCCTCTTCTCCAAAAATGCCGCAGACACATTCTAACGCTCCTTTAGAGTCCAGCCCAAATCCAAAAGCACCCCCTAACCCCCAGGTGTGCCTTACCTTTCCCAGATCTAAGAGCAAGGAGCTAATTTCAGAGTCACAGCCTCTCCCTGTTCTCAAGTTGGGATCTTGGAGCCCACTGGGATCCTGAGCTCTTTGCCAGGCTTTGCAGGGGGTTGGGAATGGTACTAAGGCCTCAGGCCCACCACTCAAGTGGAAAGAGGCCAATGCCCAGGTGAGGTCTTCCTGGAGCTCTGGCTTCCCCAGCTCTGAGGGCCAAATCTCACCCCAGGTAGATGCAGAACAATATTACAGTGAGCTGGAGGAGCAGCTGACTGATGAGTTCAACGCTGAGTTCAACCGCGTTCGGCTGAAGCGTCTGGACCTGATCTTTGTCACCTTCCAGGACTCCAGGATGACGAAGCAGTAAGTGCCAGGGCCAGCAGCTTGCTGTGCCCAGCCCAGCCCTGCGAGTGGGCTTCTGCTTCTCTGAAACCATCCTCTTTCACCTCATTCCAGCCAAGGGGGGAAAGAGAGAGAACCTCCCTCTAGTTTGCCATGTTCTGACCGCCCTTCCAGCCCGCTGTGTTCTCCGCAGGCAGCCGCCATCTTGCTTTCCAGAGCATATCTGCATCCATTTCCCCACAGCTGCCAGACTCAGCTTGTCTCCAGAGATACCCAGGCCCTGGGCTCCCCATTCCCTAGGTCCTTGCTTCAGTACGGAGGTGTTAAGAGTAAACATCTTGGTTCCTCTTCCAGGCCTTGACAAAAGTGAATCCATTTTTCCCCCATTACATATTACTCCTGTCCTCACCACACGTGAAAGAGTCAGAGTAGAGACGCTCTGCTTGCTCTTTCTCCTCTCCTGCTGCAGGTCTCCCCTAATTCATAGCCTTACAGCCTCCTCCCTCCTCTGCCCCAGCCTCTGGCAGCTCTACCTTGATAGGGAGTGGATTAGATGCACTCTGGAATGTTCTGGAAGGATCCTAAGGACAGGGTCAAATAGATGGGAACCCCAGCATCAGTCCCTTGAGTACTTTGGGGGCCCTCCTTTCTCTTAGGGAGCCTGGTTGTACATAACATTTGGTCTTCACTCACCCATACCCTACAAAGGAGCAGTGGAACAGCCTAGAATTTAGTCAGATAGAATTGTGTGCAATTTTGCAAGTCACTTATACTCTCCAATTTCTTATCTGTCACATTTGGTTCCTTATATCTTCCCTGTCCACCTCCCCGAGGGATACGAAGGGATATGTGTTCTATTTAGTATATATGGTATATCAAACAATATACCAACGTGAGACAACACTGTTTCTTTTCCGACACACTGTCATTCGGTAGAGAGGATCTGAGGTTTAATTACAGCAGAGATGTGAATTAGAAAACCAAAGACCCAGGGCCAGCATCTGCCCCTCTTTGGTTGTGTCTCAGGCACCTCAATTTAGTAAGCCATGCAATTGGGGCTATATTCATCAACCATTAGCTCAGTGTCAGGCATACAGAAAGAACTCACGTGGTAGCTATTAATACTAAGATGAGGCTGAAATTAGTACCTCTGGCACCAACCTCAAAGAGCATGTCTTTGTTCTGTCACTGCTATTAAGGGGGAAGGACATTAACTAAGAACCATGTGGTCCCCTCCCTTCCGGGCTGGTCCCTCCCTCTGTGCCCCTTTTCTCCAGGGACTAGGCTTTAGGAACTGCCCACCTCTAATGTCCTGAGAGGCATATCTGAGGCTTCAAGAGTCCCTAGGAAGTGGGGTCCATCTCTCTAGGACCCTGGCATGAGACCTCTCCTAAGTCTGTTGTCCTCACACCCAGACCTCTCTCTCCTGCCCATCCCCGCCCCCCACCGTCTCTGCAGCATCCAGGAAGATTACAAGTACATCCAGTGTGGCGTGTCCCCCCAGCAGTCCTCGGTGTCCACCACCGTCAAATCCTACCGCTGGAGGGTTGCCCTTGCCCCACACCCTAAAGACATTATTTGGTAAGCGCCCCCCTCCACTGCTCTCCTCTCCCCCGTTCCTTTGAGCTTTGCTGAGATTGAAGAAGGGGTGGGAAGGGAATCGGGACCTGTTCTCCTACTCTGTTACCCACGTATGGCTCCCACTGGGCTGGCAGGGCCCTGTCCTCTCCTGAGCACCATGGCCTCTGCCCCCCCCCCCCCACCAAACCCAGCCCACCACAGGTGCCTTTACAAAAGGTGTGACTGAGGGGAGGATCCGGGCCTGTTGCAAGCAGGTCTGGGCCCAGGGGGCTGAATTAGACCAGGGCAGTCTGGGTCTACAGCTGGTGTGCAAGAAACCGCACGTGGGGCCTGTCTAATGGCTGGGACCCGAGGTCCTAAGTGCATCTCCCTCCTCCATCCCTCCCCAGGAAACACCTGTCCGTCCGCCGCTTCCATTGGTGGGCCCGCTTTATCGTAATCAACACCCTCCTCTTCTTCCTCTTCTTCTTCCTCACCACGCCTGCCATCATCATCAACACCATCGACATGTACAACGTCACCCGCCCCATTGAGAACCTGCAGGTGCCACCTCTGCTCAGGCCAGGCATGGGGGCCCCAGGGAGATGAGGGAAGAACCCAGGCGAGGACGGGATGGGGGGCCCCTGGAACGCGGCTCCAGAGCCCTTGCACCACCACCATTGTGGAGGTGGCCACGGCTGTGTAGATGGTGGTGTAGAGTTTCCTTTGTTCTAAAGGGGACGAATGCACAGGTCGTTGCCTATCTTGGGGACTGGAGCTGGCAAGGAAGGAAAGAGGGGGTGGTGGTGCTGCAGGCAGGTTCTGGGGTGGGGAGTTGGGCAGGGGATGGGCGGTCCAGTCTTTAGATTGGGCCACCCAAGACTAGCTGGAGGCACAACAGGTGCAAGGGTGTGGCAAGTGTGACTGCTCTGCACTCCCCACTTTCTCTCAAGCTGGGGTCCCTGGTTTGAGGGGTAGGGTTGAGGGTGGGGAAGTGTGAGGTCAGCTCCCATGCAGCCATCCAAGAGAAGCAGGACTTCCATTTCCCTCATGCCAGGCACACCCACTCCAGGCTGGGGGCGGTAGGCCCTGGAGGGGCCACCCCTGAAGTTAGAGGATGCTTCATACTGACATGGGACATCAGAGAAACTGGACTGGCCCGTCTCCAAATCCTATAGCCTCAAGGCCATTATAACAGGCCTAGAAGGCCTCCACTTGCATATAATCCCCATCCCTACTCCAGGAACACGTGCACACAGGCCACACACCTGCTGCTGCTTGCTCCTGCCCTCTGTTGTCAAGCTCACAGAAGGCCCACAAAGCACCACCCTAGGGATTCTTCCTTCACACCTTACCCATTTCTATACCTCCTTTCACACGACATCACAGGGAAAGTAGTGTCTTCTCTGTGAGCTCTGCCGTATCAGTGACAGCAGCTGGCTCTGGCCCTAGGGCGGAGTCACCAGGAAAACCCCAGGCCATCCCTCTAGGGACCTCAGCCTAGAACACCTGTGCCCCTTGAAGACAGAACCTGACCTTGGGGTGTCAGCCTCTGCCCGCCACCAGCCAGGCAGACCCCTGGCCAGGAAGGCTGACGAAGAAGGCCAGGTCCGCTGCGCAGCCTCAGGGAAACCAAGCCTGCTCTGGGACTAAGCTGGGAAAGATGAGGCCAGAGGTGTGGGAGAAGCAGGGGTGGCCCGGAAGGGGAAGGGGCGCTTCTTGCACTGATGTGTCTCTGCCCTCCTCCGCTCTACCCTACAGAGCCCAGTCATAACCCAGTTCTTCCCCTCCCTGTTGCTCTGGGCATTTACAGTGATAATGCCTCTGATGGTCTACTTCTCTGCCTTCCTAGAGGCCCACTGGACCAGGTGAGATGGGGGGCCTCCTCTCCCAGCCCTGCTGTTTGCTCAGCCCCAGCCCCTTCCCCTGCCCACTCCCCCACCAGCCATCTGGCCTAAGGAGTGGAATTGACATAGGGGTGGATTTGATACCCAGAACCATCCCAAAAGACTAACTTTTTTTTTTTGAAGGAGGGGTCTGAGTTGTCTCTGGGCCTCTGGTCTCGGAGACCCTGAGATAGGACCACCATGTCAAGCATGTGAGGCCCAAACCAAGCCCTTCTTGGGCTGCTCCCACAGCCTCCAGCCATGCACTGAGGCGATGGAGCTGTAGGCAGAGCTACAGTGCTAGGAACTCCAGACAGAAGGCACCGGGGGAGGAGGAAAGAGCAGGACTCATCCGAAGAAGGTCAGGAAGGCAGTTGCAGAGGAGCCCATGAACTCAATCTGACTGTAGACACCTGTGGCCCGGGCCGTGCAGCGCCAGCATTTTAAACAATAGGAGCTATTTGGCCCTAATAGTTCTATGGTGGTAGCTGGTGGGGTAGAAAGTATGTACCACATCCTGGGCTTTTGCCAGAAGGCTGTGTGGGTCTCAAAAGTTATTTCCTGCACCAGAAGCTCCTAGCATCCTACCGGGCAGTAAGCCAGGGGGTTTGTCCTGACAGAAACCCTTACTGGTCTTTTATCTGGCCAAGAACGTGGCTTATGTTGATTATTAAAACTGCAGGGATCCTGATTATCATTGGTAATGTCCCTCTAACAAGGGTGTCAAGCACACAGCACATGTGTGCCCTTCCTCCCCGTCCCGTGCCCAAGGCAGACATCACTAGTTGATTATGCTACTCTTCCCTGCTGCAGCATAGCTCTCAGTGCTCTGTGGGGATGGTATTGGATGCACTGTTCAACCAATTTTCTAGCCCAGGCAGCTGCCTCTGTCTTTCCCGTCATTCTGTAGTTAGGTCCCTGGTTCTTATCTCGTATTTCTTTGTTCCCTTTAGATCAAGTCAGAATCTGATCATAGTGAACAAGTGCTACATCTTTCTGGTGTTCATGGTGGTTATTCTGCCCTCTATGGGACTGACCAGGTACCTCACCTCCAATTATCCCTCCTCTCTCAGACAGGCTCACCCTAGAGTTGGAACCTCCTGTTTCAGACACTGTAGGCCTACCTGTGCTTGCAGCAAATCCATTCCTCAAAGGACAGTCTGGTGCCTGTCATGAGCCTAGCATGAGCCAGGTATCATGTGAACTCTAAGGTGTCAGCTGTCAACTCTGCCTTCAAAGAGCTTATCATCCAGCTGGGGAGACGAGCCACACCTGTCAGCTGAGAGCCCAAGGTGGAAAAAACACAGCCAACCTGCAGTAGAAATTTGGAAGAGGGAGAGAGCACTGTGGGAGAAATACCTGGTGAAAGTTTGCTAGGAGTGGCCTTGAGATGAGAGGCCAAAGGGTTAGGGGTAGGGGTGGCCCAGCACGAAAAAGGCAGAGAGGCAGTATGGGCTGTCCAGCTGGAATATTAGAATGCAAGAGTCTCTCTAGGGATTGAGAAAGGGAGGACAGCAGGAGGGAAGCCAGGCCAAGAGGAACTGAACCCCAAGCCTCAGCATGTAGGTTCATTGTCTAAAGGACCTACCTTGTTCTTGTTTCTAGTTTGAATGTCTTTTTCCGCTGGCTCTTTGACATCTACTATCTGGAGCAGGCATCCATCCGGTTCCAGTGAGTACTAGACTGCATGCTACAGGTGTACTCCCAGTGTATATGCTGGGGCTTCCATGGGTCCATACTAGGGAGATATGTGTGTCCTTTATTTGCTCACATGGCTAGAGATGAATGCATACACAGGCTCCCATTAAGAGAGCCCGGGCTATGGACCTATTTGGCAATCTGGTAAAGCCCTGGGATCCCTTCTCTGAATGAAGTTTTGGAAATAATTGTAGATTTACAGGAAATGGCCCCCACAATGTCCTGTGTACCCTTTATCCAGTTTCCCCCTCTGGTAACATTTTGCATAACCATAATACGGTATCACAGCCAGGAAACTGACATTGATGCAATCCACAGAGCTTATTCAGATATTTCCAGTTTTACATAGTCTCTGAATAGATGCCTGTAGATGCACAGAATACCTGGATTACAAAGAAAACCAATTATACTGAAATGGTGTTATCAAAATATTTTAAATGTCAAATTTGTCATAAAATCTTTATGCACACATTTCCTAACAGGACAGTGGATTTTAAACACAAGCAAGCTGAAATTACATTTTATTGTTTTAGTTTTTGTTAATTTAACTTATTTATTTTGAGAGATGGGGAGAGAGAGAATCCCAAGCAGACTCTGCACTGTCAGCACAGAGCCCGACGCAGGGCTCGATCTCACGGAGTGTGAGAGACCATGACCAGAGCCAAAATCAAGAGTCGGATGCTTAACCGACTGAGCCACCCAGGCGCCCCCATATTTTATTATTTTAAAGGCATTAGTGTGATACCGTTAGCTAGCAGAAGAACATTAAGTTGGGGTGAGGTGATGGGATCTTTGACAAAGCAACATGTGGGTCAGGTTGGACATCCAGCCAATTTCTATTTTGTTTTGTGTTGTTTTCAGGTTAAAAATATTGAAAATCCCAATTTTCAAAGATGTCATGTTGCAAATGACACGCAAGCTTTCACAGCCTGCTTTATAGGGCAAGGACCAGAATTCTGTAAGGTTTCTACAGTTAAACTATAATTGTGATAAGTTGGACTTTTTTTTTTTCCTGAGATGAGGAAAAAAGATGAGATTCATCTTCGGTGAGGTCAATATCTTCAATACAGTTTCTGTATGAGAGAGTAGCTCTATGGCTCAACTTTGAGGCCATCAAGAAAGAATAGTTTTTGAAGGAGTTCTGAAATATACCCAGGGAGCTCACAGATTTCTCTTTTCAAACAAGTGGACAGAATTGTGTAGATGGGGCGACTGGACAGCCACAGAGATGCCTGGGTCACCAACGTGAGAACAGGCAATGTGGCCATTCATTCAGGTGGCTGAACGACTCCCAGCTGAAGCTGGCCAGCCATGCCAAGTACGCAGCTGCAGACAGGAAAGTGTCGATCCCGTAAAGTTAGCATGTGTCATTCAGCAGCCTGTTTAATAACTACCCTTATTTTGAAGTGAGTGCAAATAGCATTGTCATGTATCACTAGCAACGGCAGCGTGATATGAAAATATCTGATGTCAACTACTGACAGAGTCACAGCCATAGCTGACGTTGTTGTGATTTGTTGCCCACGTTCTCTTAATGGGAAGAAATGCTACACTGCAGTTAGAGGTTAGTGAAAATAGAGACGTAATTCTTTTCACTCTTCAAGGTCACAGACCTCCAAATTTCTACTCATGGACTCTCCTGGGGTCTGTGGACCCAGGTTAACACCCCTGCTTTAGATTTTGATTTTGTTTTGCATGTATTTCCCGGTTGCATGTACTTCCCAACACATCCATACTTGTACACCAACCTCATCCCTGCTCAGAAGGCCCGCATTCACTTAAATTGGGCCCGGGGCACATGTGTACATGAAGCTTATAATCCCCATCCCCACCCCTACCCTCTACCTCTCTTCTGACATCCCTGCCCTTTCCCTCTCCCTCTGGCTTCTGTGCTGTCCTCCGCTCTCCCAGGTGTGTGTTCCTGCCAGACAATGGCGCCTTCTTCGTCAACTATGTGATCACGGCAGCTTTGCTTGGCACGGGCATGGAGCTGTTGCGCCTGGGGTCACTCTTCCTGTACAGCACCCGCCTCTTCTTCTCCAGGTCGGAGCCAGAGAGAGTCCACATCAGAAAGGTGGGGGCCGGGCCCTTCCCTGAGCACAGCCTTCAGAGTTTCCTTTGGGAGGGTGTCAGGAAAGGGGGCCTGCTGGAAGCATGAGGGACTCGAGGTGAGAGGCGAGGTGTCCTGGGGCTGCAAGGGAGCCTGCCCCCAGGCCCGAGCTGCCTTCTGGCTCCCATGGGATAGACAAGAAGCCACAGAAGCAGCCGAGCCGAGGGGACCGAGCCACCTCAGGTAACCCCTGCCTTCTGCCCTAGAGCCACGCCATGGACTTCCAGTATGGGCGAGAGTACGCATGGATGATGAACGTCTTCAGCGTGGTCGTAGCATACAGCATCACCTGCCCCATCATTGTCCCTTTTGGTGAGTCTTCCCTCGGACACCTCCAGGGCTGCCCACCCTCGTACTGGGCGGAGGAGCTGAGCCCCGCAAGGTCAGGCCACCTTCTGGAGCATGAAGAGACCTGGGACAGACTGTCAGCAGAGCGAGGAGGGGCCTGGGCCAGATCAGGGGAGGTTGGGTAGCTGCAAATGTAGGATGTTTCTCGAGTGAATGACCCTTCGCCAGACTGGCAGAATAGGCTCTGGGGGCCCAAGGGAAGCTGATGGTCCCAGGGGTCGGCACCACAGAACTCCGACGCCCCGTCCTTGGCCCTCACTGCCCCGACAGACCTGAATCTGGCTTCCCAGGCCTGGGGAGCCTTGGGACAGCACAGGGCCCCAGCTGAGGAGTCACCACTGAATGTGCCTCGGTCTTCCTGCCCCGCAGGCCTGCTGTACCTGTGCATGAAGCACATCACGGACCGCTACAACATGTACTACTCCTACGCGCCCACCAAACTCAACGAGCAGATCCACATGGCTGCTGTCTACCAGGCCATTTTCGCGCCACTCCTGGGTCTGTTCTGGATGCTGTTCTTCTCCATTCTGAGATTAGGTAGGTACCAGGCCTGCCGGGCAGTCCCGCCTCCTCCTGCTCCCCACTGCTGCAGAAAGCCCTCAACAACACCTCTGCTCTGTTAAAGCAGAAAAGGCCCGGGAGGAGCAAGCCTTGCTCACGGATTACAGCCACCCAGGTGGCTTCTCTAGGCTTAAGGGGCTTGTACCAGAGTCCCAGCAGACCTTTGAGGCTAAGAGGAGGGCTGGGACTGACACGGACCAAATAGTATGCATTTGGGTTTATGACCACCGGAGCAAGAAACTTCACATTCCTTCATTATTCTGTTTTTTTTTTTTTTTAATGTTTATTTATTTTTGAGAAAGAGAGAGAGAGAGCGTGAGCAGGGGAGGGGCAGAGAGAGAAGGAGACACAGAATCTGAGGCAGGCTCCGGGCTTTGAGCCGTCAGCACAGAGCCCGATGCGGGGCTCGAACTCACAAACCACGAGATCATGACCTGAGCTGAAGTCAGATGCTTAACTGATTGAGCCACCCAGGCACCACTCAGATTCGTTCATTCTAACTCAAGGCTGGCAGGATAAAATATTAGCTCTCAGGCTCAATTCCTGTGGCATCCCCACTGGGATCCTGGAAGATGCGTGGTCTTACAGATTGCCGAAAAGCTGGAGGAGGATTTGGGATGTGCCCCAATGACCAGCTTTTCCCCTGCTCTTGGCTCCACAAAGCTGCTGTCCTGTCCCCTGAGGCGGGAAGCTCACACTGACATCCCCATCCTCTCCACCACCAGACCATTTCCTGCCTTCTCCCTACACTGTCCTGTCCTCAGAGACACCGGACCTTAATCCTCTCAGTGGAGCAGAGAAGGCAAAGTCCGTATTTTCTTACTTCCTGTCGAGGTGGCAGCTGGAAACAGCTCTCAGGATACAGGACCCGAACGTTATAAAATGGAAATCACAGGTTCCTGATTTTGAGCTGATGGGTTGAGAAGGACATGTTTAATGGGCACTTGAGCGGATACTTATGGCAATTAAATTTGTGTGAATTATCCATTTGTTGTCCATTCCCAGTGTCTTATCCCCCAGCCTTTCCCCACCGCCCAGCGGACTTCAGTTTTTAAATAATTTTTCCCCTAACTGTAAAAGATTATATTATCAAAATTGGAATGACCCATAATCTCACCCAGGGCCTGACGTCTGCTGCTCTCAGACCTCGTTCTCTGGGCATATTTTGGGGGAGAGGGCAGAACAGGAGGGAGTTAACTGGTTTAGTCTTTGCAAAATTGTGATTTCTGTTTTATAACGTTCTTTCATCGCTCAGCATACTGTTCTGAACAATTTCCTGCGTTACTGCAATACTGTTGGAGCACGTGACTTTGAGCAGCTGCATTAAATTCTACCCGTTTCAGTCAGCTCTCCATTGTTGGATACCGAAGCTCTTTGCCACTTTTGCTGTTATAGAAACACGATGATAAGCATCACTACGTGTTAGCCTCTGACTGTAAAGACTGATTTTTAATCTTTACTTCTGTAGAAATCTGGTAAAAAAAAAAAAAAAGTTACCAAATATCCCTAAGCAAAATGTCAGCGACTTAAATTCTGGATTGCTCTTCTATGCTGTTAGCAGAGATAACTGAGCACGCCAGGAGCTCACAAAGACAGGCGTGGGTCAGAGGTTGTATTTGTGGGCAGTGGCATGAGCGAGTAACTCAGAGATACTGCCCAGGGACTGTGATGTGGGAGGTGAGCTGATGGGTCCAGAAGGACGTGTTTAATGGACACTTGAGTGGATACTTAAGGCAATTAAATTTTTTTCATGGAATCCATAAGATGCCAAATTCTAAACTGGTCAGATGGCACTGAGAGATGGTCTCATGGGTCAGGCTCATTGACTCCAGTTGCTAGGAGGAAAATTGGGGCAGGGGCCTCTCTGCCCCCATAGAGGCGCCGGGGTGGCCCCTAGTGACCCAGGACCTCGGCTGGCAGACTCCTGCCCACAGCTCCCGTCCTCAAGCACGGAGCCCCACGGCCTTGTCTTCTCCTTGGCAGGTTCGCTCCACAACATCACCTTCTTCTCCCTTTCCACGCTCATTATTTCCATGGTAGTTGCCTGCCTTAGCACTCTTCTGGGGAAGCTCCGGACGGTATCTTACTATGAGGTGAGTTGCCCTCGCTTTCCTCTCTTCATTCTCCCCGGCCCCTGGGGACACGGCTCTGGGCTGCTCCTGACCTGGGCACCCACAGCACCACGGAGACACAGGTCCTTGCCTTTCCGATGATGGGGTGTGCAAGCTCAGCGTGCATGGGTGTGTGCCCGTGAGCCAGCCCCGGTGCCGGGCCCCCCTACACTCTGCGGAGTTTTAAAAGACAACCGTCCTCTCCTCCTCTCCCTTCTGCCGCCCCCTCCAAACAGCGGGCTGCTGGCACATCCCTCCTACAATGTGAGCCTGTCGAGCCACTGAGCTGTGAGTGCCGCTCCAAGGATGGAGGCTTGAGAGAGGGAGGATGGGGGGGAAGGACAGGAGCGTGGGGCATGGAGAAGGACGATGAAGAGGGAAGGGGAATAGTCAGCACACTTTGAGGAGCCCCAGGCTGTTGAAGTTGAGGCCTGGCTCTCTGGGAGCCCGTGACTCCTTCGGCTCATTGCCAGTGGGGTCAGCCTCATCATTAGAGACGGGAGCCAATCCCTGCCCACTGAGCACCCTGCCAACAAGGGTCTGTGCCCAGAGTGGCGTGTCAGTACGGGTGTGCTAGAATGATTTCCAGGGACCAAAACATTTGTTATTTTTCATGGTTACCCGTTTTTCTATTGGCTCCCATTTTCTGTTCATAATAGTAAATTGTGTCCTTTTAAAATGAAGTTATATAAAGAGAAGAAAGTAAGTTGATTTAAAGTTCTGGTATCCTGCTGAGTTAGAGGAACAAGCCTCTTGGAAGAGGATCCTTTTGCCTATAGTGGCCTTATACCTGGGGGCCCTGAACTCAGACCCCCACCACCCTCTCTACCCGGCCTCCTCCAACCCCCGGCTCCAGTGCCATGCCAGTGAGGAACCAGAGTGGACGATGCCTCTGGCCCTGTCTTCCCAATACAACAATGCCATGTGATCTGGTTGCCCAGGTGTCCACTCTAGGGAAGGAAGGTGGCAGAGGACCTAGACCGTGATCTCAGACTGGTCTCAAGATCGAGGGGGAAACCCCAGGAGGAAAGAAGAGACTGTTGAAGCCAAGGCTTTTACTAGAGTCAAAGCAGGCTCATCTTTGAACCCCAATGCCAACTCTCCTTACTCCCCACCCCCCATTATGGTCCTTGGGAATGGAATATTCTGGAAGGGTCACCCAGCATCCCGGTCCTCTTTCTGTCCCCCTGGGCTTCAGCCCTACCAGCTGGGCCGTAGGTCATGGAAAACAGAAGATGAGTTGCGTTCCGGGGGAGCAAGAGGCCCAGGCGCAGATTCGGGGAGGGAGCGGGCAGAGGGCAGACACCCCCACTGTGTGACCCTCCACATCTCTCCCCACTGCTGCAGCCCGAGGAGGAGATGGAGACTGTGTTTGACATGGAGCCAAGCAGCAGCACCTCCACACCCACCTCCCTTGTGAGTCAGTGCCTTCACCCCGGGGGACAGGTCAGGAGGGGGGTACCTGTAGGAGTGGGCTACTCCAGCAGCAGGGGCGGGGGCCGCTGGCATTTAGTACCCTCCCCGGGTGTTGGGGAGGAGACGGGGGGACCCCTGGGCGCCCTCCCCTGACACAGCAGGACTTGGCCCAGGTCAAACTGCTGCCATGGCCCTGGCTGAAGAGCTGGGAAGATAGAAGAAGCAAGACAAACCCTGAAAGGATCTCAGAGAGGAAGAGAAAGGTCAGGGCGAACCCAGCCACAGCGAGCTCAGTCGTGTAGACGCAGGGACGTGCTGGGGCTCGGCCTCAGGACCGAAGGCTGCCTCCAAGGGCACAGATGCCAGGCAGAGCTGCGCAGAGCTGCAGGGAGCTATTGGAGGCCCGCGCTGAATGGTAAGGCATGGGTGGCGCCACACGAGTGAGCCCATCAGCCTGTGAAGAGATAAGGCCGACTCAGAATGCAGGGCTCTGGCTGGCTGGGCCTTGGCTCCCACGTCGTGGCTCAGCCTGGAGGGGCCTGAGCACTCACCCACGTCCCTGCCACAGGTGTAGATGTGGGGCCACCGATGCACGCACTGAGCTGGGTACCGGGTTGGCCCATGCCCTGATGCCAGGGTGCCTTGGAGGAGCACTGAAGAAGGGCACCAGCCAGCCTGGGCACTCAGGGAAGGCTTCCTGGAGGAGGGAACATCTAATCCAACTCCGGGAATGGGAGAAAGGGTTGCTAGGTGGAATAGGTTGTGGGGGAAGGGCATTTGAGGAAGAGGAGCAGCCTGTGCAAAGGCCCAGAAGAGAGAATCTGGAGCGTTTGAGCACCTGAAGAGTTTTGGGCCTGGTGGAAGTGTAGAGTGGGCGGCAGGACCCAGTGGGAGAGGAGACTCTTTAGTCGTGGCAGAGTTGGGGAAAAGTGCACAGACACAACAGTGGTGGACGTGCCCACCCCCCGTGCACAGAACTGCAGGTCTGTCTCACACTGGGAAAAACTCCTGCACAGAGGGGAACATTTCTTCTGGGAGGCGACGGGAAGTTGCTTCACATAGCATCTCCCCTCGGGGGTCCTCCCAAGATGAGCCCTCTGGAATATTGTTAGCAATCGGTTATTGAAGTCTTCTTAGGAACCTGACACTTCGCTGTTAACGCTCCTAATCTTTATGATACACCCACATAGTAGGTGTTTTCATCCTCATTTTATAAATGGGGAGACTGAGGCTCAAAAGATCATTTAATTTAGACACCAGGGCATTCCTGAGCAAGGAAGTCACAGAACAAAGTTTGAACCAGGTCAGTCGCACTCTAAAGCCTGGGCTTTAAAAAACATTACTGGAATTGATTTTTTTTTTAATCTTTCATGATAATAAGCAAGTAGCATATGAACATTGCAGATAATTATGGGCAAAAAACAGATAAGCAAAAATAAGAAAATAAAAAGTTCATATTCCCACCACCCAGAGATGACTGCTGATAATTTAGCAAATATTCTTCTGAGTATATGTATAAATTTTGCTAAACTGAAATAATACTGTACATACTCTTTTCTAATCTGCATTTTTAGTTAACAAGCTCCATCTTTCCATATATATACATTTCTGTGTCTTCCAAGACCCAGTCCATATTCAAGTTGTCCAAAGTGTTCCAGAAATATCTTTTACAACATGTCCAAATCAAGATCCAATCCAATCTCTGTGCTAGATTAATCTGGTGCCTGTGCACGTCTCTAGTATTTTAGCCCAGGCTCTTTCTTGTGACTTGTCAGAGACTCCAAGCTGGTTGTCCTGCAGAATATCCCACCTTCTGGATATTTCTGGGTATTTCTTCCTGATGTCTTATAACGGGTTTTACTGTCTCCTGTATTTCCCGAAAACTAGTTAGATCCAAAGGCTGGACAGATTCAAATTCAGCCTTAGGGGCTAAAACACATTCTAGGTGGTGCCGTGCACCACACCGGGAGACGCGTAACATCCCATTTATTCCCACTTATGACACTGGTTACTCCCAGGTTAGGAGGATCACAGCTGGCCTCTTCCATTGTTCAGTTACCATCTTACCCCTTATGACCAAAAGGTTTACAGGGGGTTTGCTTTGGCATTATACAAGTATCTAGATTCTTTCTACGGAACAATCCATCAGGGTGCTTTGGTTTCACTGAAATGAATACACAGGAAAGGTTTAATTCTGTCCCATAATTACCTGTTTTCAAAATAAGGAGTTGGTTTAAAAGCCACTTCGAAGGATGACAAACAGCTCTGTCCCTAGTACTTCCTGTTTTTCTATTCTGCTGCCCTCCTGTGCATTTCTGGGACCATTCCTGGGTTTCACAGAGTTTGTAAGACCTCAGATAGCAATCTGTTCCAAATCCTGATTCCCGGGCCAGCCGGTGATCCGCGCCACGGCGGGTGTGGACATGCCTCGTAAGCTGTATTGGAAAGTGCGCTAGCCCGGGCATGGGGTCTCTCCAGACCCCAGCAGAGGGGAGCCTCGCATCCTCTCTCTCCGGGGTCAGCCTGACCTGGAACCAACAATGAATGGGGCTGCACTGGAGGAGCAGTGGGCTGGGAGCTAGGAGGCCGCACTAACTCACCCTCCAAGTTATAATTGCTCATTAAATGGTTAAGGGCCCCTCAGCAGGTGGGGATGGCCAGGCCCCGGGCTGCTGGGGTAGAAGAAAGGATCCGTGGCTCGTGGCTCTGGCTCGTGGGTCCAGAGAGGCAGAAGCTCTGGGGGTAGGGCTTGAGGGCAATGGCGTGCTCAGGGCGTGGCCCCAGATGTGACCTTAGCTCTTTCTCCCCTCTCTGTCCCAAGCAGCTGTACGTGGCTACTGTGCTGCAGGAGCCGGAGATGAACCTGTCCCCTGCCTCCTCCCCTGCTCGGCATACCTACGGCACCATGAACAGACAGCCTGAGGAGGGAGAAGAGGAGAGCAGTGTGAGGGGCTTTGCGAGGGAGCTGGGTTCCGCTCAGTTTCAGGACGGGCTGGAACTGGAGGGCCAGAGCCAGTACCACTGACCAGGACCGGAGGCCTCCACCTGGCGACTCCAGCGGGAGCAGCGGCCAGGGGAGGGCCCGGCGAGTAGGGGGGAGGCAGGAGGGCCACCCGGACCTCCCCACTACCTCCCGCAGACTCTGGGAAGGCCCCAACAGAGACACCTGCGCCCTGGGTGTTGGCCACATGGAGACCCAAACCTGCTGACCAGCTAGAATGGAAGGTGCTGGGCAGTGCAGAGGGCAGTGCCGAGGGCCCCCGGGATGGGATGGAGGATACAGGCAGCGCCACGTCTTGGGAACAGCCGCCAAAGCCCTGGGCACAGAGACTCAGGCTAAGGGACCTTGCTGGGGTCGAAATGGAGAAGGTATGCATAAGGGAGGAGGCAGAAGGAAACCCACCGAAGACTCTTCAGGGTCCTCTCCACGCTTTCACCAGCTGCCCTGCAAAGGAGCTTCCACCGCTGCTCCCACGCCATCCCCCACCCCTACTCCAGTCCCTCCCCTGCGGTCTGAGGAAGCCCAGGTATTTGTGCTAAGCCTCATCAACATCCCCAGCGTGGGGATCTGTAAAGAGAAGTTTCTGCACGCACCTGGGGCATACGGCAGCTGAGACCATAGACCTGAGGGGAGGCAGTGGAGACCTGTCCTATTCCTCTGTCCCTCGGCAGACATCCCCAGGAGCAGCAGGGTGGAGACCCTTATCCTTTCTATTCTCACAAGGGCAGCTGGGACACAATCACTTGGGGCTCATTAAACGGGACCTGTGTGCATTTTGATGAAGGCAACCTTGGCTGGTTACTATAAGGTGGGAGGGGCAGAGGCAGAATTCATGGAGAGGGGTGCTGTCCCAAAATACTGGGTTATGGGAAACCAGATACAGCTTCCCCAACCCCCAGGCCTAATGAGAGGACCCTCAAGGTCAAGGATGTGGCCACTGAGAGCTGCTCCTGCCTCATACCAAACTGAATGCCTGAGCCCCCAGCATAACCAAGGTGGGCAGCAGCTTGGGGTGAGAAGTCCATGCTTCAAACGGAAGGCGACGGCCATTCCCTGGCCTCTGAGTAGGACCCTTCCTCTCTTGGGGCCACCTGCATGCTGGACTGAAGACCACTCAAATGGCCTCCAATATGGTCCTGGCCCAGACACTGCCCATACCCTGCTGGGGATGGGGTGGGAGTGGGGCTGTGTCCTCCATAGAGAAGCCCTTATCTGGCGGAGGCCTCCTTCCCAGAGCTGCCACCACCCGAGACCTGGAGGAACCAAATCCTGAGTAGGAACAATGCTGGTGACACCCTTTGCCACAGTCGGGGGTACAGACCTCTGCCTCTGGGGACAGGCCCCCATCAGGACCACCAGGCAGTGCAGCATGTTAGGATACAGACAGGGGCCAGCTGAGGCCTCAGGGACCAAAAGGAGCTAAGCTGAGCGGGGTCTACGTGGTCCAGAACTCTCCTGAGTTCCCTTCTGCAAAGATCTGGGTCCATGTGGCCAACCTGCCAAAAGGAGGCCCCAAGCTCGCCTCCCCCGGGCATTTCCCACCACCTCCCAGGCACACGGGCGGCCCTGAACTCAGACCACCTGGGTCTTGTCCCTCTTCCACCTGTGCCCACATCTCAGCTGTAGAAGCTCCAGGCTTCACCAGAGGAGAAATAGCGCTCAAGAGACAAACATTGCCATACCCCCGGGGCTTGGCCCAGACTTGGCATGAAGGATCTTTCCAGAGAGCTTGGGTCAGCCGGGGAGTCGGCAGTCTCTCCCACTCCTTGTCCGGCTAGGAATAAGGAGGAAATTATACCCAGCCAGTCCCTCCTGAACCCAGGCCCCTCAGGGTCCCCTCCTAGCATTTCACCAGCCAACAAGGAGAAGGGGCCTTTCCCAACAGGGAGATCTGCCCATGCCATGGGAGGTGGCCAGCTCCAGGCCCTCCGGTCCCCAGAAGGTGTATTTGGTGTGCGTGTGGCTTTCTTGCCAGAAGCTGGCCTGCAGGCTCACGTTCACCGGGCACTGCTTGCTGGGCGCCTGCCCCCCAACCCTGCAGCCCCTGCTGGGTTATTCCTGCCGCTTCTGCCACTGTCCCTCTTCTGTCTTCCCCCTGCCCACCTGGCAGTGTATGGATGCTGCATATGGAAGGGTCCCAGCAGATTACATGGCAGCATGGCTGGGGGTTTCCCCCTCTGCATTTGGGCCAAGTGCAGCTGGTTCTGAGAGAAGGTGGTGCAAATGTTGGGGAAGTTCCAGAATCCATTCACGTCTCGACACTTCCTGGAGACCCAGGGCAACTGGCCAGCACCCTCGGCCCCACCCTGACACACACACAGCCGCTCAGCCTCCACAGTCACTGTGAGGGTGGGATGGGCGTGCTCTGGCTCCTTAGGGCCTACGCATCACATCCAGGCCCTCTCCAGGCACCTCCCCTCTGGCCTGCCCTCTCGGCCCACCCTTGGCCTCCACCCATCACTATCTCACCCCACCCCACAGCCCACTTCCCAGCTGCCCTTCTCCATCCTTCCACCCAAGCACCACCTCTCAGACTTGATTCTTTCTGGAGGGGGCTGCCTCCGAGGGAACCCAGGATTGCCTAGAGCCTCTAAGAAATGCCCCACTGGGCCTAGAGTAGCTCCATGCCTGCCTGCCTCTTCCTCAGATGCTTCTGGAAGCAAAGTGCCTATCAGCAGCATTGCATCCTCTGGGGACCCCGGTGCGCGGTGTGGACTTCCCTTGGCCACCACCACTAAAGGAATGTGCCAGAATGCCGAAACTTCTCGTTATTAATGCTATGATTGTGCCTTGAATAAACAAGTTCTCCCAACCTCTGCTGGCCTGTACCTCTGCATTGGACCGGCCCAGCAGGGTGTCCCCCGTCCTGAAAGAGCTGGAGATGCTAAGGGATGAACCTCCCTATGGCTGCCAGGCTGGAGCACCGTACCTTCATGGCTTTAGCCCCTGAAGCCTTCCCAGGCCCCTGTCCTCACAGGGAAGGCCTGGCAAGTGCCTCCTGGTCTGCTGGAGAGACAGGAAGTGGCTCTGCCTCACTCATTCTGCTGTGAGTGCTCTCAGAGCCCCCCGGGCAGTAGCAGAGAACTTCCTGGTCCTCGAGCTACCATGCAGCTGTTGGAATAGGCTTCTCCTGGGCAGCAGAAGCCCCAGGGTGAGTGCTGGGCCCCTCAGTGGGTCGCTGGCCGGACTTGCTGCTGGGCTTGAAAAGATGAAGATTTCAGGAGGAGGCCACCAGAAAAAGTGGCAGACAAGGCTCAGGCCCGTGCTGGTCTCAGCCCGCAGCACAAGGGCAGGGGGAAGTGGAGGAGAGGCTGGCCTCGGGGAGGTATGTGCGGCTGCCAGGTCAGGCCCGAACGGGATTAGAAACACCCTGTAGCAAAGGCTAGTTATGCTTGCTATGTTGGACCCGCAGTAAGTTGGGGAAAACGTCCCTGCTCTGGGGAGTGTGTCCTGGCCCGGGAGACCAAAGTTCTGGCCTTCCTCCAGCCGTGACCCTAGGCTGGTCACACCACCAGAAAATAGGGGTAGGGGACAATACTCTGCCCTATTAGTGAGTAGAGCAGATTCAGCAGACCGAGTGGGGCTGCAGGGGGAAGCTTCCTCCCTCACTGCTCCCTGTGAATACACAGGACAATCTCAGGCTGCTCCCCAGCCCCCATCACTAGACCCTCTCCTCAAGCTTTCGTAGTCCATTGACAGGCATGGGTTTGAAGTGCCCCACTGGCATGAGCCTGGGCATAGGGCCAGGGCCCACTCCCTTGACCCCTCTCACCCCAAAGCAATTCTTTTCCAAGTCAAGTCAGATGAGAGCCGCAAGGGCTGCTTCAGAGGAGAGAGAAACATGAAGGCCATCGTGGCTGGGTGGCAGGGGCTGTGCCCTGAGGCCTGGAGACAGGGGTGGGCTGATGGCTGATGGAGGACCAGGGGCCTTTTCCTAGGATCCTCAAAGCCCTGCCACAACAACTGCCCCTCAGGGTCTCCTCCCAGGTGCCAGCAGCCTCCAGGGTCCCCCAGATCACAGGCCCTGGGCCATCCCTTGCTTCAGCAGACCTTTCAGGGGACTTTGCTCAGGGAGAGACAAAGACACAGATAGGCAAGCTACAGATGGTGGGTCCTAGCCCCAAGCATGTCAAGTCCCCCACAATGGAATTGGTCAGTCTTCTCTCAGCAGGCCAGGAGCACTGGAGGCCCAGGAGGTCCATATAGCTGGGCTGGAGTGGGACTGGGGCACAGGCCAAGAGGGAAGCCAGGTGCCAGGGAGGCCCAGGATCCCAGTCTGACAGGACTCTGCCCAACAGGGCACTGGAGCACCTGACTGTCAGCTACACTCTGTGGGGCTGGGGAGGAAGCAGAAGAGCACTGGGCTCCAAGAGGCTGTGCCCGGAGGCCAAACCTTGGGGTGGTTTCAGGCACCTCCAGGGCTGGCTCCCCACCACCTAATCCCGTCGTGCTGGGGGTAGCTCAGTTCTGTCCCGAGAACACTCCAAGCTGTCCAGAGCCAGGTTTCTAAGTCCACTCTGGGGCAAGCCCTGGGGGCGGTGGTGTGGCGGGGATGGAGGAGCCTGGCTTATGGGAAGGCAGTGCACAGTTTTCTCAATAGAGCTGTTTCCTAAACATCGGATGGCCCCTGGGCCTTGACAACCCATAGCTGCCCAGCATATCTCCAGCCTCAAATGCTGGGGTTCTCTATCTTGGCTGCAAATGAGAGTCTCCTGGGAGATTTTAAACAATCCCAGTGTCCAGGTCCCATCCCTAAACAAATCTGGAATGGGGCCCAGGCACCCCTATTTTACAAAAGCTCACCAGGGGACTCTAGTGTCGAGGAGGGTTGAGTGGGCAAGGCTCTTGTGGGTGGGGAAAATAATCACAGCCTATCACCCCTGGAGCAAGGGAAACTGGTCTCAGCACCTCACACTGTCTCTAGCCTTGGGGAGGAAGTAGGGGGCCCCCAACCTGTACATAAGTACAAAACCACAGGCTGAGAGGCCACTCCTCCCCTCACACTGCCTCCGGGGAGCTCAAATATCAGGCAACAGGTAGGTAATCAACAGGCCCAACGTTTGCCTTCTGTCTTATAAGCCATTAATACCCAGTGCCCACACAACTTCCATTATAATCATCTTACTTTGTAATTGTTGTTTGGGCTGGAGAGACACACATGGGGCCTCAAGGGTCCCTTCCGGCTACCCTGTCCCCTTCACCAAGGGTCTGAAGAATCACCTCTTCTCTCTCCTCTAAACACAGAGCCCAAAGTCTTCCCGTTTTGTTTGCAATAGATTATAAGTGCTATAAACCAATGTATATGGTGGGTGTCAGGTAGGGGCAAGGGCTTTGAGGAAAACACAAAGCTGGAGAAGGAGGGGAGTGACTGTAGATGGGAAGGATCTGGAACAAGCTTTTCTGGGGATGAGGCATGTGGGGGCTGCATGAAGGGGGTGCTGGGCCGATCTGGCCCGGGAACAAATACAGGGCCCTGGGGCAGCGGGGGTGGGGGTGGGGGGTCAGGGCACACAGCAGAGTGAGGCCATATCTGAGAGGGCAGCAGGACCCTGGGCTTTATCCCCATGATGTGGAGGCTACTGGAAGTTTCCAAGCTGGGGGTGGGGATGGGGAGGGAGATGTGATCACCTAAGGTTCTGAAGCAATCACTGCAGCCTCTGGGTGAGAACAAGGTGGAGGTGAAAACCTGTTGGGGTTCTGTTGGAAGCATCCAGGAGATGTGGCATGGTAGCTCCAACAAGAATGAGGCAGGGAGCGAGGAGAGAGACGGAGAAGTTTGGAACAGGTCTGAGGATCCACGGATGGATTAGATGTGGTGTCTGAGAGAAAGCAAGGAAGTGAGGACGGCTCCCAGTTCTTCTGCCTGAACAGCTGGGTAAACTGGTTTACCAAGGCAGAGGATGCTGGAAGGTGCAGGGAAAATACCAGGCTCTACTTTGGTTGTGTTACGTTTGAAATGCCTAGTAGGGACATTGGGCAAGGGTCTGGATACCGGGGTCTGGAGTGGGGGGCATTAGGCTGGAGATGCAACCCAGAGTCATCAGCATCTAGGTGTTTAAAGCATGGGACTGGCTGAAACCTGGGCAGGAGCTAAGGGGAGGTCCGAGGGAGATGAGAGGGGGTCCACAGGGAGAATGAAGAATGAGAAAGGAGGAAAACTAGGAAACCCTGGCATCCGGAATCCAAGGAAAGGAAGGGATTCAGAAAGTAAGCAGGGAGCCCCAGCACTAACCACACTTGACAGTGAATACAGGGCAGAGGGGAGTGAGTTCAAAGACGCCCTGAGGAGGCATCAGCCAAGTCAGAATGCTGGAAATGCCACTGGACAAGTGAACTGGTTTCTCCCACACATCAAAGGCGTGGGGGGAAGGGAGAGGGGAGGGAAAGTTTAAGAGACACAACCAGATGCAATGTGTGGCCCTTGACTGAATAAACCACCTGCAGAAAGACATCAGGGAAATCTGAACGCAGACCGGGCATTAGGCAATGTTGAGGAGACACTGCTCATCTCTATAGGTATGCTGATGGCGAGGATGAAAGCGGAAAGGGAATCAGCTAGATGTCCCTATGGAAGACTTTACAATGGCATGAAGTCTTAGATTTGCTTTAAAACTTTCCAGCAGAGGGCGCCTGGGTGGCGTAGTCAGTTGAGCCACTGACCCTGGATTTTGGCTTTGGTCACGATCCCCGGGTCATGGGATTGAGCCGCCTCGGGTTCCCCCGCTGAGTGTGGAGCCTGCTTAAGATTCTCTCTCCATCTGCTCCTCTCCCCAACTTGTGCGCTCTCTCGCTCTGAAGTTTTTTTAATTATTATTATTATTATTTAAAAAAAACTTTCCAGGAGAATAAAAGAGGTGGGGGAGATCTTGAGCTGCTCACACGGATGCTGGCTGAGGTACACAGAGATTCACTAGGCTCAGGTTTTTGTGCATGTTATATTTTTCCATAATAAAAAATTAAAAAAAAATTTTTTTTTTGGTGTTTATTTTTGAGAGAGAGAGACAGAGTGTGAGCAGGGGAGGGGCAGAGAGAGAGGGAGACACAGAATCTGAAGCAGCTTCAGGCTCCAAGCTGTCAGCACAGAGCTGGACGCGGGGCTCGAACTCACGAACCGCGAGATCATGACCTGAGCTGAAGTCAGACGCTTAACTGACTGAGCCACCCAGGCGCCCCCATAATAAAAAATTTAAAATGAAGGAGTGATCAACTCTTCAAAGGGCTACTGAGCCGAAGAGCAAGGTTAGGAGTGGGACTCAACCTCTGAACTGGGCAGGACAGAGGTCCTGGGTGACCTTGGTGGTAGCAGATCAGGGGCGGGGACGAGAGCCTGGGTGAAGGAGGCTCCCATTCTCTCATAGGCGTGAGGAAATGAAAACAGCGAGGAAAGACACTTCTGTAGAGTTTTGCTATCAAAGGAAGTAGAGACGCAGGGCAGTAGCTGGAGTGGGAAGGGGCCGAGGGAGGGCTGGCTCCTTGTAGAAGATGGGAGGTGGCTGGGAGAATGCGGAAGAACACAGGAGAGAGAGGGTTCAGGGCCGAGACTGGCACCGAGGAAGAAGGAACCACCCCCATCCCACATGCACGCACGCTCAAATGCACGCACACTCACATGTACACACACACACTTGCATGCGTGTGTGCACACACAAGTAGAAAGGCAGCCTTCAAGAGAGGTGAACGCGCCCATGCTTACAATGGCTCAAGACCCAGGTCAAAGGAGGGTGTTCGGCCTTTCCAGAGGCAGGTCACCCCAGACAAACATTCAGGAGCCTGGCTGCCTGAGTCTCAGCTGTTAGGTCTCGTGAAGGAAGCCTTCTTTCACTGGAGCCTTTGGGGCTCGAGAAAAAATGCTTTTGGTGCCATAGGGAGAAAAGCATCCTCAGCATGCTCCAGACCATGTCTGCAATCACACAGCCTGGCAGGCCGGGTCACCAGAGCTTATCCAAAATGAGGCCCCAGCCGGGAGCTAGAGAGGCCCTGCGGGTACCAGCAACATTGGTCTTGGCGGAGAAAACCGAAGCCTCAGGGCAAGGGCAGTGGGCCCAAGCGGAGCCCCTCCAACCCTTCACAGCCCAGCCCCAGGGCCCCACAAGGCTGTTCACATGATGCGCACTCTTTGTTTTTTAAAAATGTTTATTTAGGGGCACCTGGGTGGCTCAGTCGGTTAAGCGTCCGACTTCAGCTCAGGTCATGATCTCGCGGTTTGTGAGTTTGAGCCCCATGTAGGGTTCTGTGCTGACAGCTCAGAGCCTGGAGCCTGCTTCAGATTCTGTGTCTCCCTCTCTCTCTCTGCCCCTCCCCCACTCACGCTCTGTCCCTATCAAAAAATGAATAAACGTTTAAAACAAATTAAAAATGTTTATTTATCTTTTTTAAGAGAGAGAGACAGAGAGCAGGGGAGGGGCAGAGAGAGAGAAAGGGAGAGAGAGAATCCCAAGCAGGCTCCGTGCTGTCAGTGCAGAGCCCGACGCTGGGTGAGATACACCATGAGATCACGACTTGAGCCAAAACCAAGAGTCAGTCACCTGGCCAACTGAGCCACCCAAGTGCCCCATCATGCCCACTCTTAATGCTGCTGCACGTTCCTGGCTGGGTATCTACCCTCATCTGCTCGCTCTTCCTGACCACACACACATTCGCACACACTCACACATTCTCACACTGGCTCTTCAACTCCAAGGTGCACTGCAGGCAAACCCATTCAATCTCCTTAAAAAAGCCCACCCTGGGATTGGCACCTGCCCAATCAGGGAGGCTCTAGAAGTTTTCCTCAGAGACCCTATGAGTCTTTGGTGCCCTTTGCTGCTGTCCTGGTGCCTGGTCCATTCCTATCCCTGGCCTCACTTTGTCCCCTACGGGGTGGGCTCTCAGACCCCTGACCAGTGAACTGCTTCAGACTCTGGATTAGTGTGGGTGCATGTTGTAACAAAACAACCCCAAATATATAATGGCACAAACACAATAGATGTTTGTGTCTCTTTCCTGGAAAATTTAAAATGGGCCCTTGCTCCACAGGATGGAGAAGTTCCTTGGCCCTACCAGGCACTTCCGATTAGTGGGTGCTCTCCTCCAAGCAGCAATTCGGGGACCCGGGCTCCTTCCATCTTGTGGCTCTGCCACAGTCAACACATGGCCCTCAAGGTCACTGTAAGATCTCTATCCGGCTGGCAGAGGGATGACAGAGCATAGAGGAACTTGCAGGAGTTTGGAAGGACCAGGTCTAGAAGTGGCGCACAGGTCCACACATTCCGTTGGTCAGAACTAGGTCACATGCCCCACCTGTTTGCAAAGGAGGCTGGGAAATGTAGTCTGGCTGTGTACCTAAGAGGAAGAGGAACCGAATTTGGTGCCTGCCAGCCAGTTTCCATCACAGACCCCTAGGTCCATCTCTGCCATTGGCTTCTTGCCTTCCCCAAGCCTCTCCTTTCTTTTATATCCACTCTCTGGCCTTGGCCCTCCTGACCCCATCCTCCCACCCTGCCCTAGATCCCCCACCTTACAGCTTCATCTGGCACAAGCTGACACCCAAGAAAAGACCAGTCCCAGCAGGTCAGAGAGGCACACAGAACAGGTTTATTCCTCATGAGTTTATACAACCACAGCACAGAGCAAGAGGTAAAAGTGCAGACAGCTTGGGCAAGGGCAGAGGGCCCCCCCTGCTGCTTTCTCTTCTATCGCAGCCTAAGTACAGACACACACCAGGTATTAAACGTGGGGAGCTGTGCCCGGCAGTGGATGTGGGCAGCATCAGAGAGGCAGCGTGGGGCAGGTGAGCCCCAGCCCTGCTGGGGCGGGGTGGTGAGGAACAGCCACCAGAACTCAGGCCTCTTTGGAGTGAAATCCCCCTCCTTCCGTGACCTTCCCCAGCCCCGCCCCACCCTGGCTGGCTAGCTGGCTTCTACAGAGTGGTACTAAAGGAGTTCCCAGCAGCAGCACTGAAGGAGGGAACTGGAAACAGCAACAGAAAAACTACTCTGTCACGTGACATCTAAGCAGGCCCCTGAACCCTGCTGAGCCCATCACAGACCCAGGTCAGCTCTCCCTTCCCCAGCAGTTCTCTTGATCGCCTGCTCCTACCACCTGTGATTTCACCATGAAGGCTAAAATGGTCCCTCTTGTTTACTTATGAAAGGCAGACACCCCTGGGAGAGAGAAGAATGGAAAGCAGGCAAAATGGGAAGGTGCCTGAAGCTCAGCCACCCACTCCCTGCTTGGCCCAGCTCACCTGAGAAGGATGGATGACCAGAGCCCATGCTCTCAAAGATCTCCACCTTCCCAGCCCCGTGCCACCTCTGTGACCCAAACATTGCTCCTCTCTTAGCAGAGGAGGGGATGCTAGAGGGGGAAAAAGGCAGGCAGGGAAAAGCTACTGGGGACACAAGGAAATCCAGAAGCCCCTTCTTGAAGGAAAAGCCACCCCTGTCTGCAGTCGGAGATGAGGAGGACTGAGACCCAGCCCTGCTCCATCACCTCTCCAGGGTGGTCAAGGGGACAAGGGCCTAGGTGCAAGGAGGCCTAAGGGGAGCTGGGCTACGACAGGCACAGAGCAACAGACAGACACAGACAGATGGGGGCCTCCAGGTGGGGGCTGCTGGCCAGGGGCTGCCTCTTACTCGCCATCCCAGCCTCGACTCATGGCCTGTACCACGGCCCCGTAGAGCTGGCTCCAGGCGGCCCGCATGGCTGGTGTGAACGCAGGGCCCAGGCACTTCTCCAGCATGTAGAGCAGGGACTCACCCACCGTCTGCAGAGGCAAGTGGCACCTTGTCATTCCTGAAGGCAGGAAGGCATCGTTCCATTCCACAGGTGAGAAAACTGAGGCCTGGACCTTTCTTTTCTCCTGCACAGGGTCCATGCTTCCCGAGCAAGATTCTGCCCCAATCCTTGGGTGCCACATCGGGTCCCCTTTTCCCTTAAATGTGAGGCCTTATAGTGAACCAAGCATTTCATTCCACTCAGCCTTGCAACCATCCCATGGTTGCCTGGGACCCCCAGCTCAGACCAAGCAAAGTCACTGCCCCCAGGACTCAGTTTCCTCCTCTGCACAGCAGCACTCATGGTATTAAGATCCCAGACTCTGCAACCATACAGACCTGAATTCACTTCCTGATTCCACCATTTATGAGCTGTGTGGCTTCAAGCAAGTTTTACAACCTGAGCCTCAGTTGCTTCATCAGTAAAACAGGGAAAGTAAAAGTTCCTACTTACCAGATTGCTGGCATGATTAAATGAGACCATCTATAAAGAGCCCTTAGCACAGCATCTGTACACAGTGAGCCTTCAAGAATAATAATGGCTCTTGTTTGTTATTAACCATAACAAAATATCGCTTACTTATTCCACAAATGTTTACAGAATATCCACTAAAGACCAGGCACCGCACCAGTGCTCTAGTTAGAGAAGCCAAGGTGAGCGTGGTCCCTTCCTCGGTGTGCTGGCCATCTGGCAAGGTGACGGGACTATGGGGTAGGCTGTCACATCCGTGGCCCCCAGTGAACCACATTTCAAGGATTCACGCCCCCTGAGTGGGGTCCCTCCACCTGGAGCCTGAGCTCATCGCGTGCCTGGCTTTGGCCAATGGGCGTTACCAAGGGGGCTGCAAGCGGAGGCAGGAAGTGTCCTGGCACATCGGGGTTCTGCCCTCTTGGAACTCAGCTGCCACTCTGCGAGGAAGCTCAGCTAGGCCACCGATAACGAGACACCACAGGATAATGAGACACCACAGGGAAAGAGGCCCCAAAGGATGACAGGCCAACTTGGATGCACCAGCCCCAGCTGTGCTCTCGGCTGAGTGCAGTACATGAGTGGCTCCAGCCCCACCATGCGGAGCAAAAGCACGGCCCCTCCAAACCCAGAAATCGTTTGCTTGGGATGGTTTTATACACAGTTATAGGAAACCGGGCAGACTGGCGAGTCCCAAAGGCTCCTTAAGTTTCCACGGTTCTAAGAGAAGCCACACCACGGAAGAAGAATTGGAGGCTCAGAGAGGTCAAGGCAGTGCCGGGGGTCACATGGCGGGGGAGACACAGATGCAGGCCCCCAGCCCTAGTCATCTCAGGGTATGGAATGGGGAGAGAGAACAGGTGGGCAGGGAGGACAGGGAGAGTGGTGGCCTCAGGTCCGGAGCTCCAGAGAGAGGGGGAGCCCCATTACCCACCGAGAAGGAGCTGAACTTCACACCCACGGCACGGTGCTTCTTGCCCAGACCAGCAAGGTACTCCTCCAGCGAGGACAGGTCCTCTACATTGGTCACCGCAGTGTCAATCACGAACATCACCTGCCAAGGCAGAGGAGCAGTGAATCAGAGAGGTCAGAGCAGTGCCACCTGTTCACAACCACAGTCTAGATGGGGGTTCCAAACAGAAGTAAGAGAGGTCACCAGGACCCTCAGTTTTCCAGGATCAGAAATGTAAGGCAATCAGGGCACCTGGCTGGCTCAGATGGTAGAACGTGCGACTCTTGATCTTGGGGTTGTAAGTTTGAGCCCCATGTTGGGTGTATTGATTACTTAAAAATAAATAATAAAATGTTTTAAAAAGAAAGAAAAGGAAGAAATCAAAGGAGGAAGAAAGAAAGAAGGAAGAGAGGGAGGGAGGGAGGGAGGGAGGGAGGAAGGAAGGGAGGGAGGAAGGAGGGAAGGGAGGAAAGAAGGAAGGAGGGGAGGGAGGGAAGGAGGAAGGAAGGAAG
This sequence comes from Panthera tigris, assembly GCF_018350195.1. Lineage (NCBI taxonomy): Eukaryota > Metazoa > Chordata > Mammalia > Carnivora > Felidae > Panthera > Panthera tigris. The sequence continues at coordinate 121,350,929 of NC_056665.1, forward strand.
GAAGGGAAGGAGGAAGGAAGGAGGAAGGAAGAAAGGAAGGAAGGAGGGAGGGAGGAAGGGAGGAAGGAAGGGAGTGCAAGGCAATCTGAGTTTGCATGCAGGAAGTACTCAACAGTGGCCAAACTACTAATGTTATACTGTGAAGGCAGCTCCTCCCCTCTAAGGGTCTCAAAGCCCTAAACTTGGCAGCTGGATGGTGCTGTCCACCCTGGACAAAGAGAAACTGAGGCACTGTGAGAGTCACAAGCCTCTAAGGGGAACCCCAGCTTGGTTGTCATAGGCAGATGGTCCTAGTGGATCAGTGCCGACACCACCCTCAGGAGCCAGGGACAAGGCTGAGGGCAAGGGTGGGGCTCGGACCAGCTGGCTGAGCACAGGGTGCCCCAGACTCTGCTCGGCTCAGCACAGAAGGCAAGGAGCAGATGCCCCTGGCATGGGGGAGCAGCAGGAGGGGAATGAGACCAGACCAGGGCAGGAGGAACTTTCCCTATCCCAAGTCTCTCATTCTCTCCCAGGAAGGCGTTCTGCTGGATCTCAGAGGCCGCTCTGCCTTGTCTCACCTTCCTGATGTGGTCCAGGAACTCGGGGGAGGACAGGCAGTCCTCTGGGCTGGAGAACTGGCGGCAGTTGTACTGGAAGAGGGGCAGCAGGTCAGGCTCCAGGTCAAACAGCCTGTGGGGGGAGGCCCAGGTGTCAGTCCCTACAGGCCCCCCCCCTGGTTCCGCGAGCCCTAGCTGCCCAGCAGTGGCGGCGGGCGGGGGAGGGGTGCAGGGATTCAGCCGAAACCTAGAACACACCCACCAACCGGGCACTGACCCCTTTGCCATCTTTGCCAGTGCTCCTTTCCCTCCTCCTCCACCGGCTCTGAGGGGCATCCTCAGTGAGTCTCTAGGCCTCTCACAGGACCCAGCATTGAGAAGCCCCTCCATAAACAGTTCAGAGGGCTGGGACAGGGAGGGGTCCTCAAATAGGAAAGCCCTTCTCTCTGTCTCTGTCTCTCTCTGTCTTTTCTCTGTCTCTGTCTCTCTCTCTTCCACTCTTGGGTCAGAACGTCTGAGTCTCATCATGTCTGGGGGGGCTTGGGCCAGTGATGATAGCCATACTACTGAGAATTCCTTACACCTACTGGTCATTGAATACTTTACACGTAGTTAACTTCTGTATCCCTCACGATCCTAAGCAGTAGGTATAACTGTTATCCCAGGCTTACAGCACAGAGACTCTAAGTAACTTGCCTATGGTCACACAGCTTAGAAGCAGCAGAGCCACAGAGGGCTCCCCTTTTCCCTTTTTGTTGGTGTGGGAGGTGGCAGGGGGAGGCGGTGGTTTGCAAAAGCCTCCTCAGAAGTTCCCGGCTGGCTTTGGGAGCCAAGGCTCCTGAAAAACCATGGTGACAGAGCATTGGCTCTGGTGATGACAGAGGGGTTACCTAGAGACTCTAGAGGTAAGGTTGAAGACTGGCCTCCGTGCCCTTGGGTCTGGGCAACCCCTTCCCCCTCTCCCCAGGGGTGAGATGTGGGCATGTATCGTCCCCTCCCTGGCTGTTCTCTCCTCCCAGCCTGGTCCTTTCCTCCGAAAGGTTTATCCTTCTGTTGGCGGCCTGAAGTGTGCACTCCTAGGGCCTGGCCAGTGCCTGCCCTCTGGGAGCCAGGCACACCCTCCCCTCACGGGCCCTCGGGGCACCCCTCAGGCACCACCCAAGGAAGGAACACTCAGGAACAGAGCCAGGGAGAGGGCGCAGCGCGGGGAGCAGAGCCCGCTGGCCAGAGTGTAAGGAGATCCTCAGGGGAGGACAGCCGCCCGCCCCCGGGGAGCGCCACCCCCCCTCCCCACGGCTGCGCCCACCGCCCGGGGAAGCGCAGGAGGGGCTGCGCCAGCCGTTGCCGCGCTCGCTCCTTTGGCGCACTTCTGGAAGCGCCCCGGCGCCGCCGAGGCAGAAGGCCAATCTTCCCTCCTCCGGCGCCGGTGCAGCCGCCAGGAGCCCGTTTCTGGCGAGGCACCCCGCCACCCGCACCCCCGGGGCGCTCGGGGAACCCTCACCTGGCGAACAGCACGGTGCCATGCTCCAGCGGGCTGCGGCTCACCGCCCGCCAGCTCTGCCGGATCAGCTCGGGCTCCGGGCGCTCCATGCTGGCCCGGGGACGCGGGGCGCGAGGCTGGGACCCTCGGGGCGCGGGCACCGTCACCGCACGTGCCGCGCCATCTCCGCGGCGACGCGGGCCACTCCGCACCCCCTACGGCCCCCCGCGCCTCAGCCGGGCGGGGTGTAGCCGCCGCTCCTTGCCCGCCCTAGGTGGAGGCGCCCCGCCGTGCCCGCCGGGCTGGCGCTTCCGGGGACCCCGCTCCGGCCGCTGCGCCCTGCGCGCCCCGAGGCTCCGAGAGCGCCCCGCCCCGCGCCGCCCGGCTGGGGCGCTTTAAAGCAACCGCGGCCCCCGCCCTCCTCCGTCCGTCAAGGCGCTCATCTCTGGGCAACCGGCTGTGGCCAGGGACGACCTGGTGGCCTGGGAAATGCCTGGGCTTCAGAGCTTAACAGAAAACGTCGAGCCTCTCTGGGCCTCAGGTTTTCATCCGGAAACTGGTGATGATTTCACCACTTGCTGGTTAGGTCACCCAGTGGAACTCGATCACCTTAGGAGGCTCTCTGCATGTGCCACCTCTCCACAAGCTTCCCTCAAGCCCTACCCGGAGGCATTAGACTTTGTCCCCCTTGGCACAGGTTCTCCTTCCTTCCGCCCAGAAATCAGACCAGGGGAAGCCCAGCACCTGCCTGTGTGACCAGGCCCAGGCTGGAGAGGCTCTCTGCCCTAGCTCTGGGTCTGAGGCATCCTCACTCCCCATCCCTGCACTTTGGGGGCCACCAGGGCTCTCAGCCTTAGGGACAGGGCTGAGACTGCAGCCATTTCCAGGCAGGGCTGGGTGTTCTTGAGACATCATCTTCAGCAATCTGTGAGCTCCAGTTCTAACCCCAGCTCTGCTGGCCAGGGCCAGGTCTGGGGTGCAGCAGGAGTGACCACTGCAATACCTGGACATTGAGGGAGTTAAGTGCCAACATGCTATTCCACGACTTTCAATAGACTTTCAAAAAACTTAAACTGAAGTACTACTTCATCCTCTAACTTGAAGTTCAGGTAGTGCGATCTCTTGCTTGCCATTCAGGGTGTGAAGCGGACCACTTGCCAGGCCTGAGCCTCTCTCTTTCAAGCACCAAAGTTCCCCCGGTCCCACCCCAGTGTGAGTGGCCCGGGCTTTGCAGGGCAAAACCCTCGTTTATCTTTCATCATTTCCAGTCTCAGAGCCCAGCTCCTCCCAGCCTGCCTGCCTACTTCTCTTTCAGTGTCCTCAGCATATGGTAAGGGGGGTGAGTAGTGAGGTCTCTAGGGGCCTTTTGGCCCACCTCCTTTCATTCCATAGACACAAGACAGTGCTCAGGGCCAGTGGTAACGAATAGCCTGAGGCTCCATGCCCAGGAGTTTGTGGGGGTGCGTCCCATTCCTCTCTTCCCCACCTCCCCACACATCTCTGGGGTCTCTGGGCTGAGCAGGAGAGCCAGGCTAGAAGGCCTAGCTTGTGTCCTAAAGAGTCTGAGATCGGGGACTAGATTTCTCATTCAGTATCCCATGATCCTGCAGCCAGGTCAGCAGGTCAGGGGGGAGAAGGCCATATTATGTCTCTGGTGAGCTTCACCTTTCAGTCCCCAGATGTTCTTTGCTCTGTGCAGGCCACCTGGCTTATCTAAGGTTTCCCACTCTACCCAGTCTGCATTTCCTGGCAACAGTCTCTACTTGAGAACTTCTTGCTTCCTTTCTCCTTTGGGAGAAAGTGTCTGGGTCTAATAAGTTAGTTCATGGCAGTTAATGGTTTTAGCTGGTAAGTGGTAGAGTCAGCACTCACTCTGCCTAGAATTCTAGAGCCAGGAGAAGGGTTGCTAAGTGCACTGTAATCCCTGCTTCCCTGGGAGAAAAGGCTGGAGAAACCAGCTGGGCCTCTGCAGGGCCAGCGGGAGAGAGGGGAGAGGAGGTTCCAGGAGACGGAAGGTCTGAGTCCGTATCAGAAGTTCCCAGGATCTCCCCTCCTTGCCTGGCATCTGCATGACTCAGGCAGGAGGTGCTAACAGAGGAGAGCTGAGTGCTGTCCTAGAGCCAGTGCTGTCACTGAGTGGACTGTCAACAGTAGACAGTGACAGAGCTGGCATTCATGGAGCACTCCTGTCCCAACTCTGTGCAAGGCTCTTTGCGTCATTTACTCCTTTTCTTCATGCTGTCTCTGCCAAGAAGGTACCATTTGTTTCAATCTGGTTATACCGTTGAGGAAACAGAAGCCCAGGGGTTCGGTAACTAGCCCAAGATCACATGGCTGTAAGTGGTGGGGCCAGGAGTTGCCCTCAAGTCTGACTCCAGCCTGTTCTCTGGACCTCTGTGCTCCTCTGCCCCCTTCACTTTAATGGACCATGACCAAGAGCTCTATCCGTAGTTCAGACCAAACCAAGGTCACTGGGTTTGGGTCAGTGGTTACTGACTGGTGTACTGGTACTGGTATACTGGAGCTGACTCTTAGATCGCCTCTGAGAGCCAATGGTGTGCACTGATCTTTCCAGATTCTCATCTAGTGACGTCAGGTTGCTAGCCTGAAATGGGCCATGGTGAGAATATGTACACCATGGAAATTGGCAAGTGCTATACACCAGGCCTTTTTTCCCCTCCCAGAAAACCACTGGTCTGGGTGTACCAGGAAACACTGGGCCCCGGGTGCACTGTGGATGCGTTAAGCAGAATGCACAAAGGAATGTGCTAAACGTGGACACCTCTGAGCTGAGTCCAGGCCTTCTCCCCGGGGACCCAGGGTTGTCTGTTGTTCTGGGAAGGTGCTTCTATCCCAGGACCAAGCCGGAGAAACAGAAAAAGCCCAACTTGGTGTCCAGTCCTGGCCCTGATATTGACTAATCACAAGAGTTGAGGCAAATAATTTAATCTCTCATGGGTAGAATGGAGACAAAAGCAGCACTGGCTTCACTGTGCCTTTATGAGGATGAAGTGTCACTGATGTGTCGGTGCTTAGTAAACTAAGCTGTGCCGGTCAAGTGTGTTTGGTCCCTTCCTAACTTGCCTGGACTCGGCGTCTTCCTGCCCCTGAAGCACATCCCCTTCCCTGCCTCCTCTAGCCCCTCTTGTCTCAAGGGGGAGGGGGAGTCAGGCCACCTGCACCTCACAGGGCAGTGCCACTCCTCTCCTCTTCCACCCACCGCGCCACACACACCAGCGCTCACCTCCTTGGGACGCTCGCCATCGCTCCTGATGACAGAAGACCCCTGCGAGATGGGGCCTCTGGCGAGCACAATGGCAGCTGCTACAGTGCTGGGCTGTGTGGCTGTCTCAGACATGGACACTCTTACTCTCCACTCTCCTTGCCCTACTGTGTGGCAGGTTACCAGAGAAACAGTCCAGCTTCCTACTTATTTTGGGATAAGTTTAAATAAAAGAACAGCCCTCATTACTCAAGTCACCTTGTACGTGGGAGGGCCCCAATGGCCCTCGGGGTGACGGGGCTCACCTGCCCAGCCAGGGCCTCTGCTGAAATTAGAATGGCCTCAGACACTGGGACACGGTGGAACGGTTCTTGCCCCCAAAACATTCCTCTCTTTCTGGGACCCCGAGGGAAAGTCAGGTTCAATTAAGTACAACAAGAACACCATGGCTTTCAAAATAAGGGCTATTTATTACAAAAGTAAATGGCCTCTGATTATCTGTGGAAACCTTTTTTTAATATAAAATTGTGGCTCAAGAAGCTGGCTGGAGGTTGTGCTCACAAACATCTTCCTCCACCAGCAAGTTTGTGGGGCAGATCACATTTCCGCCGATTCCTGGGCACTGGAGCTCATACTCAGGGCACCACCCTGACAGCCCCTCTCCCCAGCATCTGCCAACAACAGAACCTGAACACTTGCAGCTGCGTCCACCCGCACAGCCTCGTCCCCAGAGAAAGGTCTGTTCATCTGGGCTAAGAGGAAGCGGGGGGAGTGAGCAAGCAATTCTCTCATCCTTGGAACACAGTAGAAGAGACGGAGGAACCCTTCGTTCCCAGTGTGGCCAAATGAGGAGGGAGCCACGGGGAGGAAGCTGGCTGAGCTTTCTCCTTCCCCACCCTCCCCCAGAGTGGCTGCCCCTCTGGCTCCTTCAGGGTTCCTCCCTTCCAACAAGTTCCTATTAGGAAAGAAGAAGGTGCAAGGGAACAACGGCCACCTCCCAGTTGTCATCAGGCCAGTGCTCTCAGCTGAGAGGCAAGCACAGATTCCTGCACTCGTCCTGGGTGGGCAGGAGAGCCCACCCAAATGGCTGCCCCCACCCAGCTCAGAAGAAACCAACTCTCTGCCTTTGGGGAGGAGAGACAGCGGTGCGGTGGAAAGCGTAAGCAGAGGTTCTCCATCCCTGTTCTTTCCTTCCAGAAATGCAATTAAGCACACAGCCCAGACTCAGCACACAGGCAGCACTTCCTGCCAGGGGAAGTCAAAAGGGCTGCAGCCCTGGGAGAGGGAGGTCATCACACCCCAGATCTAATTAACAAACCTGCCTTGCTTTTGACATTGCTGCATTTCCTCTATTAACATTAATGATGGCTGGTCCGAACGGCTAAGGATGGCCAGAAGCTTCCCTCCCCACCGCCCAGTAGGTAGCACAGTCTGTCCCTGGGACCAATTTCCAGTCTCCGTGGCAACCGCCTCCCAGAGATGCTCTAAAGAGCTCTGACCCTGTCAGAATTGGTGGGGGCTACAGAGGAGGGAAGATGAAGTGTGGCAGAGCCTCATCATTAAACCTGGAAGCATCACAGCCCTCCGAGACAAAATACTCTGTCATGTACTTGCGGGAGGGAGGCAGGCTGAGGAGCTGGCCTTGGGCTGGTTCGGTTCTCACCCAAGGGTTTCCTTAATCTCTTCTATTTGGGGAAGAAGTGAAAGGAACAGCTAGCTCTGAGCTTCTTCCTTGGGCTTTAAAGTGGCAGAGAGTAGAAGCTTTGCTGCATTTCTAGGTGCTCTGGGTCCTTGGGGAAAGAGATTAGTGAAACAGTGACACAGAGAAGGGGGAATGAAACGGAAATGGGGTGTCAGCAGGGGAAGACTAGAGAAGTAAAAGGAACACCTCATGAGTGACAGGGACATCAATCCGGACGGGCCACACGGCCTACTGGGACCCCAGCCCGGCACCACAGATCCCTGCCCTGCTGCCCATCACCCTCGGCTGCTAAGAAAGGGGCCCCAAAGGTTCTCCCAGCCATCAGGAGAGTGTGTCTGCCCCACTGTCGCAGCCAGGCTGGATGCAGAGGGAAAAGGACGGTAGCAAGAAACACCTCTGGCGAGCAGGCCCTGCGAACACACAGCAGCCCAGGATAGGGTGCCATTCCTCCCACAAGACATCACGTAATACTCTGAGAGTGAGGAAGCCAGGGCTGGTGAGCTCTCAGCGAGCGGCCTTGCTCTGGAGACTTCCCAGCAGCTGCCGCCCGGGAAGCAGCTGGGAGGCCGGCCCTCCAGCCCAGAGGTGCTCCGCTCTGTTTGTTGGGAGGAGAGCAGCGCAGCGTGGACAGTCCCATCTGCTCTGCCCTTGGTGATATCTCAGAGTGGGGTCGGTGAGCTCAGCCTTCTTGGAGGTCAGAGAATTTATGATGGTCTTACTTTCAAGCCAAATTCAGTGTGAAGGAAAATACCAGAAAATACTACTGTAGCCCTGGACTATTTCTTGAGTTTATGACACTCAGCTGTCCACAGTCACAGTCTATATTCCACAGGTATATGGGCACATGTACCCTCACACCCCCACACACATCCCTCCTTATGTTGCACACTTGGGGAAACAGACCAGAGAGGTGGTGTCCTCTATTGCTGGGCCATTCCCAGTGGTGGGACCTCTGCAGACAGAGCCGTGGCTCTCCCTTGTGTTGAGTTAAGTTCCGGGTGTGCCCCCAGAGCTCGGTCCTGGAAGGCAGCAGAATTCCTCAGGCTCCTCGGGCAGCTTCGCCCACAGCTGGGAGGGTCCAAGGGCTGGCTGCACAGCTGGCTATGCCCAGAAAGTTCCTGGACTCAGGCTGAAGTCCTTGCAGTAGCCTCAAAAGTCCCATGATTCAAGCCACCTTAGTCCTGCCATGGGACTTCGGGGATCCTGGGCTAGGGGACCAACCATCCCGTAAGCCAGAGGGTGGAAGAGGTAGAAGCTGTGAGAGAGAATCCAGAGGGGGGCAGGTGGCATCCAGTGCCTTGGCATCGGCAAGCAGCCCTACAGACCCTTGAAATTCAGCCATCCCCCTCCCCCCCCCCCCCCCCCCCCCCCGCTAGAGTTCATTAGGTCTTCTCCACCTACAAGATCTGCTTGTTCTTGTCACCACAGTCTGTCTGGGTTCGCCGTTTGGGCACACTGTAGTCTGAGAGCTTAGCAGATGCTGACTTAATGACAATGAAGGAAAGGGCTCCTCCCAAGAGGCCCCAGGGAGAGACCAGCCCAGGGGTCTGGTCATGGCTGTTTGGCTCAGAGTATATGTTGTAATGTGCATGTGCTCTCAGGTCACAGACCCACCATTTGCAGTTCATGCTTTAATGCTGCCTCCCTGGCAGCACTAAAGGCCAGTGACTCTCAACAGGGGATCTGTGAGACTGGCATGAAGGTGGGGAGAGGAGGGGAGGCTTGCCAAACACCCTCCTTCCAGTTATTCTGAGCCACAGCCCACACCACTCTTCCCACCCTCTCCCTCAACCTGCCTCCTCCAGAGCTGTCTGGTAGGGAGCCATGGTCATATAAAACCTGGAACCCACTGGCAAAAGGAAAGAATGCAGAGTTAGCCCCTGTTTCTCCTATCTGGCTGCACATTAGGGTCACCTGGGGAGCTGTGAAAAATGGAATCAGAGCCTCTGGGAGTGGGGCCCAGTTACCGGAGTGCTTTAAAAGCAGAGTTTAAAAGCAGAGTGCTTTAGAATCCCAGGGGATTCTAAAATGCATCCAGGGCAGAGGCATCAGACTTGTGGGTGGAGAGTGGGGGACAGCTATGCAAGGAGTGGGGAATACTCACCTGTAGGCAGTTCCCAGGAGCAGGCTCAGGTTTCCCACCACATACAGGCCCCTGGCCAGGGAAGAGGAGGCCAGGCTCCAGGCCCAGAGCTGCAGGAGAGTGTCCCACAGAATGCCTAAGGGAAAGAAGAGACCTAGCACCAGTCTGTCAGAGGATGACTTCTGGGGATGCCTCACGAAGGAGCCACTCCAGGTCAGGAAGCAGGGAGACCCCCCTCAGCATTGTTCCTCTGCCCCTCTCCCCCAGGTCCAGGTAGGCAGTGCTGACCTGTCAACATGCTGGAGAAGAGCATGGCTGGGAAGTAGTGGTGGAAGTAGAGAATCCGGCCCATCAGGAAGAATGGGAAGTAATGGAGAATCCAGCCAAGCAGGAGCTGACCGCCTCCTCGCAGCAGGACCTGGGACAACCCTGGGCCCCAAGCAGCACAGCCCAGGTTAGCAGCCAGGGAGAGGGCAGAGACCCGGGGTCCTTGTCCAGCTCTGCCCCTTCCCTGCTGTGTGTCTGGACCGGGCTGCCTTTCCTCATCTGGAGAATGCTGAGCAAGCCTAGGCAGCTGGAAGAGAGGAGCAGCTGGCCCTCGAGAGCCTTGCACATTACCCACTCAGGGAGGCTGGCACCCATGCAGGTGCACCAAATACCAACAGGAGGCAGCCTAGCCTCTAAAGAAACCAAGATGCTCACATCCCACAGGTAGCTGCCCCCATCCCACCTCCATCTCCCACACCTTTGCTGCCACACAGATCTTTGCAGCGGCCGACAGGAGAGAGGTGAAGTTGGAGATGAGGATGGAGGGGGACATAGGGGGCCTAGGACTGTGGCTGTTCACAGAGGGAGCGGCACAGGGTAAAAAGAGCCTGCAGGAACGTCTCAGGGGCTGCAGTCCGTGCCCTAGGGGCTCCTCCCTACCCCACTAGAAGATGGGCCATGGAACAGGGAGGAGGCAGAGGAGAAGAGGTGGGTAGCTCTCTACAGAGTGTAAAGGTTAAAAGCGAAGTCTCTGGGGACACCTGGGTGGCTCAGTCAGTTGAGCATCGAACTCTTGATTTCAGCTCAGGTCATGATCCCAGGGTTGTGGGATCAAGCCCCCATGTGTTGGGCTCCATGCTGAGCATGGGAGCCTGCTTAAGATTCTCTCTCTTCCTCTGCTCCTCTCCTCTGCTCTCGTGCTCGTGCTTGCACTCTCTCTCTCTCTAAGAAAAAAAGTGAAGGCTCTGAAGTCAGACTGCTTGGGTTTGAATCTCAGCTCTACACTTACAAGTGTATGTTCTGGGACAAGTCTCTTCTCTTTGTGCCTTTGCTTCCTAATCCATAAAATGGGGGTAAGAATGTTCTACTCTACAGGGCTGTTGGGAGGATAGGCATTCGGTGACTGAGCTTTAAAGAAGGGAGAGAGTGGGGGCTGAAGGCAGAATGGCCCAGCAGAAGTATAGGCCCCAGCCAGCTGCTAGGTCAGGGGAGGGAGAGCCCAAGGGACCCAACCTTCAACCTCCGCAGGCAGGTGTGCCCCTCTCTGCACAGCTACAGCAATGATGCTCCCCAAGAGGAGGTAGAGGGCAATGCTCAACAGATTCAGCCACCAAACCACCTGCATGGAAAGGAGAATGGGCAGGTGAGAGGAAAGCCGCAGCCCCCAGGCTGAAGGTCTACACAGGGAGAGGGCTGGGCACTCACCGGGTTGCCAAGCAGATACACACGGAAGTCTGTGTCATTGATCCCTGAGAAGCGCAGGCCCTGTGGGGCAGAGGACACCCTGCTGATCCAGGGCCCAGTGCATCCAGGCCACACGTGCTCCGGTGGGGGGGAAGACCAGTTACCTTTCACAGATAGGGAGCCCGGGCAGGAGGCTCAGAAAGTGCCAATTCTACATGAGCTCTCGGGGAAGGTGGGTCAGAATCAGGACAAAAAACAGAGCCCTGTCGGCCAGCCACCTCATGCCAGGTAAGGCCTTGCCTAGTTACCCTAGCTCACCCCACCCAACCAAGTCTCAGTGATCTCCTTTTTGGCTCCATTTCCTGGGATAAACTCTAGCCTTGAGCCCTACCTGATAGTTGATAGGCCAGTGCCAGGGTTTGGACGTGAACTCATTGTCCTTGGGTTTGAGACCATTGTTCCCCTGCAGGAAAATGGCAAAAAGAAGCTAGTCAAGGCAGAGATCTAGAGAGCTGACAGAAGTGTGAGCAATGGGCATCTCTGACATATGGCCAAGTGTCCAGAGGAAACCCCCCCCTACCGTCCCCCTCCCTGCAGGGAAGTCAGGTGCTCATTCTCAGTCCCTGTTCACCTGCTTACAACTGCCTTACTTCTCCCAACACACAAGCTTCCATTTCCACCAGAGACAGTCCATTCAGACCCACTATGCTTGAGAGAAAAGAGAATGAAAGACTTGTTTCCTGTGAGCACAAAACATACACCCATCTTTCAGACCAAGGAGAAGGTGTGAAGAGAGCTAGTGGGGATACAAAATCAAGCCGACTTATGTGTTCCCTCAGGAACCCAATTTCAAACACAGAACCAGAAATCTGATGAATTCCCAGACTTGGAAAAAGTTACTTTAACCTAGTGTTTCTCAACTTTTTTTTTTCATTATTGCCCCTCCTGGAACTTTTCAGACATTTTTTCCCTAAATGCCTCCAATGACATTTTAATACCACAGCAATACTGTAAATATGTCTATATACTGGATGACTACCTATGCTTCATACATGAAAAAGTTAAGGGTTTTCTGCCCTCCAAGAACACATTTTACCCTCTGGGTGATATTACCCATTGAGAATACATACTTTACCCTGAAGGAACAAGATTCAGCCCCTTTAATCCAGTAGCTAAGACTGTCCAACAACCTGCCTCTACACGGCAAAATCAGGGCTTTTCAAAGGCAAGAAGGAAAGGATCAGGACCCTGGATACTAAGCACAGGTCTGGTGTCAGCCTCATTATCAGAACAAATTGAGAAGGCACTTCCTGAGAACAGTTGTAAGATGCTGTGAGTTAGGTCAGGGTTTCTCCATTGAAGGGCCTCAGAATGAAGAATGAATCTGGACCCCAAAGGAGCTGTGGAGGGAAATGAATTCCTTCAAACCAGTGCAGTTCAGTCCCAGGCTCAAGGACTCCAGCCAGAGCTATAACAAACCAGGGGCATCGTATTTACTACATTAATGTCAGAAATCCAGTTCCTTTACTAAACCAAGAAATGGAAGGAAGGAAAAGTCTGTAACCATTAGAGGCATATACATTTGTACACCGTTCTCTATGCTTAACACCTTGAGTGGGCTCATTCCAGCTGACCTCACCAGACGAGGCAGCCTTCTCTGCACAGGACTCAGGCCCTCCACTCAGCTGGCAGAAAAGCCCTCTCCCATGCAGTTTCCATCATCTGGACTATTTTGATCTCTTTCCCCATCTTGATGCTACATTGGTTGAGTAAGAAAGCTCCCTTATGCCCTTTTATTCTTTGGCTCTACCTCTTAGATAATGAAAGAAGAAACGAGACTATTCAGACTTAGTCTTAAAATTCTACCCAGACGAGGACACCTGGGTGGCTCAGTTGGCTGGGAGACTGACTCTTGATTCCGGCTCAGGTCATGATCTCACGATTCAGGATATCAAGTCCCATGTCAGGTTCTGCGCTGACAGTGCAGAGCCTGCTTGGGATTCTCTGTCTCCCTCGCTCTCTGCCCCTCCCCCGTTTGTGCGCATGCACACACACATGTGCTCTCTTTCTCAAAATAAGTAAACAAAACTTTAAAAATAAAAAAATTCTACCCAGACCTAGAATGATATTTTGACTGACAGGCACATATTCAAAGGAGCTATGTCATCAGGCCACAGTGACAGCTACAAGCAGAGAGTCAGAGAAGAAGTGACCCAGAGATCACTTGATGTGAAGTCATCACCTCGCAATGTGCAAAAATGACAAAATCTGAATTTTTTAATTTAATCTGGTGGAAGAAGTCAACTATATTTACTGAGTACCGCCTATAAAATCACTTCCAGGGAAGTCCACTTGACAACGGCTCAGCAGGGGAAAAATAACAATCACTACACCTCTCTGCTGCCCTGTGGGTGGAGTGATAATCACAAACCTGACTTGGGATACAGTGACTCTTAAACACCATTCCTGCAGAACACTGGTTTCCATAAGCCAAAGGAAAGGGGTCTCTTCTATACATCCACACTGCAGCAAGGTTTCTCTAACACACCGGGAGAAGTTAAGATAATGGGTAGAACTTTCTCAACTTAAAGCTCTCTTCTCTCAATTGTTCTTACGCCTTTGAGCTACAACTGCTGTCAGATACCAATGATGGAGAGTACAAACAAAGAATCTTATAAAACCTGCAAAAGACTCAATCAGGCCCCCTAAATAGTTCCCAAGTCAAGGAACTTGAGGGGGCTCATGGTAGGGATTTTATGCTGCAGCTAAACAACATGCTCAGGTTAGCTATTCATCCTAATTCATTCTAACCTCAGGTGATGGAATGAACTATCAGCATCTCATGCTCTTCAAGCAAGAGCACTCTGGCTTTCAGGAGCTCTGCCATTTGAACAGATTTGAGAATCACTTAGAAATGGAAGAGTGTAGCAGTAACCAGCACTGACTCTGCCAGCCTCGCTGTGAAGCCCGGATCCACCTCTTACATTTAGCTGTGTGACCCTGGGCAGCTTTAACCTCTCCGTGCCCCAATTCCCTCATCTATAAACTGGGGACAATAATCTCCACAGGACTGTAATAACCACTGAATAAGTAGTTCACGTGCAGTGCTTAGAGTGGTGACTGGCACATAAGAGCTACATACATGTGCACTGGTGTCTGTTGTCATCATCATTATCATCATCACCACTATCATCATTCTGTGATAAGGGAAATGCCTTTGAAAACCAAGTAAACTGTAAGTGAAGACCCTTTCAAAGTCCTCCATGAGGGGGCAGTGGATCTATACATGGCTCCTGATCTGTGATGCAAATTTGTGGATGGCAAGAGCTCATAGAGAAGCCATCGAATGAGAGGGGCCACAGTACCCGGATCATCACCATGTGGGACTCCAGCAAGACCTCAGGAAAACTGGGCTGCAGCACGTCCAGGCTGATGTTCGGCACTAGGCAAAGAAATGACAGAGAAGAAAACCTTGGTTGCACATTCTCCCAGCTGTCCACGGCATCCACACTGTGGCCAGAGTCTGAGTGCAGCCTTCCTGATGCTCTGGCTAACCAGTAGGTAGGAGTGTTGAGGAGACAGAAGAAAGCTTGACCCAATTCTTGATCATCCGCCTTCAGCTTGTGTGAAGCACTCATGAGGCATTTGGAGAAACACAAAGGCAACAGATGATGAGGCCTGTCCCCGGTCTGTCCCTGGTGTGGCTACCGCTCTCGGCACCACCACCCTTCATTATGGTACAGCCTCAAATGCTGCTCTCCCTGCCAGGCAGGTCTGTGAGGACAGGGGCCAAGTCCACATCATCCACCAGTGTCTTCCTGGGGCCCCCAGTCTTCCCATCATACTCACTGAAGAGTTGTTTAATTGGTTAATTAATTAGCTGGTTGGTTAAATTAGGTAGTAAGAAGAATGGAAAATGGGAAGCATGGAGAAAGGAAATCAAGCAAAAGCTTGAAAGCGGTGGTTGGGGAGGACAGATGATGAATCCAAAGATTCACTGAGTTGAAGATGACACTGATGTAGAAATGTCAAACAGGAGCCTGGGAGTACAGATATGGGGCTCAGATCAAGGGCTGTGGCCATCGCTTTCTGTACAAGTGTTGGCTGGCTGTGGGGAGGGGAGGAGCTCTACATAGGGGCATAAAGGGAAAGCACCAGCCTGCTCTAAGCCTTGAGAGTGGAAAGCACCCGTGGTACAGGGGACAGAACAGCCCAGAAGGAGATGAGAGAGGTGGGCCTGCACTGCAGGCAGTCAAGGCGAAGCATTAAATCCAGAGAGAGGCAAGGAAAATGAAAAGAGGAAATTAGCTCTGGTCCTGAGTGAAGTCACTGGTCACTTTAGGGAGAGTTTAAGGAAGACGGGAAGTTCACATGGATGGGAAGGGAAAGGAACTACCTTCATACAAAAACTCGTGTGAAGAGATTCAGTTTAAAAAAGGCAAGAAATGGCAATAATGATACAAAGTGACGGCAGAGTCTATAAAGGTTTATTTTTCTAAGATAAGAGTTACTTATAAATGTTTCCAGGAAGTAAGTTCACTCACGTTTGGGGTTGATATGGTCCTCCACATTCCAGATAGAGTTGAGGGTTTCCTTTAGGTATGGGGTGCAAGTAACCTCCAACTGCTCCCAGCCCCTGTGAAAAGCAGTCACAGATGTCTCTCAGAAGATGTGAAACTCACCAGAGTAGCACTGTTGAATCTCTTAAATACACGGGACTCTGTTCTTTTCAATCCAGGGGCTATGCTTTTATCAACCTCACTCTTGTATTCCACAACTATCACAGAAGTCATCTAGCATTGAGCATTCCCACTTTAGGAAGGTCCAGAGCAGTTAGAAGGTCCAAACCAGATGAACAAACATTGAACTCTCAGTACACATAAAATACCCAAGGGACTCTGGAGTTCTCTGCTCTATAACACACCTGATGCCTTTTCTCCCTCTATTTACCATACAAAAACATGAGGGGCGCCTGGGTGGCTCAGTTGGTTAAGCGTCCAACTTCAGTTCAGGTCATGACCTCATGGCTTGTGAGTGTGAGCCCTGCATCTGGCTCTGTGCTGACAGCTCAGAGCCAGGAGCCTGCTTCAGATTCTGTCTCCCTCTCTCTCTGCCCTTCCCTGCCCCACCCCCACCCCCATGCTCTCTCTCAAAAATAAATAAGCATTAAAAAAAAATTATTATTTTTTTTTAAATACAAAAACATGAGGTAAACATTGACAATGGAGAAACAGAAGTTTCTGGTATACTGCTTGTACTGTGAAAGGAGAAGCATGAGCCTCAACTGGGACATCAATACCCCAAAGACTCACCATTTGGGCAGGACCTTTCCCGAGGAGCCCAGGACACAACCTGTGACGAGATGGATGAGTCTAATTCGACTTCTCAGCACTTTGATCCGGTTTCCAAATTTTCTGTTTATAACCTCAATCCGCCAGAAATCATTGGAGTCTCCTGTCCCATTCTGCCATGTAAATCAAGGAAAAAATACAAAGAAAGCAAGATGACTTTAGAGAACGCATGTTGCATGTCAGGAAGGGGAAATGGCCAGCCTTTCAGATGCCACCATGTTACAAAGGTCAAAGACTAAATGGGCCTCAATGGATAAGGTGGGAAAGGGAACACAGCAACACCCCAAGTGATACACATTCCTCAGCACTCACTATCACAACCAAGAAAAGTAGTGTAACTTCTACAGCCTGCAGTCCGATTCTTCACTCCATGGGACTAGAGTTTAAATTCTAAACATATGTTTTTACTCTTAAACCAAACTCAAGATATCACCCTGAACCAACAGAAATAGATTTGGGTCATTTGCACCCATTACTTGGCCATCTGGACACTTACTCATCTAAGCCAGAAATTAAGACACTTATGTCTAATTCTCCTCAGGAGATACCTGCAAGAAAAAGATGAGTTGTGGCTCCAGTACTGTAGGCTGAGCAAACAGAAAGAGGGTTGGGAAGTCCACCTAGCAGAATCGTTACTGATTCTGCACCAAAGCCTCTGCAAGGGAACATAAGGGTCCTAAGGGTCCTAAGTCTAGCTGCCCACAAGTTGTTTTGTTTTCAAATTACTCCCCAAGCCATAAGTATAAAGCTTCTTCTATTAACTACATCACCCCAAGGTAGTAAAAATCTCAAAATAACGTGGTGATTAACATTGCTCTGCAGAACAGGCAAGTAATCCTTAAAAACAAAGCCAATGAAGATTTGGGATCTGGCAAAGGATAAACTTATATATTCACCTAGGACCGTATTGTGGATCCACGGCTTCTATGTCCAATGTGATTTTATTTTATTATTACTTATTTTTTAATTTTTTAATGTTTATGTATTTTTGAAAGAGAGACAGAGCACAAGCAGGGGAGGGGGAGAGAGAGGGAAACACAGAATCCAAAGCAGGCTCCAGACTCCAAGATGTCAGCACAGAGCTCGATGCAGGGCTTGAACTCACAAACCATGAGATCATGACCTGAGCTGAAGGTGGACGCTCAACTGACTGAGCCACCCAGGCGCCCCCTCCAATGTGATTTTAAAAGAGACCCAAATAGTATTCATATGTAACATTTATTAAGTGTCAGAACATAAGAATGGCCTGGTTATCATGGGAGGAGACAGATGGAGACAAATAGAAGCATATGTTACTTTTCCCACAGCAAACTTAGCCAAAACGTTCCCAATGTTAACAGAGTCCCTGTGCAGCCCCCAATCCTTACGAACATTGCAGAATTCCAGGGAGGATGTGTTCTGCCACATGGCCCTGAGCCAGGCCTCACAATTTTTTACATCCTACTCACACTCCAGTTGTTCACTTACTATGCCATAGCCAGTGACCTGATAGTGCTTTCGGGTCAGGGGGGCCTCATGATAGTGACTGTGCAGGTTCCGAGAAGTCCTAGAAGTTAAAAGAGAGAGAAATATCATCATCCTGGAAAAAAGAGACATGCAGTGTCTCCTCTTTTACTGAGGATATTCAGAATCATCTGTTAGGGCAAGAAAAATTAGAATCTGAACTATGAAATCCAACTTATCAGAAATGTCTTGCCTACTTACTTACAAGAAATACCCAGAGAATCAGAGAATCCCAAACCAGGAAGGACAGATGGTAGGAGTCCTGGACTACATGCCAAGAAAGGGGTTAACTTCAGCAGTCAGAGGGATGACTTATCACATTTGGTGGCTTTGAAACACTTAGCTTGCCTGACTCATGAGGCAGCTTTGGGGAGAAGAAGTTAAAATCTGTATTCTATACCTGCCTGAGCCAGCTAAGCCTCCTCCTTCCCATTTACTCTTTCTACCCTCATTACCAGTTTTACAAAGTGGGGAACTGTGGGGTAAGTAGGAGGATTAATTTAGCTTTTATTTGCTTTGTGCCTCTTATAATAATTCTTACTTTTATCTACAATAAGTGTTCATTATAAAAATTTTGGAAATTTCCAAAAATAAAACTTAACAATAAATAATAACTTTTAATTTGTTTATAAAACAAAATGAAATTTAAAAGTGTCTATAATCCTACCGGATAGGAAAAAAAAAAACAACAAAAAAATACTGCTTATAGCTTTTCTATATACATAATCCCTGATTTTCAAAAAAAAATCTGTACCTGATGATTCTTGTATACATAATTTTTGCAGGGTTGCTTCTGCAATCTATTGTTCCTGTTCACTCTTGCACATGGTGCCCTATTTCCTTGTGTGCTTAGTTATTTTTTACTATGTACTATTCACTGTCACTGAAAAGCTATTTATGGGAATGGATGACAATGTATTTCCCAAAAGCGGATTTATATTTGCTTTTAGGCAGGTACCTAGGAGATATTACCAGTCTAGGATTATGTTTGTTTAAATTCATGGCCTAAAGATATCGAGACCATCCAGATAAAATTAATTTGGGCCACAAATTCATGTGAGGATCAATTGGTAGTTACAACTTTTCAGGAACCAGAAATAGCCCCTCTTCATCCCTGCTCCCCCTGCTCAAGCCCTTTGGGGTTCCAAGTTTAGGGGAAGGATTACTTAATAAATTTACCACATTGGGTGAGCCTAGAGCTTTGAATTTACAACTCTTTCTCTCAAGGCAGACAAAACCAAAGATCGAAACTCAACATTGTGGGGTCAAGGCAGAAGGGGCTGCAGCACCCCACTCATTTCTCTGGATTCCCACTTTCACTTAGATTTTGGCCTGGTAACTCCCTACTGTCTGTCAGCTCTTTGATGCTTTAAGATGTTTTCATATCATTCCAGCATTTTTAGTCATTTCCAGTGAGAACATTGCTTAAATAAAATAGCTTGCCATATTCTCAGAAACAGACTTCTATGTTTTCCTAAAGGCAGCCACTTGAGAAGAAGCTCTGGATAACTCAAATATATATATATTTTTTTCTCTAGAAGAAGGGAAACTCAACAGTACCTTCAAAGTTCGAACTCCCCAAAGCCAAAAGAGGTGGACAAACTGGCCTGCTTGTTTGATCAGCCTTCATAAAATGGCTCTCCCATTCTAGCACAGCAGCCTTGTTCTATTTACTAGAGCCTCATCCAATCTGACTTCTGTTTATTTCCAGCTTAAAAGAACTCTCTACCTTTGGTGCCCATACCACTCATTCATCCCAGAGAGCAAATTTACTTACTCTTTATGTTCTAGCCGAATGATGTCTCCATGTCTTACAAACTCCACTGGTAATGAAGGGTCTAGGGGATCTGCTGAGAAGAAACAATCACTGATATCTGAAATCATTCACTCATTAGTGCCAATTGAGGGCCTACAGGTAAAGAGTTATGGTACAATATGGTATATGTTAGAGGTACAGATAGAGTGCTGGGAGAACAAAGAGAAAGGGCCCCTCACTGTCTCAGAGAAATGCTTGAAAAGACTCTTCAAGGAGGGGAGAATTTTGTCAGGTGAACAAGTGGGGCACAGTTGTATGAAAGAACAAAACACTTTTGATCAATGGTAAATGGTTTCATGAGTGGGAGAGTGGGCGGGAAAGACAGTGGGAACAGGTGAGGGTGTGAACAAGTAGGGCCAGACAGTGAAGGACAGGCCTGTATCTGACAGGTACCGAAGCCCCCACAGGAAGATTTTTAAGCTGAGAAGGCAAATAATAATATTTTCCTTTTAGTAGTAAAAATATAGTATTCCAAAAATTAATTCCATGTAAACGACCATCTGCCCAGCTTTCCTCAGAATCCAATGTTAAACCTACAAATTTTGCCAGTCATTATCTTGTCTCTGGCAAAAACCTACTAAGTGTGAGGCAAAGAAAATGATGAGGTAACAAAAGGAAGGGGCCACATCTTCCAGAAGCCAAGAGCAATCAGGTCTAGCAAGGCAGTGACAATGGCAAAGTTGCTGGCAGTAATCAGCAACACAAAAGGATCTTTGCAAACTTCTGTCCCAGACAGTGAGACACTGACACTCAAGGTCAGGAAAGAGAAATGTGCCAGAACAAATCACTGCCTCTCAAGAGAAATAGAGAATTCAAGTGTAGAGATGCCCATTCGTCTGTGGACTTTAAAGTCTCTGAAAAAGATTAATCAGCAAAGTGACAAAATAAGTCAATGGGGAGGGAATAAGGAAGTTTCAGCTCACATGGATTTGGCGGGGTGGGGACATTTACAGCCATCAAGAACACAGAGACCTAAATAAATAAAATCACAAATGAGAGAGGAGAAATAACAACTGAACCACAGAAGTATCAATCATCATATGAGAGTATTATTTTAAAAAACTATATGCCAACAAATTAGACAACCTAGAAGAAATGGATAAATTCTTAGAAACAAATAAACTATCAAAAGAACACAAAGACCTCAGTATATACGACCCCCACTTCCCAAAGTGCTTATACCTCTCTGTCCTCACACAAAGCCTCAGTTGCCTAGGTGAAATGCAACCACCCTAATCTAGAAGCCACAACGAATAACAGATCCTAGATGTTCAAGGATTTGGTCGATGCCCACATAGCTTTAGAAGTAAAGAGGTCTTGGGGCGCCTGGGTGGCTCAGTCGGTTAAGTGTCTGACTTCGGCTCAGGTCATGATCTCACGGTTCATGGGTTTGAGCCCAGCGTCGGGCTCTGTGCTGAACGCTTGTTCAGAGCCTGGAGACTGCTTCGGATTCGGTGTCTCCTTCTCTATCTGCCCCTCCCCCGCTCACGCTCTGTCTCACTCTCTCTCAAAAATTAATAAATCTAATAAAAAAAAATAAAAAGAAAAAGAAAGAGGTCTTGCCTTACAACCCCTCATTGTGATAGACCACTTACGTTTATCCTGTTGGATGAAAACAATCAATACTAGTACTATAAAGGGATAGAAACAGACTCTGACCAGTGGTGTCACAACATATATCACTGAGGAGTAGGAGGCAAAAACAGTGGTTGTGTGTGCCACATTTCTAGTCTCAAGACCACAGCAAGAAGAGGTGGGGAAAGGAACAAAGAAGGTGAGTTTAGATGAATAGCCGCCCACTGCCACACAAACGCTCAGGAGCAGCTGACTCAAGACAGGCTGAGCCAGGTGGTGTTTACTGAGGAGTCACAGAGAACGCCTGTGACATCGGACAATCAGCAGGGGCTCAGAAGGTGAGCAGGAGATGCCCTCTGTTCTCTTTCTAGCTGTAGCAGAAGGCACAGCCTGCAGGTAGCTAGATCACTGACCAAAGAAAGATCCAGATATAGCCCAAGTCATAAAGTCCTGAGAGCCCATTAAGTGTGCTTCAGAGCAGCTCTGCCCAGGCCAATCAGGGGCAGGCCAGCAGGTACTGAGTGAGGGGCTAAGCACCAGGCTAGACGAGCCCAGCCACAGGCCCTCAGATCAAGACAACTTGAGCTGCACCATATGCTGGGGTCTGCAAGGCTTGGTGTGCTCTCAATTAGGAAGGACAGCAGCTACCATGTGCCCTCAGTTGGGGCTACTCGACCAGCCCCTGGCAGCAAGTCCAGGCAACCAGTTCTGGATTAAGCCTGAGCCTTGGCCCCGCTCTCTAGCTTCAAAATGACAGCTGCCAAGAGTGAGATCTTATCTGTCTTGCTCACTGCTTATCTCCTATGTTGACTGCAGTGCTTGGAACATAGTAGGTGCTCAATAAATAACTGTTGAAAGGATAATTGACCTCAGTAAAGGTATTGCCCAAGAATGATCAGGAGAGCCCACCTCTGTACCATTTGAAGGCATGAGAGAAATGTTAAAAATGGCTCAGAGTGAGCAATAACACAAGAGACATCACTCAGTTCCCTACCGTATTACCTGCATTTGTATTATGTTTCTTGATAATCCACAGATTGTTGTAGTCCTTGTGCAAATAGGTGGTGACCTGAGGGGAAGGGGTGGGAGGAGGTAGGGGGGAGAATACCATCACTATCAGCACAGCCACAGGACAATCAACAACAAATCAACATTGCCTAAGCCTCTTTCAGAATCCCGAGCTGCTGACCCGAGGGGCCATGTTTCCCAATGGGGTTCAGAAGTAACACTGGTAAGATTCTCTCCTTCCATCTGCATTTAGAGGTTTCTCCCACAACAGCCTTTTTGATTTGTCTCTTCATATCTTTCTGCATCTTGTCTTTAAAGTTTCAGCCACCTAGAGGAGGAGCCATGATACCTTGTATAACATAGTCTCCAGCATACAAAGAGGATTTAGTGCATTTTAAGAAGTAATTAAGGGATGCCTGGGTGGCTCAGTCTATTAGGTGTCCAACTTGTGATTTCTGCTCAGATTATGATCTCACTGCTCGTGGGTTCAACCTCCACATCAGGCTCTGCAGCACAGAGCCTGCATGGGATTCTCTTTCCCTCTCTCTCTTCTCCTCCCTCACATGTACACACTCTCTCTCTCAAAAAAAAAAAAAAAAAAAAAAACACCTTAAAAAAAAAAGTAATTAAGACCATGCCTCAAACTTTCTAAATGAAAAATTCATGCTATATTTTCTAGAAAGTGGCCAAATGAAACTAAAAAGCTCCATAAAGATCTCATCCTAGAAGCCTGAAGTTTTAGCCCATAGCCATCCTATATACACTGATTTTTTAAAAATTAAATGTGTATGTATGCATGTGAACATGCCTGTAACACTGTGATGAATCTAACAGCAAAAATTTGAAAACAGTATAAATGTCACTAGAGGAATAGTTAACATGATGGTATGTCCCAGGACAGAATATTACACAGCCACAGGAAACGTCTCTGAGCATTTTTTACCAGCATAGAAAAAGGCTTATAAAATGCTGATGCTGAAAATGGCTGCCATTTATCCCTAGGTACTATTCTAAGCACCAGGCACGTCTTATCTCCATGCTATAGGTACTTTGGTTATCCCCACCTTAATTATAAGGAAACTAAGGTTAAGTAATTTGTTCAAGGTCACCACAGTCTATCAATGGAGAGACATGATTCAAACCAAGGCAGCTAATTCCAATGCTCCCAGGATAGAGACCATCTAACAAACAATTATGCCAATTATGTAAACAAGAACATAAATACCCAGAAACAACAGAAATACTTACAAAGTGAGTTTTTATAACTCCAATTGGACAAAACATGACTGATTTACTTGCAAAGAGATTTGGAATTAGCATTTAAGGAAAAAAATATGCATGTATTATGGCCAATTTGTTTTGTTGGCTTTTACATTCTCAGGAAAAAAAATTAGGACTAATGGTATTAAGAATATACAAGAAACTAAAATATTTTGGCAGCCATAGAGAAAGTAAGTCCATACTCCTGAACACAGATATACAGAGTCCACCTTAGATTTGCTTATGGATCTTAAGATTTTTCTGGTGGTTATGTGTGTGTACTCTGTGTATTTTTTTAAATAAAAACTATTATTAGTAAAATTCCTGTAAGAAAAATTTCTTCTTTATTGTGAGTATAGTCCACGGCCTCTTTTTCCCATTCAAACATTTGTTTTTACAATGCATTTTTCAATAACACGAGGTCTCCAAGAAACACTGGTGTCCTCTAACAACAGAATGTTGTGCATCAAGTCATGTGGATAAAAACTGATCTTCCAGAATTATGTGTAGCTTTTGTCTTTTGGGGGTTTTTTGGCTTTGTTTTTGTTTTGTTTTTTACTTTTCTATATTTTTCAATTTTATAAATGTTATACTTTAAAAATATTTAGGGGTGCCTGGGTGACTCAGTCGATTAAGTGTCTGACTGCGGCTCAGGTCATGATCTCGCAGAACATGAGTTCAAGCCCTGTACCCGGGCTCTGTGCTGACAGCTCAAAGCCTGGAGCCTGCTTTGGATTCTGTGTCTCCCTCTCTCTCTGCCCCTCCCCTATTTTCATTCTGTCTTTCTCTCTCTCTCTCTCTCTCTTAAAAATAAATAAAACATTAAAAAAACCTTTTTTTTTTAATATTTAAAAATGGACACTTAGAGTTGTTGACAAGACGTTAAATCCCAGGGCAGTGAGGGTCACTAGAGGTGATTTAGTCCAATCCCCCAGTTGGCAGATGAAGAAACAGGCTCAGAAAGACTTAGTGTGATTAGGACATGACAGAACCAGACTCGTCCACTCCTTGGCCCCCACATGCTCTCTCCACACCATCATGACATCACACCTCCATGTATGGGCCACAACTGTGTAACCCTAGGACTAGCATGACAGGGTCCTTCTCTCCCTCTGTGCAGTGTAGATGTTCCTGGCCACCATATCTGTAACTTTACCTTGTACAAGATAGCGGCAGCTCCCCATAGAAGGTTGAGCTATGGTTTTCTGCCCTGACTATACATAATGACTCTTCTGGAGAGCCTCAAACCAAAACAAAGGCACAACGAATGGGCTCCATCCCAGATTAATGGAGTCAGAGGTGCTGTACGGTGCCCAGGCATCAGAATGTTTTAAAAGCTCTCCAGTGGGTTCTAAAGTGCTAGAAACAAATGGAGAATCAGGAATGAGAAACTGATACTAACACCCAACACTCTGGGTCAACTTTCTGGTACACTAGTAAATTAAGGAAATAATAATAAGGAATTTTGAAAAGCAAAACTTTTTTGCAAAGTAAAGATACTGGTCATTTTTCAAGAAGAGAAATGTCACTCCCAGCTTCTCAGAACAACAGCCTGCCCTGGAGCCTGCACACCTCCCCTCCCCTCCACTCCCCGTCCCTGTGGCTGAGACTTCTGGCCCCACCACTTTTCAGAAGTGATCTCAGTTAGTTACGAGGCCCTTTACTGCCATCCAAAGACCTCTTTCTTAGCCCTCACTTTCTCTGAGGCCTTTGCAGCACCTGAGCTGCTGACCACCCCTCCTCCTGGGGACACTGTCTGTCCTGTACTCTCCTCCAACCTCCCTGTTCACAACTTCCTTCTCAGCCTCTTCTACTAGTGCCCCTGGGAGCACCTCTTACCACTGCCTAAGTATTGCTGCTCCCTAGGGCTCCTTCGCTGGCTCTCCTCCCTCTGCACACCCTTTTTGGGCAATGCCACACATCCTTCTGTGTTGCTGACACCCATGTGCTACACACTCAGATCTCCTTCCTGAAGACAAGCCCACAACCTAAAATACACAAAGGAAAGTCATCTCCAGAGCTATTCTTCCTCCTCCATTTCTGACTATGGTGAAATAGCATTATCACACACACACCTTGACCAACCTACAGACTTAGACATAGCTCATCCCTGACAGCCACCAGTTTGGGGGCTCTAACACTTGACCTGTAAAGTGTTTCCTGAATCAATTCCCACCTCTATCCATGGTCTTTGCCTCCATTCATCATCCTCTGTCATGATTATTGCGCCCTAACTGGTTCCTTGCCTCCAGTCTGCTCTTCCTTTCAATCCATTACCCTCCTGCTGGAGTTACCTTTCTAACCTAAAAATCTAATCACATATTATCATGCCTTAATAAATCTCAACGCCTCACCAGTGTCCACAGAACAAAATCAAATCTACTGTAACATGGAAGGCCTCTACACAACCTGGCCTCCCCAAACTCTCCCGACATCCTGCTCCTCCCTCTCAAGCACTGTCCACCACAGCCACACCCGACACCCTGACATGGACACAGTGTCACTCACTCAGGTAATAGTCGTGGCTAATCCCCCAGTGTGCATGTCACACACATTATCTCGTACTTTTAACCTACACAGCAACGCCATGATGGAGAAAGGCACTATTTATTTTCCTCAGTTTAAAGATGAGGATACTGAAGCACAGAAAGGTTAAGTAACTTGCTCAAAGTCATATTCTAGTGGAACCAGGATTCAAACCCAGATAATCTAGTCTGGTTCCCAGGTCTGTGTTTGTAACCACAATACTTGACTCATCATCCATGGCATGCCAGGCACTGTGCTAGGTGCTTGCACCATCAGGAAGTGGCCATCAAATAGCAGAGAGACGGAAGGAAGCACTCACAACTCAATGTGGAGAGAGTTATCACATAGGCTTACAAAGCATGCCAGGCAAGCCTCTCATGCGAGAGGCACCTACCACAGTATCGAGTGGAGGTGGGTCATGGTAATCAGAGGGAACACCTACGCTGAAGTCTCAGGAAGCTGGAGCTAGCTAGAGGAAAGAGCAGGAGGGTGCAGGAGGAAGCCTGTTTCAAGTGGGGAAAACAACAACGAAGGTAAAGGACAGTGGGGCAAGAAAGAACAGCGGGTTCAGTCACGGGAAACACTCTGGTATTGCTGCAATACAAAAGGCTCTCTGACCTGCTGCTGGCGGGCGCCAATGCCCTCGGGGTAGAGGTGCCTGTGGGAGTGGAGATAGCCGATGGCCATCCGCAGGTTCTTCACGGTGATCACAGAGCCATAGGCCAGATCTGGGAGGAAGAAGACAGTGAAGGGTGTGAGCAGGCACAGTGGCTCGACTGCCCCTGACTGGGAGGAGCCCCTGAAGCCAAAGAACTCACCGACCCTTTAACAGACTCCACTGGCCCCGCGACCACCTAAAGCAGGATGCGAAGTTACCCTCCAATTTCATCAACTCAAGTGGGAGTTCGCTACAGGGTCTTACCAGTGCCCTCACCCCCCTTCCCTCCTCAGGACTTCAGAAGCAGCTGGTATTAACAGTGCACTATAATAATCAAAGCACTATTTCTAACAGCAAAAGATTAGAAACAGACTGTCTTCAGTCAAAGTCTATACATACAATCAACAGAATAAAGAAGAAGACATTTCATGTCCTACCTAGAATATTCTTCAAGATAGGTATAATGTTATGATAGACTGTTAAGATAATTTTCACTTTGGATCTTGAGAAACTTAACAGAAGACCATGGGGGAAGAGAAGGGGAAAAATTTGTTATAAACAGAGAGGGAGGGAGGCAAACCACAAGAGACTCTTAAATACAGAGAACGAACAGGGGGATGGGGGCGGGGGAATGGGTGATGGGCACTGAGGAGGGCACTTGTCAGGATGAGCACTGGGTGTTGTATGTAAGCCAATCTGACAATAAATTATATTTTTAAAATAATAAATAAATAATTTTAAAAAATAATGTTTACTTTTGCGAAATCCTTTTGTGTCTTTTGAATCTAATACTATATAATAAAGTTCAACGGTGTTCGTTGTTTTTCTTTTTAGCTCTGAATTGAAAAAAAAAAACAAAAAAACAGAGTAAATAGTTTACCCAAGAACATCCCCTCTCCCTGCAGGCCCTGGATTACTGAGAAGCCTCTTTTCCTTCTTATTGTCCCTCTTCTCAGTCCCTTGTAGTCTGGCTGCCCTGCCAACCCCCGTCCACTGACACAGGTCTCACTCTGCCAGTGATAGGCTACTCCCATCTTCCTTTGTTCATTCTTCCTTTGTGCCAATTACACAGTGGATCCAAAGCTGGAGGAGGCCTGGCTGTGGCCCTGGGAGGGCCCAGTCTTGGGGAAGGTGGCTATACACACTAATGAACACAGGACAATGGGCAAATGCTCCAGTAAAGGAGTAACAACATGTGACATGGGGGGAGCCCAGAGCAGAGTAGGATGAATTCTCATCCAAAGAATAAGAAGAGTCTGGCTCGATGGAAGAGATCACAGCTGATCTAAGCCTTTTAAATACCGGGTAGGAATCTGCTAAACCCCACAACTCCATTTTTCTATGTTCTCACTCAGGCTAACATATGCAGCCCTATACACTGATGACCATCTTTGCTTCTTGAAATACTCTGTTCTCCCTTTTCAATTCACACTCCCTCATGGACTGTCCTCTACAGACTTTCCTAACCCCCTTCTTCCTGCATTCCCCAGTGACCTGACTTCAACCCTGTTCTCTTTCTCTTTCTACAGTTTCCGTACAGACATTGGCCACTGTCACAGTATCAATTACTCCTTTAGTTGGCTGATTTCTGCTTTGAAAGCATCAGCTCCAAGCCCACTGGCCCCATTGCATGGATTTCTCCAAACGTCTCAAACTCTCTACAGCAGAACTCAATGTTTGTCTTTCTAAACCAATTTTTAACTTGCTTTCCAATCTCTCATTCTATCCATGGTCTTGGTGGGCCCCCTGTGTTCTAGGCACTGTACAAAGCACTGGAGAGACTAAAAGACAGTCATGCCTCCAAGAGACAATTACCTGGGCTCAAGTCCTCAGTGACATCTTTCCTTCTCTTTCCATGTCCGATCTCCCCTCTACATGCCCATCGGCCCTACTCCTACGGCTGCTGCCATGACGCCCAGCTCAAGTCCAGGGGGTATCCTCTGCCTCCAATTCCCCCCCGTCCCTAGCCATCCTATACTTTGTCATCAGTGTCACCTCCCTATAGCACAGCCTTCCTGTCCTCTTCCCTACTCAAAGGCCCCCACTGGATCTCCAATGTCTGTTTATGAAGTCAAACACCCAAATGTTTCAAACCCTCATAATCTGGGCCCAACTTATCCTTTCAGCCTGATCTTCCAATCCTTCTCTGTGGATAATCTGCGCCTTATGTTGTGTCCTGTTCTTGGCCTTGATCATGCTATCCCCTATGCCCTATATGCGCTCTCCTCCCTTTCCACCCATTCAAATCTACCCATTCTTCCAGAGACTGACTCCAAGGCAACTCAGTCTATGAGCCCATGATGCCCTCCAACCCTCTAGCAGAAGTGATCTCTTGCACCCTTCAATTCACATAGCTCTGTGTTCCCTCTTTATATATTTAACACATACAGTCACCAGATCCTATCCTCTGGAGGGCGTCTATCTACAGCCTCCAATGTGGCAAACATGTGCTCAGTTCTGATCTGTGAATAACTGGATGGATGTGAGCCACAGGATACCACGGTGGAAACTGACCACTAGCACTGGACAGCCTTGCCCTTTCACCAGATTCTCTCTGGCTGGCTTCCCACAGAGCTGACTTGGATGCTTCCACAGTCACAAATAAGTCATTCTTTAGCAGCAAAGAGCTCGCTACTCAGGGTGTCTTTCTCCACCCTGTGTCCCTAGTCACTCTCTTGAGTGCCTGCCTGTACCAGATCTAACTGGATCTTTCTCCCAGTTCACCATCTATAGGCTAAAATAACTCAAGCTATCATACATGTCTTTTCCAATTCACCTCTCCAGAAAGGCTTCTGCCCTTCTACTTTCATAAAGGCCAAGAGATACTCACGTTCAGGGATGGAAGCATTATGAAGGTTGTTGCCTGAAAGCCGGGCCTGGAAGGCAGAACTGAAGAAGCCATCACCAGGACCACTGTGGGGAAAGGAGAAGAGAGACAAGTTCATGGAGGGAAACTGCAATTTCCTGGGAACCCTAGGAAGAGTTCTGTACAATCGGTTTAAGAGAGGGGCGTCTGGGTGGTTCAGTCGGTTAAGCGTCCGACTTCAGCTCAGGTTACGATCTCGCGGTCCGCGAGTTCGAGCCCCGCGTCAGGCTCTGGGCTGATGGCTCAGAGCCTGGAGCCTGCTTCCGATTCTGTGTCTCCCTCTCTCTCTGCCCCTCCCCCATTCATGCTCTGTCTCTCTCTGTCTCAAAAATAAATAAACGTTAAAAAAAAAAAATTTAAGAGAATTACAATGGAGTGGTGATGTGGTATCATGGGAATGACACAAATAATGGAGGTGGAGACATAGGGGTCCAAATCCCAACTCAGCCACTTGCTAGTGAGGTGATCTTCAGAAGCACCTCACTTTGTTTAGCCTCAATTCCTCATTTATAAATTGGGTTATTTAAAAAAAATCAAAGAACTCAAAAATGATCGTGATTGAGATAATATGTACAAAATGCTGACATTTAGTATCTACTTGTTAAATGGGAGCTGCTGCTGGTGTTGCTGTGATAATTATCCTCCAACCACACGATTTATTCTGGCCCATCCCTGTTAAACATAGGGACTCTGTTTAGGGATAAGGGGAAGCTTGGCTATTAGGAAATTCTCCTCTTCCTTCAGGTCAGGGTGCTTGCTTTTCTGAGCCCTCTGGATACCCAGAAGATAGAACATAGGAGGAAACAAACAGGTAAAACCTATCCATCTCTTTAATATCCCAACCACAGACCCAGGAGATCACATGCCCCCCCTCTCCCCCCCATGGGCTTAGAGGCAAGAGGAAGACTATAAGCGAGAGGCTAGAAAGGCTCTGCTGTACCTTTTGTTCAGCACCATGAAGTGAACAGCGTAAGTGGCTGTGTAGAGAGTCAGGGGCAGCACTATGAGGCACAGGATGCGAGCAGTCAGGTGTTTTCCCACGGTCACCTGCAAACAGAGCCAGTGAGGGGTGCTGGGCAAATGGGGCTTTATTCTACCTTATACCTTATATGCACATTATACATGGGTTTTTATGTATCAATCAAAATCATAAAAGATGGAAAAACTAACAGCCAACAAGAAAGAGTATGTGGAAACCCTAGCCTTTTCATAACACCCCACCACCTAAGCACTGCAGGGGGTTGAACATGGGCCAGCCCTCTGCTACCTGCCCGGGCCCTCACCCAGGACCTCAGCCCAGCACTGTGCCAACAGCAAGACACTGCGTGCATCTTCAGCCTCATCACTCATTAGTCCCCTCTGCACGGTCACCGTGCTTCCAGTACTATGCCAGCCCCACCCATCACACACATAATTGCTCCTTATCTTAACATCAGGTCTCAGCCTCCTCCCAGAAGCCTTCCTGGACCACATGACCTGGGCTCATACCCTCCTCTGTGCTCTCACAGCACTTTTTGGCTGGAGTAATTGCCTGTTTAATTATTTCTCTCTCCATTGTCTCTGGAGAACAGGAATCCTTATTTTATTCATCTGCACATTCCATGCTTCACACTTAAAGGGTAGTCTGTCTGTATTTTCTGAATGAATAAATGAACTTGGAACTTTGGCTCAGAGGTGATGGAGAAGCATTATAGCAAAGTAGTTCAGGCCTGGAATCAGCTTCCCCTAAGTCTGAATCGTAGATCTACGTTTTACTCTTGTATGGTCTTGGGAACATAATTACCTCTCTAGGTCTTGATTTCCTCATTTGTAAGGAGAAGGTAATAACTACCTACTTCATAGGACTGTTATGGGAGGTAAATGAGATAATAAACTAAAGCATTTTGCACAGTGCTTGGCACAGAATCAGCTAATAAACTCTAAAGTAATAAACTCTAAAGGCCCTTATTGGCCTCCAAATCTGGAGACCCTGGGTGAGAAAAAAAAAATTGTGAGTTCAGAAAGTCATCCTACCCAATTGACCTAACATCCCATGCAGCCAGCGTCTGCCATATATTTGTCATGAGCCCAGCTGGACAGAATCCCCTGGCTAGATAGTTTGTAGAGTATTTGAAAAATATCGCAGAAACAAATGCCAAAAGAAAATTCCAAGGATGTTAGTTCATCCTCTCCCTTTACACCTCTCCAGCTTCTCAGCCATGGCCTACTTTCTGCTGTCACGCTGCCTACGGACGGTGGCCAGATGGATCCCACCTCGGGCCCAGAATACAGCCACTCCATCACCTGCACCAAAGGCAGAGAAAGGCCCCTGGCTCTGCTGAGCAACACCACGGAGCAATGACATTTCTACAAGCACTTGAGTTCTCACCACTGAAAGACTGAGGTCTCCAAACAGGTGCCAAAGGTCTGAAATGGTGTTCCACCCCACTTGCAGGATGATAAAGAGGCCAACAAACTTGACCCCTAAAGCACCAGCCAGATTAATGCCAGTCAGGCTGAGCCAGAACCACCAGGGGGCAGAGAAGGGCCTGAAAACCAACAAGACACAGAGTTCAGTTTGGCAGCTGGGACCAAACTCAAAAGCAACAGCAATAGTGGGGAAGGGCAGAGGTTCTGTGACTCTGAGAGGCTGTGCCTGCCATCCTTCTTGAGGGCCCCTAATCTCAGGGGACCATGACTTGGCTCCAAGGAGGATGTGGTCACATGCAGGAAGCCATGCGACAATGAGGAGGATATTTTTCTGGGGAGAGGGGTCATAGCTTTCAAAGTAAGCAGGCTTATTCTTTAGTAGTGACCAGTCAAGAAGAAAGAAAAAGAAAATCCAGAGAATCCCACTGATTCAGTCAGCCATCTCCTTGGTGTCACCTGTGGACCTTGAAAAGCCAGCAATTATTGAGTGCTTACTATGTGTCAGGTGCTGTTCCTAGTACTTTATACGGATAAACTCTTTAACCTTCACTATAAGCACATGGAGGTAGATATTATTATCTTCTTTTCACACAGGAGAAAACCGAGGTACAGAGAGGGTAAGCAGTACAGCCAGCAAGTGGTGGATGGAGCATGGTCCTAACCGCGGCAGTCGCTTCCAAGGTTTGTCATACTTACAGCACTCTGTGCTGTGATTTTCTGATTAGCTGGCTGCCTCCCCAGCCAGAGTGAAGGTTCCTTAACTGCGAGACCTGTGTACCTCTGTACCTCCAGCTCCTCACACAGTAACCTGGCACATAGTATGTGTTCAAGAAATGGCAGGTAGAAGTGTATGTGGTAGAAGGAGAAGATAACCCAAAACCACAGGGAGATGGTAGTCACTGGATCCGGCTTTATTAGCATAATATAATTTAATGAGCCTGGCCATGGTGAAACCAAGTTGACTCCTGGAAAAGCCTAGTTAAAGTCAGCTCTTTTGGTTTGAATAGAATGAATAACCTACTCTACTCTCTAGGGGCAGAAGGATGATCTGGAAAAGACTATTCTGGAGGAAGACCAGACCCTCCAGAACAGCTCCAGAACTGACCAGTCCTCTTGATGGGTATGGATCATTTAAGTCAAACTTTATATATGTTATTCCCATTGGTAGGTTGGGACTGGATGTAACCACTGAGGGTAGGGACACAAATAGTTCCCAGGCAGTTTATGTCCGATGCCCTGCCCTCTGGGACAGAGAATGTGAAAGATAAAGAAGAAAAGATAAAGAAGAAAGATAAAGAAATGCCCTGGGATCTCCTAACCATCTTTGGTGCCAAGGGGTGGCTTAGAAAATGGTGGAGTTAAAAAAAAAAGAGGTTAGAGTGGGAGAGAGCCAAAACATAAGAGACTCTTAAAAACTGAGAACAAACTGAGGGCTGATGGGGGGGTGGGAGGGAGGGGAGTGTGGGTGATGGGTATTGAGGAGGGCACCTGTTGGGATGAGCACTGGGCATTGTATGGAAACCAATTTGACAATAAATTTCATATATTTAGAAAGAAAGAAAGAAAGAAAGAAAGAAAGAAAGAAAGAAAGAAAGAAAGAAAGAAAGAAAGAAAAGAGAAAAGAAAAGAAAAGAAAAGAAAAGGAAAGGAAATGGTGGGGTGGGGGAAGGCATTAGGACTCCTCCATGATATCCACAAACCCCTACCCAAATCTACCCCCATTGTAAAAATAATAATAATACTCTTAAAAAAGGCAACTGACATTTTCTTAATCTAATGTAAGGCAAAAATACATAGAAAACATTTTAAAATATATTTTTATGATCTAAAATGGGCAATCTAAGTTCTAAAAAAAAAAAAAAAAAGTATGCTTGCCTTAAGTTCAGCTTTAAGACAAGTCCTGAAGGCATCTACCCTGTCTCTGGCCATTATAGAAATTTTGGAGCTTCCACAGCTTCTGACCCCACCCCCATGCCAACCCCTGAAAAGATGGTGTTTCTGACCTGTTGGCACAGGAGTTGTACTTGACCATGCTCAGCATAGCAGCCATGATGAAGAACATCAAGATGGGGTCAAGGAGGATGTACTGGGACAGAGTGAGACATCCTGTGTCTGAAAAACACGAGCTCAGTGGTCAAAAATGTAGAAATCAGAGATGGGCCCCTCTGAGAACCAAACACCCCAACAATAAGAAATAGTGCCCCTTACACTTAATTGCATGTAAGCATTTATGCAGTCAAGACCAGATAAGCCACTGAGTCACCAGGGAGGTGGAAGGCCACAGCTTTGGGGTACACCGAAGCCCAGGAGTAGGAAACTGTATCTCACACTGCTTTCAGACCCATGACCCAAGAAAGGACCATGTCATTCAATCAGACGGAGCAGTCGTGAGACGAGGGCTCTTCCTCATTTCCACCAGCAAACGGGGAATTCTGCCGCCCTGCTTATGTAACCGCAAACTACCTATACCTAGGGTAGAGTCTTAGGATTTACATGAAGTCTCTGTTGGGAGCTGATCCTCCACACAGGCACCAAAGTATCGTCTTTAAAACAAAATTTCATTACATCAAGCCCCTGCTTAAAGCCTTCAAAGTCTTGCCATCTCACTCAGACTAAGCAACCCCTCATGACAGCTGCCAAAGCCGGCACGGTCTCCCTCCCTGTGCAACCTCCTCTCCCAGCACTCTCTGCCTCACAGACTCCACTATGGCCACACTGGCCTCCTTACTGTTCCCTGAAACCACTAAGTGCTGCCTTGTACCAGGACCACTGAACATGCCGTTCCCTCTGCCTGAACACTTTTCCCTCAGATCTCTCCATGGGTTAATCTTCTGCTTCACTCAGGTCTCTGCTCAAGGAGGTCACCTCCTCAGGGAGCTGCTCACTGGCCACCCTACCTACAACAGAATCCCTCCCCATTACTCTCTCCCTTATACCACTCTATTTTCTACATCGCACCATTGTTGAAGTTGTTACATTTCAG
Source organism: Panthera tigris (assembly GCF_018350195.1). Classification (NCBI taxonomy): domain Eukaryota; kingdom Metazoa; phylum Chordata; class Mammalia; order Carnivora; family Felidae; genus Panthera; species Panthera tigris. Next base: position 121,385,582 of record NC_056665.1, read on the forward strand.
ACTTACTAATTTACTTGCTTATTTATCATCTGTGCCACTTGAAGGTTAGCTTCATGACAGCAAAGTGTCTCATCAGCATACCCTCTGAGGCCAAAAAAAATGGCATGGCACAGAGGAGATGTTTGAAAAATAGTTATGGAACGAAAAAAGAATAAATGCTGAATGGGTGAATAACTGAAAAAGGAAATCAAAGACATAATCCTCTGTAGAAAGGCCCTATAATCTTGCAACATATCTGTCAGAACAAAGCCAGATTCACCCATGAAATACCCACCTAACTTGGCCTGGACTTCTTTAAATGTAAGTTCTATGAAGTCATGAACTCACTTTCACAAAAACAAGAACAGCACAGGATCAATTTCTATGGATCAGCTCTCATTTATCCATGTGAGAAATAGCCACAGAAAATATTTAAGTTCTCATTTTGCTATGTCCTGCCACCCAGCTACTTCTGAGACATCTGTACTTGCATTCAGTTGAAATCAGTTACCGAATGCGAACTTATAGTAACCTGAGAGAAGCAGAACTAGAATCATAAGCCTCCTTCAAATACATAAATGCACACACGCACACACACAAATTTATCTTCTTATCTACACCAAAGTCAAATGTGGATAACTTGGAGGTAATCTATTCCTTGGGATTATGTATGCGAGCTCTCTCCTCTAATAATATAAAGGGTTGCTACATACAACTATTCATATATGTAAATATTACTGGTGAAGAAAATAAGATTTGTAATACTTCACCCAATCCTAAAGTTACTGGGCCCATGGATAGGATCCTTAAATATATTGATTTCTAACTATATTCATACTGTGGCAGTCAATTTCCTAAGAAATATGGTATAAGACAACTTACCAAAGGTGAGAAGGGCAGCAGTGAGCATTGCTGCTGGGAGGGACTTGGACAGCTCCAATACAATGAGGTAGGCAAAGGGGACCAGCAAGGAACCAAGGAAAGCACAGAACTATGGAAGGAAAAGAGAAGCAGTCAAACAGCCAGCTAAGCTAAGTATCAGAGACCTACTTGACTTGGTACAAACTAATGTTTAAAATGAAGGATTTGGGGCGCCTGGGTGGCTCAGTCGGTTAAGCATCCGACTTTGGCTCAGGTCATGATCTCACAGTCCGTGAGTTCAAGCCCTGTGTCAGGCTCTGTGCTGACAGCTCGGAGCCTGGAGCCTGCTTCAGATTCTGTGTCTCTCTCTCTCTGACCCTCCCCCATTCATGCTCTGTCTCTCTCTGTCTCAAAAAATAAACAAACATTTAAAAAAAACTTAAAATGGAGGACTTTGATGCAGGCGTGACTTGGTGACCTGAAATCACCTGGAATATCTATAAATAAGAAAGGGCTGTTGTGACAGTGAATCGTCATATCAAGCAACATTCATGTGCCTACTGAGCACCAACTTGAACACTGATATGAAATCAGCAAAGTTCAGCCAAGTAGGTGTGGGCAGGCTGGCACAGTGGTTTCAAGTAGGGGACTCCGAAGTTGGACTGCCCCATCAACTGCCAGCTGTGACCTTGAACTAGTGTATCTCTGAATCTCAGCCTCCCTATCTGTGTAATGTGAAAAATAAGGGTTCCTACCTCATAAGGTTTTCTCTGGAGATTAAATGAGCTAGTTTTAGTAGCACACACAAGGTACTCAATAAACATCAGCTTCTATTACAAAACTGCGGGTGCAAGTTGAGAAAGACTTCTCTAAGGTGTTTTCATATTCTAGAGAACTCTAATGTTATTTTTGTTATTTCTCCCTTGGCTCTCTTCTTCGATCACACCAGAAATCACTCTTTAATCTACAGGTTGCATTTTGATTCTGGAAAAAAGATTACCTGACACTTAAGTATCTGGAGAGCTGTGTTTTGTTTTGTTTTGTTTTGTTTTGTTTTGTTTTGTTTTGTTTGGAACCACCAGCCTTCTCTCCACCTCCCTACCCTGTCCATCAAAAGTAAATAGACAAGCTGGGGGAATGGAAACTCTTACATCTTGGTTGCCACTTTTTATCAATAGAAAGCAATGTATCCTAGTGTGAAAGAATACAAGGCTGTTATATTTGGCCTTCTCAATTTCCACAGTAAGTCCATAGTGAGTCAGACCTATATCCAATTACGTACGCTATGTGATGTTCAAAAGTCACTAGGAGGACACAGAATCACTTAAGAATGTGAACTTGAGGGTAGGGGAAAACCTTGTTTAATATGGTATGACCATGCAAATCATCCAATGGTTAGCCCAAATAAGCATATAGCATTTATCCAAAGCGTTTTGAGCTCCTTAAGGAGCTTGTAAATAAATACAACCTGTTTGAAAGCTCCATGTCAGAGGTCAGATTTTGCAGGTTTCATTTAGCTACAGATAAGGGTCCCCACAGAGTTGGGTATTTAGGCCTGGCCATGCTTCATCAAGGCTGGTGCTGGGACTGGGGACAAACACATAGCCTCCCTAAAAGACTGGAAAACCCCTTTTGGGTGCCTGAACCCTTCACAGGGAAAGAAGCAGGGGCCTGATGGCAGGGGTGTAAAGATGCTAAAATCTTAAGAAGGGTCCTCAGAGGTAGGCAGTGCTCTAGCAGTTGTGGCCATGGAGAGGGATGATGTGTAGCCTGTCAATGTGCTGAGGCCAATGTCAGGGCTGCAGGAGACTCCTGGCTGCCTGGGTCCTAGGTTACTCTCTAACTCAACATCTGAAGCCTCACATGGGCTGGGCAATAGGTGACACTGTGTGCTTGCTCCTACCTATGCAATCTCGGTATTATCTGCAGCCTCCCTTCCCTTCTTACTTACCCAGTTCTGAATCTCTATGCCTGAATATCTACTACAGGATGTGGGTCCAATCATCCTCCCTTCCACTGCCACATAAAGTCCCTCTGTCTACACTTGCTACCCTCCAGGGCTTCCAATTATTATGTTCTGAGTGTGGCCCCGGGGTTCAGTCTAGAGCAAGTCAGGAAGCCTTACTCCTCTCATTCCCATGTAGTTGTGATGCTCATATTTATCCCCGGGCTTCTGGAACAAAAAAGTACCATCATACCCACTCAGGTAGCCAGCAAGACCTATCAGCATCTGAGGAGAGAAGGAGAACAAACAAAAAGATGATGAGAGACTTTTAAGATTCCTCTGTCCCCTGAATTTCCCTCCAGCTGCACCCAGACTTGGTTTCCCTTGACAACTGTCCACAGGAGTTGCCAATGTGACATTTTCTCCTGCAGCTGTTGCAGAGCAAAGAATCGTTTGTCCACAGAGCTCTTTGCTTGAAACAAATCCTCTCTTGTGTTGAGGCCAAGTTCTTGGGAATAGGGCAGATTGAACATTTAGGAAGAAAAATCCCACAAAGAAAAATCCCACTGGCAAGGCCAGTGAGGGGCTCTCTCGTTCAGCCTTCTTTCATTTGCTATGAAATAAAACGTGACAGCTCATGGGGGAAGCCATGGGCAGGGGCTGATTCCTGAAAGACTGATCCACTGAAAGGGAAATGAGATTCCAAGTCAGAATGAGGATGGAGAAAAGTGGCCAAGGAGTTACATACTAGGAATGGGCAGAAGGGAAAAAAGAATGCTAAGACAGACAGACTTTCCCAGAGGAGAAAAGTCCCAGTGGAAAAAATACAAAAAGGCCAGAGACCAGTTTCTCTTATTTCTAATATTTCAAAGGAGGGCAACCTTGGCACGTTCCAAACCAGAACAAATCAACTATTATACTAAGACTGAGATTTGTGAGTCCTTCAAAACGTTCAAGAAGATCAGCTCCTTCATGTCTATCTTTCCATGGCTATCGACAGTGTAAAAGTCTAGTTTCCACACAAGCAATCAGAAGCTCCTAAGACCTAAAAGGTGTCAGCAAATACCAAGCATTTTTAACAGCCCCAGAATGCCCTAGCTGGACCCCTATGCCCCAGTTAGGCTGTGTGGAAGGATAGAGTACATTGGCTGTATTGAGAAAGTCCCTCCCTGAGACGCTGCTCGTGGGTCTGGACCACTGGGTCTAGATCACTAACCAGCTCCTGTTTTACTTTAGTTCTAACCAGTTCCACTCTCTATAATTCCATGGCAAGGAACAGAAGCCAAAATGCTTATAAATGATTACAAAGCCTTGTTAAAAAAAAAAAAAAAAAAGAAAAAAGAAAAGAAAGAAAGAAAAGAAAAAGGAATCCTAGGGCTCAGAAGATAACATAACTAATTTAATATAAAATAAGAGAAGGAATTGAAAAGACGGAACTATCCAAATACCTAGATGGACAAAAACCAACAGGTGGCAATTAAATGGATGCCCCTTCCCACCTGGGATTTCAGAAGACAAATTCGCCTGGAGCTGGTATAAATTCCCAGACTGCTTGGCTGGTCTGCTAGAGTGAAGAAATGCACAGATGGTCTGCATCTCAGCTCTCTGATTGCAGACAACACTTAATATCTCTGAGCTACAAGTAATAAAACCTTCCTTGCAGGGGGTTGGGAGGATTAGAGACAGGGCAATAAGTCAAACGCTGGCACTGTGCCAAACACTAGTTCCCTCACAGTTAAAAGGGTAGCCCTTAAGGTTAAAAGTAGCCCTGAGCTAATTTTCTAACTAACTCGTTCAGATCAATAATAATAATAATAAAAATAATAATAAAAACCCTACTAGAATAATGGGAAAATTCATAGAAAACAAAATAATAATGGCTAATTAACATACGAAGAAAATGTTCAACTCAACTCATAAAGACATGCAAATGAAAACAGTGACACACCATTTTTCATTCTCAAATTGGCAATGTTTTGAAAGTATGATCATACCAGCGCTGGCAATGGTACGGGGAAAACAACGCTCAGACACTGTTGGTAGGAGTATATATCACTATAATATTTTTGCAGAAGAACTTAGCAATAAGTAACACAAATTTAAGAGTGCATATCCTTTGACTCTTTAGTTTGGCTCCTAAGAAACTTTTAGATACACCTACATAAATAATTACGAAAAGATAAATGTACAAGGATGTTCATTGCAAAATCTTTTGTAATGTCTGAAAACTGGAAGTAACATAAATGCCCACCAATTGAAGACGGATAAAATAATTCATGGCACATCTGTATAATAGAATAATATACAACATTAAAAAGAATGGACTGCAACAGCCATAAGGAAGGATGAGATCATGCCATTTGAGACAACATGGATGCACCCAGGAAGTATTATGCTAAGTGAAATAAATCAGACTAAGGAAGACAAACACCATATGATTCCACTCATAAATGGAATCTAAAAAAAATGAACAAACAAAAACAGAATCAGACCGATAAATACAGAGAACAAACTGGCAGTTGCTAGAGGGAACGGGGTGACGGATGGGCAAAATGAGTGAAGGGGAGAAGGAGATACAGGCTTCCATCTATGGAATGAGTAAATCATGGGAATAAACAGCACAGCATAAGGACTACAGTCAATGATATTGTAATAGCAGTGTAACACCACAGCTACACTTGTGAACACAGCATAATGTATAAACTTGTCAAATCACTAAGTTGTATACCCGAAACTAATGTAACATTGTGTGTCAACTATAATCAAATTAAAAATAAATTAAATAAATTTTTTAAAAATGGAGCACATTTTATGTACTAACATGGAAAGAAGTTAAGATCTATCATGTTTAAAATAGAAGTTGCTGAACAATTTTAGTCTGGTCTGATTTATACATGTCAATTGTTCGTGTATATGTATAAATATACACACACTTACATTTGTATAAAGAATTTCTAAGAAAACATTTAAGAAACTAATAGAAATATGGGGAAAGGTAGCTTGTGACCTTTTACTTTCTTCTGTGCAGATCAAAATTTTCACTACGTGCAGGCATTTTTCTTTAACCCAGGGCTGGGGGCCAGTGTGGAGTAGCAGGTATCAGCCTCAGTACTGCAGGAGAAAACTTCCCATTTGCAACTTCAAGGGGCTTTCTGAGTCTTTGACTGGTTTGGCCTTAGAACCTATGAAAGCTGCTGTGTTCATCACTCTCTTTCAACCAGGCAGAGCACAGGACCATCAGGAGATAAATCGGTGGGGCAGGGTGGTTTAGAAAGAAGCCTCACATTTCTCCCTTCACACAGGGACCAGATGTGAAGCAAGGAGGGCTTAAGTAAAAACAAATCAACCAATATTCCACATGCTTCACTGTGCTTAGCACTGGGGGACTCCAAAAACACACAGGCAGTCCCCAGCTGGAAAATTGTGCTGGCTCTCCTAGGAAAAATCTCCTCCACTGCTAGCCCAGTGCAAACATTCAACACATTCCACTGCTTAATTGTATGGTAGTAACAGATGTCATCCGAGTACTGGGGCAAGGCCAGTTTCATGAGGCAGTGTGGTAGAAGAGTTGAGAGTAGACACTAAGCCAGCCTAAACCTTGACTCTGCCACTTAGGAGCTTTCCTCCCTATGGCAAACTTCTTTTCCTCCCTGTGCCCCAGTTTCCCCACTGGCAAAATGGAGATACAATGGTATCTACTTCATAGCTTATTCTGAGGATGACATAAGATAATGTATGGAAAATAACTAAAACAGAATAAGTTTTCAATTGCTCTGATTTTTATTGCTGTTATCTTTAAAAGGAGACAGAAAGAGGCATAATATTTTCTTTTTTAAAACTTTTTTGAATGTTTATTTATTTTTGAGAGAAAGAGAAAGTGCAAATTGGGGGGGGGGGGAGGGGACAAAGAGACAGGGAGAGAAGAATCCAAAGCAGGTTCCAGGCTCTGAGTTGTCAGCACAGAGCCTGATGAGGGGCTAGAACCCACAGACCACAAGGTTACGACCTGAGCCAAAGTTAGACACTTAATTAACTGAGCCACCCAGGTGCCCCAAGGCATATTTTCCACTCTGGCTCTGGGCTCAGAGCTAATTTTGAATTTTTATTTAATATTTATTTTTGAGAGAGAGACAGAACATAAGCAGGGGAGGGGCAGAGAGAGAGGGAGACACAGAACCCAAAGCAGGCTCCAGGCTCTGAGCTGTCAGCACAGGGCCCAGCGTGGGGCTCGAATTCACGAACCATGAGATCATGACCTGAGTCGAAGTCAGATGCTTAACTGATGAGCCACCCAGGTGCCCTGTGGGCTCAGAGCTAATTTTGAAATAAGCCACCATCCCACCACCCCCTCCAACCCTCCCTGGCCCCTACCCAGTGCTCTTGCGCCCCTAAGCCTGCCTATCACAGCCTACCACCCCTGTCTCTCCTCACCCATGCCTTCATCCCCAAGTACCCATGCTCCAAGATGACTCCCCAACTTCCTAACAGACGAGTTCCTGTCCCCTTGGTGCTAATGATCTCAGCCTTCATTTAGGAAGAAAAGGCTGATCCATTAGCTTTCTCAGAGGTGGTTGTTTTTAAAAGACTAAAATGAATTCGGATTGTGGGATTTCTAATTGTAAAACATGTGAGAGGTATAGGTCAAAGAATGTGCATGCTGGGAGTGGGGAGGGGGAAAGGTGTTGTGCTCCCTTGTAGACAGTCAGCTGCCCTAAGCAATCTCTGCTTTATGCAATATGTTCCTTTTCTTCATTTCTTTTGGTTTTTGGAATTGAGATAAAATCCATATACCATAAGATTCACCATTTTCAAGTGTATAATTCATTGGTTTTCAGCATACTCACAAGGTTTTGTAACCATCACCTCCACCTAATTCCAGAACATTTCATCACCCCAAAAGAAATCCCATACCCATTTGCAGTCACCCCCCAATCCTTCCCCACCAGACCCTGGCAACTACTAATCTGGTTTCTGTTTCTGTGGATTGGCCTATTCTGGACATTTCATATAAATGGAATCATACTATGTGGCCTTTTGGGTCTGACATCTTTCACTTGGCATAATGTTTACAAGACTCATCTATGTTGTAGCATGTATCAATACTTCATTCCTTTTCATGGATGAATAATATTCCATTGTATAGCTAGCTGTACCATATTTTTAAAATATCCATCCATTGGTTGATGGACTGCCTCCCCATTTCTGAGCCCAGAGGACTCCTAAAAACACCAAAGATTTACCATGTAAGCAGCTGGACTGGAATGTCAGGGATTTCTTTCCACAAACCCAAGAATTATTTTTTTTTCAATATATGAAGTTTATTGTCAAATTGGTTTCCATACAACACCCAGTGCTCATCCCAAAAGGTGCCCTCCTCAATACCCATCACCCACCCTCCCCTCCCTCCCACCCCCCATCAACCCTCAGTTTGTTCTCAGTTTTTAAGAGTCTCTTATGCTTTGGCTCTCTCCCACTCTAACCTCTTTTTTTTTTTCCTTCCCCTCCCCCATGGGTTTCTGTTAAGTTTCTCAGGATCCACATAAGAGTGAAACCATATGGTATCTGTCTTTCTCTGTATGACTTATTTCACTTAGCATCACACTCTCCAGTTCCATCCACGTTGCTACAAAGGGCCATATTTCATTCTTTCTCATTGCCACGTAGTACTCCATTGTGTATATAAACCACAATTTCTTTATCCATTCATCAGTTGATGGACATTTAGGCTCTTTCCATAATTTCCACAAACCCAAGAATTAAATACAAGATTGAGACTCTGCTCCAACCATTTGAAGAGAGCTGTCAGTCATCACACTGCTTACCTTCCCCAGAGGTGGGTGTACATCAAAGAAAAAGGTACGGTTGATATAATAACTTCCCATTTTTCCAAAGTGAGTCTCATCCCAACTAAAGGAAAAATAGACAAAGAAATAAGAATTTTTAAATTATCATACAATCCAAATAGCCGTAATACAACATTGTTAAAATTACAGTTAAAACCAAAGGCTATAAGTTTTAATCAGTTAATGAGAAAATATGGATTAAAAATTTTTTGACACGTTGGGACATGTAGCTGCTCAGTTGGTAGAGTATGCAACTCTTGATCTTGGGGTCATGAGTTTGAGCCCCATGTTGGGGGTAGAGCTTACTTAAAAAAATTTTTTTTGACACAAGTAAGTGGAGGAAGACATCACACTGATAATTAACCTTTATTGAGATAGATGAGAAAGGTTAGCAAATATTTACCAACCGGTTATAAATTTAAGTGAAATCTATACTTATTCTGTAGCTTGAGCTTCTATTCATTTTAATAGAACAGAGTTTTCCTATAAAATAAAAAGGCTTGAGGTAAGGGTTTTCTCTCAAGTCTGTTACCTTCTGACTCCGAGACTACTTTGCTACTAGAAAGCAGATTACTATTGCTATTACAAACTACACCGTGAGGCTATTGAACAGTAAGAGACTACAAACTGGTTGTCACAGGAGTCTAATTCCACCCGTTAACCCTCTGATACTTAACCTGCTGACTATGAACTCACTGAGCTTATTATAATGAACTTATCAGTATATAAAAATTGAGTTAAGAGCCTACCTAGAAGCTATCCTCATTGCACAAATTATTAAGCAAGTAAATAAGTGATTCTAATATGTTAGCTTTTAAACACAATGCAGAGATCTTGTTCTTCTATATGACCTTTTCACATCCTGCACAAAGACTTTACGGAAGCAGCCCAGTTAATCCGGTACAACCTGGCTATTTCTGTCAGTTCCTCCCTGCAGCTCAGAAGAACGGTTGCTTTCTAGGGACTAGCCATCCCCAGAACAGCTTCCATAAGCAGTTATTACCAACCTACAACGTAAGGGGCAAAACATGCTTTTCCCCAAAGTGTAGGGCTCTTTTCTTCTCTCTTTAACTCAGTGGGTCCAATAGTAAGGCAGAAGAGTAAATCTATTTCTGCATCTGTTTGCTTAACGCTCTGCTTGACACGAAGTGAGAACAGTGGCATGGAGATGTCAAAGAGAGAAGTAACTTCTGAGCAGTGTGACAAAATGGATTTTCAGAAAGAAGAGAAATCAGTCCCAGTTCCACCACTTACCAACAGTGCAACCTGGCAAAATCACCCACCCTCTCTGGATCTCTGTTCTTATCTACACAATGAAGACAATAATATCTGCTATGTGCCCTTCACAGGGAAGTATTAGGACTCAATTTAGAAAACATGTGAAAGAACTCTGTAGACTATAAAATCCCATACATTTATAAACTGTCCCAACTGGGCACTATTTAAACTGCCCCAACACCTCTGGTTAGTGTTGAGGTCTGTTTGGAAACATATTGACAAAGGGGTATGAGATTTTTACTTCAAAAATTTCCCAAGTAAAACTAGTAGTAACACTCACATCTCTTCTTGGCTTTTATTGTGTGTTTGTGTTGGGAGAGACGATCCTCCCTGACTCTCTCTTGCTCCTACAGACCTTGCTGGGTATGCCAAGAATGCAAGGTCCTGGCTGCTCTTCACTCAGGCCATTTCTCAGGATACGTTTGCAGAAAGGCAACCTTGAGAGAAGAGTTAGCATCTTCCTCCGGGACAGAGGGCACTCTTGTTTACTGCTTGTTATAAAACAGTGGATTCCCCAAGCTCAGTATCCCTCAGCTGTAAGGCAACCCACTGCATGTGCAGGCATTCATTCAGATCCATGGCATCACACGGGAATTTGGGAGCAAGAGGAACAGATGCCCACCTGCTGATGCTCTCATCCTGCTTGCTGTGCCATGAAAAATAAAGTCTTTTGTCTCTGACCCAGTACTTCGTCTTCTGCCAGCATCCAGAAAACAACGACAGGCTAACTTACTAGTTTGCAAGTTGGGTAAAATAAAATCCCAGACCCTGACTGTGGTCACAAGCATAAGATGCTGAGACATACCTTTCCGTAAGAGAAAGGACAAGGCCCCATAAGCCGGGAATGGAATCTGGTAAATAAATGCCCTATCCAAGTGGTGGGCAAGGAAGGTAGTAAGAGTCTCCCACCATCTTACCTATTAATGAGGCTGAATGGAGAAAGAAACAGTTTGAATGCTGCCTTGGTTACTGCTCACTCTTCTGGCAAAATAAGAAAGAGATGTAATCATGACAATGGGGCAGCAAGCCTAGCAGGCTCAGCCAAAAGGCAATATGCATATGGCTGCTGAATCAAGGAGTCTCCAAAGCTTACATAAGTGGTGCCAGCAGTAAGGAGATCTTGCTATTCAATATAGAAAATTGGGGCAAAATGAACACATTGAAAGCTCCTTGGGTGAGCTGTGTGCTCAAGAGTAAATGTGCCTTGCTTAGTGGCTCAGAACCACTCTCTCCCTGTGTCCCATGATCCCTCCTCCTCTACCACAATCTTAGCTGTGTTAAAACAATAAAATAATAAAATAAAATAAAATAAAATAAAATAAAATAAAATAAAATAATTAAAAACCAAGGTCTCCCTCTCCCTAAAGGGGACTGAAGGCCATACACATGTATCCTACCCCCTGCATCCAGCACTCCACAGTCTCCACTGGGGAATGGCATAATCTTTGGATGGCTGTCACTATAATTACCGATGCAGGCCTATTAGATTTATAAGTTCAAGGGGGAAAAAGCACCCAAATTCAACTGGTAGGGTCTGAGCCAAGCTCCCAGTGGGGAAGGAAAGGTAAAATGAGCTGTGGGTAAGGCCCCTATATTACTATTGTGGTTCCCACAGTGGGATGTATACTGGCATTGATCCTATAAGTGTCAAAGGGGATTATCCCATTCCGGGACTGCTGTGTGTTGAGTGGTGATCCTATCCTATCCTGGGTGGTCCAGAAGAAATAATATAAATCCCAAGAAGGGAAAGTGAAATCACAGCCATAAAGACATAGGGCAGCTAGAGCCAGGAGAGGCCATTCTCCAGGATTACAGCGCCATCTGCTGGACACAGGTACCAAGCACATACTATTTAAAAGGGACAGCTATCAACCCACTAAGCCTTTATTAAAATTGAGTGCCTGACTCATGAAGGCCTTAGGACTCTTTGGCTTGATATTGCCACTTTGGGGTGAGTCAGCTTAGAATTGAAGGCTACAAGGGAAGGGCTCAACAGGCTTGCTGGTCAAATGGAAGTGATATAGCTGGCCTGGCCGTAGGGGCATCTTGATTTTTTATAAGAGGTAGGAGCTCCCACTTTGGAGAAACTATCTTCCACTCCGCCACCTGAAGCAAAACCACTGGCTCAGTGGAGTCTTGATTCACACAGGTTCCTCTCAAGGCCTGGTTCATTGATAGCGTCCACTGGGCAGCAACAATCATCCGGTCTCAGTGACAACTCTGGAAGGCCAGCTGTAATAATGGTTGATGGGAACAATTGGCTGAATTGAAAGTCATCGCTCTTGCCTTACACAATAGTTTTGAGAAACAGACAAGTTATACTTTTATTGGCTCTTGGGCTTTTACCATTAACCTAGCTTCTGTGTGCCACCTAGAAGACTATGTACTGAGAAATTTAAAACACTCCTCTTCAGAGCCAAGAACTGCGGGGGAAAATGTCATGGCTTCCTGTCAATGGGACAATCTGGATCACTCACACAGGTGCCCACAGTAAGGACCAGTATTCTGATAAGACTGACTGAAATCAAGCTGCAGATCAAGCTTGTACCAAATAGACTCCTGCCATTGCCACCTGGATTCATGAATGCCCCAGGCATGGAAACACATATATCATCATGGACTGGGCACAAAGTAAAGGACTATATGTTTCTGAAGCAGAAGCCATCACTGCGTTGTGGTGACTTGTGACTCCAGCCAAAAGCTGACCAGTTTGTCTTACAATAAAGGAGGCCACCTCACACTGGGCATTGACTCTGCCCACTCCAAGGAAACTAACTGTTTTAGGACTTTGTTCCCCTCTCCGGGCTATCACTGGTGCCTTACTGTTATGGACACTTTTTCAGGTTACAGTGTTGATGATGCTGTTCCAGTCTAATTATCTGACTCCACATATGGCATTGGGGTCCTTGAAACTAAACAATGTCATTCCAAACCATCCACAGTCTGACAATAGTGCACTTTTTCCCCCTAATGGCCACATAATAATGAACCAATAGTCAAGGTACTTGATGACATTCCATACTCCCTACCCTCCACAGGCATTTGGTATTGTCAAGCACAGAAAGATTTCTAACTCTGCTTCCCTCACCTCCTCCTGGTTCACACACCTTAGTTAAGCAGTTTGGTCACCTAATGCAGTCATCATCAGAAAGGGCTCATCTCCTCTTGGCCAACAACTGGGTAATGATCAGGATAAAAGAGGTGGAGAGTTATATAAACCTACATTTTGAAAATTTTAGATTCTTCCTGGACTATTCCTGAGCATGATTTGTCCTTCTTTCCCCTAACAACTCCAGACCAGCAGGGGAGAGGGAGTGGGAGATTCAAACTTAAGCCAATATGCTGATGTTCATCCTACTTCCTGCCCCATGAGTAAGTCCTTTATCTCTGACCCAGGAGTCTTGTGTCCTCTGCCAACACTCATGAAACAATAATAGGCTAATTTATTCACCTCCCAGTAGGATAGCCCAGATAGGTTGATAGCTGGCTCTTTGGTCAAAGAGTTCCATTTCTAACATTCCCCACACTAACTTTCTTGTCAGGGATACCGACAAAACATGGTATCGCTTGTTCGCTAATAAATTAACCATTTTCAGATTGTATAAAACTTTTTCTCCTTCTAGTTGGAGGCTTTTTAAACTTATCTCATGAAATTTGAGTCCAACAAAATAAAGCCTTTAAGAACACATGTCTCTCCTCACAAAAGGGCCCCAGACCTGCTTCCTGAGACCCCTGTCATCATCCCTGGACACACAAATTGTCGTCCCCTCTCCCCAGGATGATTTTTGCCTCCCATGATGCCTGGAAATCCTGCAGATTAGGAACTCAGGCTTTAGGGAATTCTATACTAAGAATTTCCAATCCTCCTTGAAAGTTCAAAGCACCTTTAAAAGCCACAATCTGAAAGACCGCTTTATCGGATCTTAAGGAATCCCACTGCCAAAACAAATCCCACTGCCAGAGCAAAAAAGACTTCTCTCACAGAGACTGCGCCTGGCCAAAAGCAACCTCCAGAAACCTGTTTCCCACTCCAGCGCAGCCCCGCCCCTCCTCCTGTGATTCCCGCCCCCTTCGTGCCCCCGGGCCAATCAGAGGGCGCACCCCTCCCACCCGGTTGCCATGGGACCCGCCAAGTCCCTCCTGTCACTCACCAGACGTGCGGCGGCTCGTCCAGACGGTGGAAACGGGTGGCGAAGGACAGCAGCGTGACCAGGGCCAGCAGGGCCCACCGGCCGGCTGCCTCGAAGTGCCGCGAGCCCCAACCAGCCCGTTTGGGGCTCCGCGCTGCAGGCTTGGCGGTCTCGTCCGGGCCCACAACCCTAGCAGTCTGGGGCCCACAACGGCCCCGCCGGGGACGCAGCTCGGACCCTGCCGGGCCTCCGCCCACCGCTGGTGGCATCCTGCCCCTCCTCAGGATCGCCCTCCGGCCCACCGGCACGCTCGGTCTTGCGAGCCGCCCGGTCAAGAAGTCATCCAGGTCCAGCTCGGGGTGCCCTGGGAAATGTAGTTCCCTGCGCCGGCAGCGGGCCCCGGGGCCCCGGCCTCTGGGCAGGGAGTGCGGTCGCCGTCCGGGCCGCTAAGAGGCGGCTAGTGGCGCAGAGCATGACGGACCGCGCGGGCCCGGCGGGCCGGCCAGGGAGAAAACGAGCTCAAGGAACTGCAACTCCCAGCAGCTCCGGGAGTGGGGGCGTGGCGGCAGGGCGGGGCGAGCCAGACGAGACCTTAAAGATCATTCTAGTCCAACCCCTAGCTTTACCACAGCAGGTTCTGACGTGTCGGGGTCTCACGGGACCGCAGCCGTCGACAAGTCAGAGAGTCCCAGGCGCGAAGTCTCCGGGCCTGGAAGAGGAGTGGCCCGAGGTGCGAGATGCAAGCGGGGAAGGTCTGTGCCACGGATCCAGGGAGAGGGAAACTACTTAGAAACACTGAGAAACCCTGGAGGGAAAGGGCTGAAGGTGAACTTGGACAACGCACGCTCCCGGCATGCAGAGCGCCGCACGGGCGCCGCTCTGCGCCTGCGCGCTGCCAGCTTCTTGTTGCCCGCTTGGGGCCTGTAGTCTAGAGAGGATCGGGCCCGAGGCGGCGGGGGTTGGTGGACTGTGCGGGGCGCTGTGGAGTCGCTGTACCCTCGCGCTCCACCTGCCTCTTACCGTTCTCTCAGCTAGGTTTTCCTGCTGCAGGTTGTCCCCTGCTTCCCTCTTCCGTACAGCCCCGTGTGGTCTTTCCCAGCCGGTCGGCCCGACGGGTCCTAACACTTAACCTAGGGCCTTCCCGGGTGGTTTGCTTTATGAGAGAGCACCTGGACGCTTTAAGTCATTGCCAGCACCTGGGGAGCGCCTCCCCGCTTGGCCCAGAGCCACGGTGTCACCTCTGGGGGAAGGGGCCCGAGAATCTGCATGTTTAATAAGCGCCCCCGATGAACTTTTAAAGTCTTATTCAAGTTTGAGAACCACCAAGGAAGGTAGCGGGCATGTCAGATGGGATACAGCATCCCCGTAATAATGTATAGCTCTCCCACTCACAAATGGGATTTTAGGAGTCGTTCTCTCAAAACATGCGTGAGAAATGGTTTCAAAATAAAATCTGCTAGACTCGTCAGAATCCAGATTTGAATTGGGAACAAAGTTCCTCCAGGGGTAGTGATGAGATGAATTAATTCTTCACTTGGGCTTAAAATCTAGCTCTACGAGTGCACAAGGGAACACAGGGTAGTTGATGCAATTATCATTGGTAAGAGGAAAAGCAGAAACTGCTCTCTGCTACGTTTCCTGATGGCCCATAAGTAGGAAACCTGAGGGCAGTGGCATTCACAGTGACTCTGTGGTCACCCTCAGCACAGGTGAAGATGTAACATTCAGTAATTAGGTAAGACATTTCGTTAAGGATTCTAAGCTAATGTCTGAGGCTCTCTAGTGGTCCCGGCCCTCACCTGCAGCCCCTGCCTCTTGGCCCCAGGAGCCCCTCCAGCCTGACCAGTTCCGGAAAGGGATGTACCTCTGAATAGGGTTCATCTAGTTGTGGCCACCTAGTTCCTCTGCTTCCAAAGACACCTGCGGTCTATCACCTGCCCTCTGCACCAGAGCCATCTTTACTTTCCCCACAAAAGGTGCCTCCAGTACCGGCTGGAACTCCCAGGCTCAGAAACCAACCTGGGAAGTCCCGGTTGATAGTTCAGGGATGTAGTCTAGAGAGGATTGGGCCCTCTCTAGAAGACAGAGTTGATAGTTCACGGAGGGTGAAGGCAGGACCACAGAGCAGTTTGGTGTGCTCGGGGGTGCAGAAGGGAGAGGGAACTTGGGGGAAATGTCTGTAGTCAAAGGGATGGTAGTCAGGGGTGATCTAGAAATCCCGTTGTGTTCTCCCTCATCCATATGGATACACACGTGTCCGCCTGGAGATTCGTGAGTGCTAACTAATTACTAGTCCTGGGCCCTGCTTTGAAATGCTGACTGCCCAAGAAGGACGAGAGAAATGAACTTTGAGTCTTTTAAACTTTAGAGGAGAGATCACACACACACTCAGCCTCCTCCAGGTGCCTCCTCCAGGGTAACAAAAATGAGAGAAGAGGGCCAGGTAGGGAACATGGCAGACCAGAGAGGGCATGCCCTGACTGAAGGAGGCCAGTAATTGTCTCCAATCAATTGTTGCTACTCAGGAATCCGAGTCCACGGTCTCCAGATCTTTTTAAGAAAAAACAGACAATAGGACTTATATACGAAACATCCTGATTTTTCAATGTTGGCAACCAAGTAGAAACATTTTTAATTTTTTTAATGTTTATTTTAGACAGAGAGAGTGCAAGTGGAGGAGGGGCAGAGAGAGAGGGAGACACAGAATCCAAAGCGGACTCCAGGCTCTGAGCAGTCAGCACACAGCCCAGTGAGGGGCTCGAACCCACAAACCGCGAGATCATGACCTGAGCCAAAGTCAGACCTTAACTGACTGAGCTACTCAGGCACCCTGAAACATTTTTAAATATAAGTAGACCAAACACAATACACTATAGGCTCTCCTTTTGTGACCTTAGCTTTGGAGTCCATGGGCGTATCCCCCAGCTATTCTTATGAGACCAGCTGAGATCCTGAAGGACTGGTGGGTGGGTGGTGGGTTGAGAGAGACGGGCACTGCAGCATGAAAGAACTAGAATTCCTGGTCTTTCTGTCGCTGCTGGAAGGAATTATGCTATCATCTTACAGCAACCCCTCATTTTACAGATGAGAGAGAAAAGACTAGAGAATAGAGAAGGCAGGGATCTGCCCAAGGTCACGCAGAGCTAGTTCCTGCACTGGAACCAGACCCTAGGTATGCCAGCATCCAGTGCACCACACTACATGAATTACTGCTTCCAAAACCAGGCCACCTTGTCTGCCCAAGACACCAAATCTGGCTCCACCGGGAACATAAAAAACTTCCCACAAGTTGGAAAGAGATGTCCTTTCTGACCAGAGTCAAAGTTTCCCCGGAAGCCTATCTAGCCCAGCTTCCCCATTGGCTCATGGGATCCACCCCTTCAGGGTTCCTCCCCCTGCTCTGCAGCTCTGGGAGAGGGGACATTCCTTGAGAGGCCAAGGGTCACCACAACACCATGACTGAGTCTGGCAAGGTAAGGAAGACATGTGCAGGCTGGCTGCCCTATCGGGGGCCCCTTGGACCTCAGGGATGCACGATAGCACAGTTTGGAGCTGAGGGACCCCACCTGACTCCCAAGGCCTCTGACCCAGAGAGCTCGGAGTCTGGCCTGAGTTGCAGACACGGGCCCGGGAGAGGAGGCCTGCTGACTTGGAGCCCCCCGGCTGAGGGCCGTTGCCTCACCAGCGGGCTTCTGGGGCTGAGAACCCCCACGAGCATGGGTTAACATGTATCTTCATGCTGTCTCTCCTCAGCCCATCCTGTACTCCTATTTCCGGAGCTCCTGCTCATGGAGAGTTCGAATCGGTAAGAACTGTGCTCCCACCAAGAGCCTGGGGGGGATGGAGGTAGAGAGAGCCCTGCGTGGAGAGCTGGCCTGGGACAGAGGGGTATTCTGTCAGACAGGGCACCACCCCCAGCAACCAGTGTCCCCAATGCCCTGGAGACTTTAGCACCTGCACCTTGAATGGCACCTCCACCTAGGAAGTGCCAAAAAGAGGAGAGTGGGGGTGGCAGGAAGGTGGGTTGTTTTTTCCCTTGGACCTGCCACCTCTCCCACCCTGCTCTCCAAAGCCACTTAGCAACCACACTTAAAGCAGGCTCACAAAACCCAGAGGTGCTTGGTAACTGGCAGGGAACAGCTGGCCTTTCTCAGTTCTTATCTTATTTGATCTGGCAATTAAACGGAAGTGGCCAGTGTCAACCCCAGAGGCTTCAAGGAAGCAGAAACCAGGGCCTCTGGTTTAGTCCCAGCTTGACCCGTCCCTCCCTCAGCTCAGCACAGCCCGTGGCAAAGATCATAGTCCCAGCTCATACTGCGGGAAAACCGTGCTGGATGTTTTTATGTGCATGATTCCATTTAAACCTGGGCAACCCTAGGAGGGAGGGATTATTGTTGCCTTCATTGTACAGGTGAGGAAACTGAGGCACGGGGACATTAAATAACTTGCCCAAGACTAGGTAGCTAGTAAGAGGCAGAGCTGGAATTTGAACAGCTAGTCTGCCTCCAGAGTCCGTGTTCTTAACTACTCTACTGTCAGATGAGGAAACCAAGGCACAGGGGCTCATTAGGTTTCTTGCCCAAGGCTGCACAGCTAGCAAATGAATGTGATGAAATCTGAACCCAAGCAGTCTGCCTCCGGTAGTCTGGCCCTAACTGGGAAGCCATCTGCCATGACCCTCCCCCGCCCCACAGTCAGTTGGCAGTTGCTACAATCAGTAGGCAAGCGCACTGGGGTGCCAAAGGACACAATCTCTCCAGGCACCTCCCCTGGGCCCAGAACCTCTGCCCTAGCTGGGCCAGACAGGAGCCACAGGACCCATGTGCAATGACCTCTCCCTCCTGGCCCCAGCAGCCACTTTGTCCAGAGTGGGGCTGACCAGCGCTGAGGAAGAGCCCCATGCCTCCCAGTCTCTCTTCAGACCGTGACACGTCTCATCCCCACCCCTCGCTCCTTTGCCTTTGC
Source organism: Panthera tigris (assembly GCF_018350195.1). NCBI lineage: Eukaryota > Metazoa > Chordata > Mammalia > Carnivora > Felidae > Panthera > Panthera tigris. Next base: position 121,404,583 of record NC_056665.1, read on the forward strand.
CCAAGACTAGCCATCACCATATTTCAGGGCACATGCGCACACACACACACACACACACACACACACACACAGTCTTCACTAGGCTGGCCCAGTGTTTACCCTCACTTTGCCAGGGGAAATTATCAAAGGGCACAGAGAGGAAATCTGGTCACTGGGAGTCATAGCAGATACTGTGAGGCCACTAAAGAGCCCTGGTGCCCTGCTTGGAATGGGTAGTAATCAGCTCTGAGAACAGAGAAAATGGATGAGAAAGGGACTTCTCTGGAGAGTGTCATCTGCTTGTGTATGCACTTTGTGGTCACTTGAGCACCTGCCCTGGGCCCTTGGACACCTTCATGAGAGAATAATTGCAGGTCTCCAACAAATAAGCCCTGCTTGCCACTGTTCAAGGCCCTGGAAGGGACAGAGGTGACCAGAACACTTCCCTGAGGCCCTCCAGGAGATCCCAGGGTGCCAGGGCACACGCCTGTAGGCACCACTTGGGTGCGGGGACCCTGTGCGGGTATGGAGAGGATGGCCCTGAGAGTTTGGGGGCAAGAAGAGCCTCAGAGACCTGAGGGAGGAGAGTGGGTAGTGACCAGGGAAGCTGGAGAGATGAGGACAGGGCCAAGTTGCGCCTCGGTCACCTAGCTGCCTGGAAAAAGAAGACTCCTTCTGGAACCTCACGTAGCCCTTGGAAGTATAGCCAGAAGCTGTCCCCTGACTCTGCTGTCTCTCGTAGCTCTGGCCTTGAAAAGCATCGACTATGAGATGATCCCCATCAACCTCATAAAGGATAGAGGCCAGCAGGTGAGGAGGCCGCCCCTGGACCACCCATGTGAGAGTTGGAGGTCTGGTAGAGGGACCCAGAAGAGGGTGTAGACTTCTTCCCCCCAAGAGGTGAACCTGCTGGCTCTCCCTGGAGGGACGGGGTGACAAGCTGTGCAGCATGAGGAGTCATGGGAAGAGCCCCGGTTCCAGGCTCTGTGCCACAGCCTGGCCTCTCGGTGCCTGACCCCAGGAGGGTGAGTGGCGAATGGGGGTCCTTGCCCCTTGCTGGGCCATCTGGATGTACCTTGGTGACCACAGTGTGAGGTACAAGGGGACACACACAGCCAGGCCATTGGGATGAATCCTGTAGTTCAGCAGCCAGTGGATTTTGGAATACTGCCTGGATCCCTCAGGCCTTGCCCAGGGGAGGAGAGTGCAGGTGGGCCGCAAGCCTGGGGTCTTCCTGTGTGCCCAGTCCAGGCCACCTCGTCCATCAGGTCCTTGTCTCCACAGTTCTCTGAAGAATTCCAGGCACTGAATCCCATGAAGCAGGTGCCGGCCCTGAAGATCGATGGCATCACCATTTGCCAGTCAGTGAGTGCAGGGCCTGGGAGGCCCCTTGCAAGAGGGGTGCCTTGAACAAGAGGACCTCACAGCTCTTCTTTGCTTGTGTGTGGCCAAGCGCCTAGGCCTTAGTAGGGACATGATAAGTTCCTGGCAGAGGGAGGGAGCTCGGCTGGTTGTTTGGGGAAGTGACGGGAGACTCGAGCATATGGGGACCAAGTTCTGCAGGACAGGGAGCCACAAAGAGCTCTTCCCTGGGGGAGTGTCAGCCTCGCGGGCTCCAGCTGAGGAGGGCGAGGAGGAGTTTGCTGGCCCCGTCACTCTGGTCCAGGGGTCTGCGGCTCTCCGGTCCCAGTGTCTCGCTGCTCCCCTCCCAACAGCTGGCCATCATTGAGTACCTGGAGGAGACTCGGCCCACTCCACGACTCCTGCCTCAGGACCCGAAGAAGAGAGCCCTCGTGCGCATGATTTCCGATCTCATCGCCAGCGGCATCCAGCCCCTGCAGGTGTGGCTCTGGACTCGCACCCTGCACGCCTCTCATATGCCTCCCCTCACACGCTCTTACCTTCAGAGGCACACTGGGTGTGGGGCCTCATAGTGGGGTACCCAGCTTGGGAGTGGGGGCGGCAGGAGGACAGGAGGGCTCCTCAGGGGCTTAGACCCAGACCACGTGGCAGAGGGGCAAGGGATCCCAGAAATCACCTGCCCTGCGGGGCCCCCAGCCGCATTCTCAGAAGCCCCAGGTTTCCAAGGACAGCCCAGAGGTTCCCAAGGAGAGGAGGGGCCAGGTGGCAGGGGAGAGGCTGAGTGCTGCAGAGCCAGACCCCTCCCCACCTTTAACCAGAACGGCCTCCCTCTCATCTGTTCTGTAGCATAGATTGGGAGTCTCGAGAGATTTTTATCTTTTAAAATTTTCCCTGCTAAAAAGTAAGTATTAAAGCAATTCATCTGTGCTAACCCCTGGCTTAAATGAGGAAGTAGCCCCAGAAAGGTGGAGGGACTTTGCAGAGTCACTCAACTAAGAATGGCAGAGCAGGGGCCAGGGCCCAGGACCCCTGACTGTACCTGTGCCCTCATCCCCATGTTACCTTGTTGTTTGTAACAAGGAGATTGGAGCAGACAGATAGCCCCATTTTATAGATGAGGAAACTGAAGCCCAGAAGTGAAATGGCTCCAGGGGTGTAAGGATGGAACAAGGGTCCAAATCTCCTGAAAGACATCTATGCTTCTCCCCCATCCACCTCTCATGTTGCACCCCCCCTCTCCTCACAAGGGGCCACATAAGGGAGACTGGTTGCAGGGGAGACAGGCCTCAGGTCATGGCCGCGTCCTGTGCCCCCACCCTTCCACACCTCTGCCAGGGTCACAAGCTTCCAGACAACAGGGGGCACTGGGGAAACCTGAGAAGGTGGCTGCTGGGATCACTCTCCGTCCCAGCCACCATCCACCCTCAGTGCCCAGATGGGAAGAGGGGATTCATGGAGCCCAGGAGGGGACAGATGGACAACCTGGGGCAGAAAGGGAACTGAGCTTCCCTGAGGGGGCTTGGCAGGCCCAGGCGGTTCCCAAAGCCAGTCACAGATTATCATCTTTGGTTGCATAGAACCTGTCTGTCCTGAACCAAGTGGGACAGGAGAACCAGCTGACCTGGGCCCAGAAGGTCATCACTTCTGGCTTTAACGGTGAGTCCTTACTCCTGGAGCCATCCCAGGGTGACCTCTCAATGACACAGCTCTCGTGCCTAGGGCCGTGGGCATCTGAAACAGCTTCCCAGGCTCTTTGGTCTGACAATGGCATGGGTGAGGGTAGGGGGGCAGAGCCAAGGAGGAAGTGGGACTGGATAGCGTCCAAACCTGGCCTCAACCTCTGGTACCTGAGGCCCACAGCCCTTTGGAGCTGGATGGCCCAACCTCTGCTTCACTGCCTGCCCCAGCCAGGAAACGAAGGCTAGCAAAGCACCAGCCCATCGTGTGAGAGCTGCTACCTCGGCCAGTGGCCGGTCTTGTCCCTTCTTGGGGAGGGAACGGCCGCTGGGCTGGAGGAGCCTGGGGAAACATCATCTGCCTCCACATCCCTGGCAACTCTCTCCAGATCTGGTTGTCACATTCCCTCCAACACACATGCCCCAGCCTGTCACTCAGCTGCCCATTTCAGAACTATGGGGGCCAAGGCCCAGTCTGTGCCCCGAGTAAGATTCATGTGGCCTCCCCACAGCTCTGGAGCAGATCCTGCGGAGCACAGCAGGGAAGTACTGTGTGGGAGACGAGGTAAGCTCTCCCAGGCCTTCCTACAGCGGCCTTCTCCCTCCACCCTGGGGCCAGAGCAGGCGAGAGAGATTCTGGAGAAGGCATAGGGTTGGGGTGGTTTCAGGGCCCCTCACCTCATCCTGAGGCATCTCCTCCCTGCTGGGTGCCCAAGGGAAGTGCCTATGATGGTGGTTTTTAACAAGCACGCTAAGATCCACTGAGACCATCAAACCTTTTCTGGCCCCCCACAGAGTCGGTTGTCAGGACAATGATCCTGGCCTGGGAGACACATGCTCTAGGGACAGATGGGGGAGAAGAGGAGGAGGATGGGGCAGTGGGGATGGGGTGGAAGACCCAGGAGCAGAAGGGAAATGTCAAGGGCTGGCACCCCGTGGACACAGCCAGCCCAGCCTGTGAGTCCGGGGCACACACCCTGATGCAAACCCACCCGACCCTCTTTCAGGTGTCCATGGCTGATCTCTGCTTAGTGCCTCAGGTGGCAAACGCTGAAAGGTAAGAGAGCCCCACTGCCCACCCTCTCCCACCTGGCTCCTCCCCTCTAAATGCCCAGCCTCCTCCCCCCGTCAGGCCCCAACTTCATCTACCGAGGAAGCATCTCATGCGGAGACTCCCTCCAGCTGGCCAGGGAGCCCCGTGTGCCAGGCCACACCAGCCACTGTGGCCTGGAGGAGACAGGCAGAAGAAATCAGGGGAGCGCCCCCGACCATGCCCGTCTTAGCTCATACAATCCCGTATAGCCCCTGCTCCTAAGAGGAGGTGGCTCACCTGGGGGCCACCCCTAGAAGAAACCTCCCGCAAGAGCCTGCTGCCCCCGACATGGTATGTCTGTGCCCAGCAGTGAGCTCTACTCTGCTTTCCTCCAACAGCCCTTCAGTGAGGCATGAAAGAGTGTCTCTCTGGAAGGCATCATGTCAGGCACCATCAGGATACAGAGAAGTTATGACACATTCGCTGCCCTTGAGAAGCTTAGGATATGGGTAGAGAGATTATCTGTATATGTAAATGCCAAGCACTGTGCCTTATGTGTAGTAGGTTCTCGATGAATAGCCATTGCTTGGAATAGGAACAGTAGGCAACAGAGATGCTAGACAGTACTGCATGAGACCCGCCCATCCCAGAGCCGCCTGTGAACAAGGCCCCCACGTGGCAGGGCCACCTTCCTGGTCCTTCTCTGGTCAGCTCCAGGGGCCCCATCCAGCCCACCTCTGTGCTTCCCTCGCTGCACACAGGGCAGTCTGCCCGTTCCCCTGCACACCTGGTGTTGAGATGGTGTGAGACAGGTGTTTCTCTGCTACAGGTTCAAGGTGGATTTCACTCCCTACCCTACCATCAGCCACATCAACAAGACGCTGCTGGCCTTGGAGGCTTTCCAAGTGTCTCACCCCTGTCGGCAGCCAGATACACCCCCTGAACTGAGGGCCTAGCCCTCAAGCTGTACCCCGTGGGTGAGGGGGCAGGAAAGGGGTACAGGAGCAGAAACTAGGTAGGCTGAACAGGCCTGGAAACAGCCAAGCCCTAGCTGGAGAAGCAGGAAATTTGAACTCCTAGCCCTTGAACTTGAAGTCTAGCCCTGGACCTGCCTTCCCACCGAACCTCTTTGTGCTTCCAGTACCCACAGTCTGTCGAATGTGGGTAGGGTGGGGGAGAGGATGCTGGGAGGGAGGAAGGCAGGAACATTACCTATTACCTATGTCATGGGGCAGTCATGAAGATGCAGGGACAGTGTAGACTAAAATGCCTCGCAAGTTCACCGGAGAGAGGTCAGGAAGCCCGAGCGCCTCTTCCCTTCCCTGAGACTGTACCTGACTGCAAAGAATGTCCGCACTGAAATATGGTAATTAAACTGAAGCCCAGGCCTCTAGGTTATATTCAGTTAAGATGCTTTCCAGAAAATGAACATTCTTCCTAGCTGGAATCCCCCTGTGTCTGGGCCAGGAGAGGAAATCAGCCAGCCACTTGCCCACCCTGTGGTAGGCCTGGCCCCTGGCACTTAAGAGCACTGGAGAGAAAGAAGTTCAAAAGCCTGCCTGAGAGAACCAGACCCAGATGCAGAAGAGAACAGATAGAAAAAGCAGAAGGGCGCCTGGGTGGCTCAGTTGTCTGAGCGTCCGACTTCAGCCTGGGTTATGATCTTGTGGTCTGTGTGTTCGAGCCCCGCGTTGGGCTCTGTGCTGACAGCTCAGAGCCTGGAGCCTGCTTCGGATTCTGTGTCTCCCTGTCTCTCTGCCCCTCCCCCACTTGCGCTGTCTTTCCCTCAAAAAGAAATAAAACATTAAAAAAAATTTTTGTTTTTTTTTTTTTTAAGGAAAATTAGGAAAGAGACATTTTGTGACCAGCTAAGTTTCCAGGGCTAGAATGGTACTGTTAAGTGTTGACTGGAACATGGAGAGGGAAGTTGGCCCACATCCTCAGGGGCAGCATTCTCCGGATCAGTCCCAGGAGTAAGCGCTTCAAATAAATCCAGTCGTGAATGGCCTTGGGAATTGGAGGCAGGCTCCTGCATGGGCAGTATGAACAGCCACTGATCAGGATGGCTCAGGACCCCAACCAGGTAACAGCTCACCTTGAGGTCCCTTCTGGAAGTGGAATCAGATGACTTTTATGTCCTGTAACTGAGATTTCATTTCCCCTGCATGGCTAGGGTTTAAACAGTGAACTGAGATCGATGTGTCTGGTTCAAACGGAAGCCGCCACTCTCAGCCTTGAGTCCCTTCAGCCCTGATCCCAGGGTACCTAGTTCTCCCATCATCTCTTTTGTGGTCTCTTCTTTCCTGAACTTGGGTTCCAGGCTTTCGATTGACCAAAGTGGGCCACCCTTGTTCCCAAGCTGTGTCTGTCCTGGCAGAGCCAGAAAACACAGGACAGTAGGTGAGACACAGCAGTGACAAGGGAGACTCGGCGGTTCCTTCTGTCCTGCCACCATCTTTCCCTCAGCTTACCCCAGACTTGCCTGGCTGGGTAAAGTTCACCTGGCCTCCCTCCAGAAAACCTTGACTCAAGAGACTAATCTCAGCCCAGGGATCAGGACTGGCACCTGACTTGGACATTTGAAGTTGAAGGTGATTACAGCCCCCGTGGATTTTATTTTATTTTTTAAATTTTATTATTTTTAACATTTATTTATTTTTGAGACAGAGACAGAGCATGAACGGGGGAGGGGCAGAGAGAGAGGGAGACACAGAATCGGAAGCAGGCTCCAGGCTCTGAGCCATCAGCCCAAAGCCCGACGCGGGGCTCAAACTCACGGACCGCGAGATCATGACCTGAGCTGAAGTCGGACGCTCAACCGACTGAGCCACCCAAGCACCCCTAGCCCCCGTGGATTTTAAAGACAGAACGAACTCTGGGGAAAGGAGGCTGGCCACTTCAGGCTGTGCTGCCACAGCCCCATGGCAGTCAGCCTTCCTGGCTCTGGAGAGACAGTGGGATAGGTGAGGAGCTGTGGGCAAGGCCAGACGGGGTGCTGCCACCACATTCCTGGGATTAAGAGGACAGCTGGCTCTGCCCCTCGCCAGCAGGCACCTTGGGAGCCCAGATGATTGGAACCGATTTCCAACACTGCTGAGGTTACCAGGTTCCTCCATCCCTTCCTCCTCCCAGTCCCATCTCCAGGCAACAGAGAGACTTCCGGGAAAGCAGGGAACTAGACTGAGTCTGCATCCAGGACAGGGCACTGAGACAGACAACCTGAGACCACTCCTCCTGCCCTGAATGATTCTAGAGAGAATTAGATACAGTGAAGGGGGGAATGGGTTTTCCTGGAAGAAAAGTGGTGGCTGTCCTACTCCAGCTGGTAATGGATTTGCCACTCCCTCCATTCAGTCCACCAGCTTGCAGCGAGCCTTCCCAGGTGACCCTCCCACCAGCCCCCCACCCCGGCTGGGAGCAGGGATATGTGGCCGTGCCACAGAGAATGTGGTAGACATGGCCCTTGCTCTTCCTGAGCTTTTGTCCCTCCCCTTACTGGTGGAAATTTAATTGGCATGTGAACTCCACCACCCAACAGACCCACCATTGCTTCTCTGCTTGTCTGTCTGATCCAAGATGACTTCTAAGAGTCCAGTTCAGGTCTTCTCTTGGACACTACCAGATATTAACCCTTTTAACCTGGGACTCTATCAGCCTAAAACTGGTGGCAACAGCTTAATGGGTTTTAAGGAAATCTCAATCAGGTAAAGAGGTGATACAGCCTCTGTTGTCAAAACATGGAAACCATCCCTCATCTGTGGCACACTTTCCATATTTTTCTCATAGTTCCCATAGTTTGGTCCTCTGATTCAACAGGAAGTTTCTGGTACGTGTCAAATGTAAGGTGAATACCAGCTGTGGGTGGGTAGGGAGGAGAGAGAAGAATTTGTGGCTTTTCCTCTAGGCTCAGCAGACATCCTTGGAGTCCCATTTCTGAGGCCCTCCTTTCTATCTGGCTCTCCCCAGAGCCCCCACCCCCAAACTCAGACAAACCTGACCTTCTCCACAAAAACCAGAAACGTGTCTAAGGCAGAGAGACTCGCTCTGGGCTCCTGCGAGGTGACTCACCTGGACCATGCTGGTACTTGCAGCACCCCCGCATCCTTCACCTGCACCACCCAGAGGAAGTGCCTAAACCTTTGTGGCTCTCGGCTGCACTGGCTTTAGGAGGACAGTCGTCTATCTTCCCACCTCACGATGTTTTTGTAAAGGAGATTTTTGTATTTGAAAGACAGAACCTAAGCCCTGGGATCTCTCCACACAGCTGGCAGCACCACGGGCTGGTCTCAGGACCGGGGCTGGGACCACCATGGTTGCCTTCTTCACCGAGACCTGAGGACAGTGCCTGAGCTCTCGAGGGCCCACGACAACTCTGGGTGTCTCCTGCGGGCTAGGGTACCGGGCCTGTTGATGAAGTGCAGGAACTGGAGAGGAGATTTGGGGGCCTGCAAGAGAAGGCAAGCAGGGGGGAGCCACCAGTGCAGGGGGAACTGAGGGATGGAGGAGGGGAGTGTGGAAAGGGGCGATGGGATGCGCAGAGGCTCTGGCCTTGCCGAAGGACCACAGCCCGAGAAAGGAGAGCAGTCTGGTTTCTGGGCCTGTGGTTTTGAGTCAGAGTGAGGCTACCACTCCGTGTGTTCCAGCCCCGGGCCATCTGCGGAGTCCAGGTCACCAGCACAGTTAGCTGACCTGCCCTTGAGGGATGTGGAGACCTGAGATTTTGCTGGCTTCAGCCCTCCCCATTGGGAACTGTCCTCGGGGGCCCTGTGACTGGTTTCATGGGAGGGAGGAGAACCCTCTTTATTCCCAGAAGAACTTAGCTGTGCTCCAGGGAGGGGAGTAAAAGAATGTGGCCTTTCTAAGCCATCTTCCCTGCATGAGAGCTGGGTGCTCTCAAACTCCTATAGGACTGTACTCCCGACCTCCCTGTGACCCCCGTGCCACACAAGGTGACTAGCGTTACTATGTAAGGGCATGTTAGATGGAAACATGTCCTTCCTGTGCAGCCATGGCTGGCCACCCCCTCCCCTCCCAGAATGTCCCTCTCTTCTTTGGGGGGGCCCTAGAAGATCATGAAGGAGCAAATATTTCCCTGAGTACAGAGATGACTTAGAGGTCAAGCCAAATGGTCCTGGGACTGGGCAATAATTAGGATTCTCTAAAGCGTTTTGAAAACTGCCTCTTCTGTGACTCCCTTAAGTCTGCAAATAAGTGGTTTTCAAGGGTCAGATGTATCTTTCAATTCGAAACCATCACCTATTTAGGGCATGTTTCCCAGCAGGAGCCTCTTTCCAAAGGCTGAGTGGGTGGTAAATGTCAAGTCCTTCATTCCCACCTCAGTTGTCAGACCTGTGGGGAACAACCGGCAGATCCCTGACCTGGTATGTCAGAGGCCACAGGGAGACCTGATCTGCAGTCACAGTGGGAGTGGCCACAGGGAATGACCGGCAGATGCTGGAGTGGTAGTTAGGTGTGGAGGGTCTTTCACCTCTATGGAAGCGGGAAATCCCGGCAAATACTTGAGAAGGATGAAACCAGGAAGGAGGTGCTTCCAGGACACACTTGAGAACAAAGCAAAATATACGGGATTTTGTTCCAAAGCAATTTGACATATCCATTAAGGAAAGGAGTAAACTTATTGAACACGCAGGTGGATGCACATACTCAGGACTCACTGTATCGGCTCCTCCTAACTTTTAAACATAACTTACTTAGCTCTCATTCCAAAGTCACCAGCAGGCATCATTCCACTGCCAGAGAATATGTGAACTAACATGGCTGCTGAGTTTAGCCGGAACCTCATAGGTTAAAGAACATAAGACTAAATGTCAAGAGCTGCAACATATAATCCCGAGCTGTGTGAGGGTCAATGATGTGACAGTAATGAATGCCTTTAAACGTTAAACAATAACCTTCAATGGGCGCCTGGGTGGCTCAGTTGGTTGTGCATCCAACTTCAGCTCAGGTCATGATCTCGCAGTTTGTGAGTTCGAGCCCCGCGTCGGGCTTGCTGCTGTCAGCCTCTCAGCGCAGAGCCCAATTTGGATCCTCTGTCTGCCTCTGTCCGCCTCTCTCTGCCCCCACCCCGCTTGTGCTCTCCAAAAAATAAATGTTTAAATAGAAAATAACCTTTAATATATTATGACTTAGCCATTACACATTCAGCATAGCCAAACATAACTCATTAAAGGTCCCTAGCTCCATGTAGTCTGCCTGGGCTTTTTATGGTTGGTTGTGCCCTAGTTTGGTGGGCAGATCATATCCACTTAACGCACAATTATTTCCAATCTCTTGCTCCCTTATACAGCAGCCTCTAAAATACGATGCAAAGGAAAACAGAGAGAGCTCTAATAGGCTTGTCTTAGAATCACAGATCTCACTAAAGATTTCAAAGGTGCTCCTTCCTCCTCAGATAGGAGTCTTTCTCATTTTGTAATAAATACCAGAGACACACACAGGCAGCATTTTAAGAGATGTCTAAGACATTTTTAAAATGTCATTTAAGTGTCATTTTTAAAATGAAAAAAAGGCTGAATTAATATCACCCGGACTGCGTTAATGATTACCCTGGTGTCAAAAGTACCAGTTCCAAATTTGAACACAGTAAGCTCATGGGAAAATGAACATCACTGGAAACCAAATACTGATAAAACTATAATGTTCTATTTAGTAATCATCACTGCGCGCCCACCTGTTCTGCCCTTGAGCCAAACCCAGTCCCCAGTTCGTAATACTCTGCCATGAATTTAAACACGGCTGAAAGATCTATCATTAATCTTTCTCAATCTTTTCTTAATTGTTAATTTTCTTAATTTTTATAATCAAAGATTACAGAATTACTCACATAGATTTACAGAATACCTTTCTTCCAGGAGGAATACAGAGATGAATAAAAAATGTCAAATGTAAATCAGGTTCATTAAGATATAAGTCAAATGTTTCAGGTGCATAGTGAAAAAGTTTATTTAGGACAGATTTCAAAACTTGGAAGAGAAGACAAAGAATGCACAAAAGCTTCACAAAACAGTTACGGAATATAAAAACACAAGAACTGAGCTATTTAAAGAACCACAGCTCAGGATCATCTGTGTATCACAGCAACACATTCAGTGCCACAGGGTGGTAAGAGAAGGTATTTTAAAGGAAAAACCACTCAGCAGGACACAACGATTGAGTAACAATTTGGTACAGAACTCTTAGAAATCATAGGATCTGTTGACAGCATTTCTCATGACACAGAACATGTAAAACAAGATGACTGCAATAAATGATTGGTTGGGCTACTTTTATACTTTAAAGAAAAGACTGTTTCCCTTTCAGACCCCTTTTGTAACATCAGCGTCAAAGCATGATATAGAATAAGGAAAGGACGCCTTTGTGGTTGCCGATTTGCCAAGAAAGCATCATCATCTTTCATTCAATGGACAGATCTCAGTGCACAGCACCAAAGCAGGCCTTTCAGAAATATAAGTTAAATGGCATAAAGTAGTTTAGGAAATCTGCAAGCACCTCCCTCTATCCCAGTTATCCTTCCCCAAAGTCTGGCTTTCTCATAATCCATCCCTTTGATTACAAAGCAACTTTCTTCTGGGAATTTCAAAATGTTTCCCATTATTAAGGGCAAATGGGCACACCAGAGTCCATGGGTTACAGGACTGCTTTCTCTAGACTTCACACTTGCTCTTGAACATGGCTAAATGGACATAATTCAACTTGATTAAATTAAAACAACTTCATTTATGGGACAATAATCTCAGAAATGGAGGTTAGTAGAGTTTTTAACATGTAATTTCTTAGTACAATGTACTACTTAGGACGTGAGAGAAGGAATTAAGATACTGTTTTCCAGACAACTGTCAGCCTGAACCTAAAAATCAACAATAACAATAACAATAACAAGGAACACTTTACACAGAGATATTTCAAACCTGAGTGAAGAAGTGAGTTCAGGAAGAGAACTCTTTAAACTGTTGGCTAAGGGCTCTTCTGGAACCCTATATGCTAGAATATCCCAAACCTAAACTTCAGACTTGTTCATGACCCTATATCAGAACTTTTAGAAAATGCACTTTGTCCCCTGGAAGTCATTTCACATGTATTATTTTACCCTTACATAAGTACTTTAAGTGACAGAAAACTGTGGAATCTAATAAGGAAGCCTGTATATCTGTATTTCTGGGGCACTTTCTCCTCACATCTTAGAGTAAGGAAGAGCCATGAAATTAACCCGGTCCACATGCCTGGGACCTAAAAGAAATCAAAGTATGTATAATGGTAATCAGATCATGAGTTCAAACCAGTGACCAGAACCACAAATAATTTCAAAGCCAGCATCTTACATGTGGACTTCATTTGTGAAGGAATAACTATTTATAAATGAACCCCATCAGGCCTTGGGCCACTGGGTTTTCTTAGCTTAGTGACAAGTGATTCAAACAGCAGAGGTTTGTGTGGCCTTCATGGTTCAGGTGGGAGCAATGAAATCTGGTCACATAATACTTAGCAAAGCTTCTCTCACCCTCTGGGTCCCAAATCCTGCCCTAACCTCAGAATCTAAATAAGTGGGTAGAGGTCAAAGAAGTGCTCACAGATGCTAGATGGGTTAGACAGAGCAAAGGGGTAACACCGACCATCACCAGGTGCCAACTAAGCCAAAGCAGTTTTCTCCTGGATGCCTCCCCCATCTCCAGAAAACTGCCCACCAGGACCCAACTTCCAGGGGGTTCCTCTCCTTCTGAGAACACTGAGGAGCTGCAAACTCACACTACAATTGCATTTATAACCTGTGACACACATAGTTCCCAGAGAAGGAGGGCTTGCTCTAGTTATTACTTGACTCAATTAACTTGTTGTCTTCATCAGTATCCCATTGGCATATCCTCTTCATTCACTTGGTAAGGTTAACAAGAGTTCCAACTGATGATTGTATAGTCATACACCAGTAACTCAGCTATCCCAATATGGGACTATAAGTCATAATCCTTCCCCAGTCCTACTTCCAACCAAGGCTGATTGCCTTATCCACTCAACTCACACTAGAGGATTAATCGGATAAACAGAGGCCTTGGATACCATACTGCCAGTGCTAAACAATATCGTAAATAATCAAGATATCATAGAGAAATGGAGGGAGCCTAGTCCCTCTTTCTCCGGTGTGTGGCAATGAGGGCCTAGGAATGGATTCCATGCATGAAGACTGGGACTTTGGCTGTAAAGAGGCTCACCACACACTGGGTTACTGGAGAGCACCCAGCTTGTGATTGGTTCTAGATACCCATTTCCTACTCACTTCCCAGAGAATCATGCATCGTGGCTTCCTGAGCACAAACACAATTCAAACAATGACTTGCTCTCTAAAAAGCATTAATCCCTTAATGTGCGACCCCTCACAATAAAAGAAATGAAATTACCTTCCTTCAGACAGAAACTCACCTTCCAACTCTCTTCAACCACTGAGATTCTATAGGGATGGTGCTTCTTCCTTTTCCAGCAAATTCAGGTTTCCAGGAGTTCTACCCTTTTGGCTACGTGGAAAGAGACTAGTTAAAGACGCTGATGTGGACCTTTTAGACCCAGGAGAAATTCCAAATGGAAGCTTTTTAAAGAGAGAACTGTCCCACTTACTGCTATGTGTGTGACCATTCCACACAGGTTAAAGAAGATGGTGATTCCTACACCTCACAGGGAGGTCAGCCTGCAGGGGCATAGCTGGTTCGCAAACATATGCCTGTGGCCTGAGGCCCTTCTGTGATGTTGGTCAAAATTAACTGATTTCATCCCTTTCTTGGCCAAGTCAAAACCAACGGGGGCTGCCAAGACACAGCTGCACCTCCTCCCAGCCTCTTTCTAGTTTCACCATCCTTCTCCACGGCCCAGAGAACACGGAGATGAAATCCAGCCTCGGGTCAGGGGATTACACTTGGTAGAGAAGACCTACTCAGAAAGAGTCTATCCTGTTGGGAAAGACAGCTAAAGGGGTTTGGAGGTTTCTCCAACAACCATAATGAGGACCAGCAAGGCTTCTGACTTCAACAACAGTTCCAACTAATGAAATACAGACTAAAGAACTAAATAAAATTGGGATATGAGCAAAACTCTGGGATGCATTTGATAGCTTATCTCTCTTCCCCTCATTTTACTCCCTTTTTCTTCCTTACTATCAGTTTTAAAAGATAGTCCCCAAGCTGCACAAAACTCATTCACGCCTCTCCCCCTCCCTCCACTAAAACAATCATCTTTTATGTAAATGTTAGGGTCACTCAACTCCATGCCTTAGAATCATATACTTTGGGGTTAAAAGGCAACATTTTGCAGAAAAGTGGTCTTAAAAAATAAATATAAAGATACAGACTTTAGGATTTGGGTTTTCGCCTAATTGTTCCAAAGAGGAACTGGATAGGGCTCATCAAAAACATCAAAACTCAGATATTTTCTATAACTGGTAAGTTTTGCAATAATGTTGAGTCCTACTGATTAACATAAGACAGAGAACTCTCAGATTTAACTCTTTCATATACACGTAGTAGGGGGCAATATGTACTTTTAAAAAGTCTGAGGTTTCCCTTCCTAAATAACAGATAAAAAAATATTTTAAAAATACGTGAATGGCCTTATTTCAGGTTGTTACCTACTCCCACTATAAAGCTATACATTGTGTGAGGATTGAGTTGTAACTCTGGAGTCCTGAGGACCTGTCATAAAGCAACAGATTAGAATAAAGTCTTTCCAGAGCAGCGTCACAGTTACACTTACTCTACTTTTAAGTTCTCTGCTTACTGAAAATTCTTTATCAAAAAGTGTTAGAAAAAATTAACACTTTAAACATGTCCTCCTTTCTAAAAGCCCCATCTCTCGACAGAGTGGCCAAGCTAAACAGACTGAAGAAATTTAAGAAGTCAGCTACTGTGTGTAGAGAATTTCTATCTCTCTCCCACTACAAAGCATTCTCAGAATTGTTTGTTAGTATTTATTTGTGCTCTAGAGAATAGGGTGACAGGGGAAGCAGAGGACTTTGATTTCATTGTTTGCTTTTAAGAATTTGGACAGGGAGAGATTAAGGAAAGGATGATCTCTGAGGATTCGCTGGGCTATGAAGTTCTCAGTAATTACATGTGCTTCCACAAATAATATTTGGTCCCTACAGTTCAATGATTGCACAAATTTAATAGGAGAAGAGTAAATGGTTAGCGAAAATATCTTTTTAGCCATCTTGTGCTAATGGAGCAAAGAAACGCCAGTGCAGGGTGAAATGTAACAATGTCCAGGATTTCAAAAGTGACCAGACAAAAAGAGGCACATGGAGGTGACAGGAACAGGTCCCTCAGGCTTCCCTGATGCACCAGAACCAGGATGCCAAAGAAAGTAAGTACAGAGACGCTCATGGCAAAAATAAAGAGTGTTTGTTGTCCCAGGGAGCTTGCTAGGGCCTGACAGCTCCATTTTAAGAGAAAGCCAGAAGTTAATAATAAACAGGAAAAATAAGCAAGGCTTTAGCTGACTGGGGAACAGCTCAGTAGAAAATTATTTTATAAAGATTAGACTCAATTAGCTAAGGCAGGATTCAACTTCATGCTGAAAGAGTGCTCGCTCCGTTTATCTCAGGATTAGATGATGTGCAGCGAGTTCGCTTTTTGCTGCCCAAACAGATAGTCCCTAAAATCATTTCTAATTTCTTACAAGGTAGATAAACGCTGGCCAGTGTAATCCTCTACAAAACGCACTGAAATATAAAACAATGGTGGTGTGATGCTGTTCGGTCCACAACATCCTACCCTCCTTGGGGCTTCGCTCCCAGGGGAAGAGAAGGTACAGGCTGTACGGCCCTTTGTTGGTGACACAGGTGATACCGTAAGGAGCCCTGATCGAGTTCCTGCTCCTGTAGGGAGGACAGGTTTGGTGTCAGACACCTGCACAAGAAAGGGATGAGCCAAAGGAAACATCATGAGGAAGAGTACTCCTCAGAGCAGGCAAAGGACTTCGAAATCCCAGAATCATAGGATATCCCTGATTGGCAAGTCAACTCCCCTGCACTTAATCCTGGGTGAATGGGCAGGGCCCCTCACGGCCTGGAATTCCTCACAGGGAATCCTGGGGAAGGGTGGCATCGTCCACCCCAGAAGGGCAGAGTCCTCCCAAAGTATCCTAGGACTGACCTGCAGGAAGGGAATTATCACTTCGCAGCTTCTCCTAAAATCATCATCTCACTCCACAGAAGAGGAGGCCTAAATGGCTCAGAGCAGACAGAAGCCTTCTAAGAAACAGATGGAAAGTATCTCAGAGGCAAAAATGAAATGTGCCAAAAAATAAATAAAGTAATAAATAAATTGAATCATTCCTCAAAATTCTAAGGCAGTAACAGACTCAACACAAGGAATAAGAAACAAGGAGGTACAGATAACCACAGTGGTCCCCTCTCTGCCCGAGGCCCAGCCACCCCACTGCTTTGGCTGCTGACTGAAGCTCCCCTATCCTCCCGTGGCACTCCTGGGCCTCAGGACTAATACAGTGGGAAGGCTGTGACCCGGAAAATGCAAGCTTTGGCTGGTAAAGACAAATCCCATCAGCAGCAACAGTGAAGTTTCATTACCACCTTTTCTAAGAGACTTCGAACACCAAAAGCTTTAAGCCCTCAATGCAAGAAACCTAAATCCAGAAACTTGAAGTCAGATTGTTTCTGAAGAAAAATTACTAAATAACATTCCTACCCTCGAGATAAAAAAGAGTGGTGGGGAATCTGGAGTGGTTTTTGTTTTTTAACCTTGTCTCTCAGATTATACCCCTTCTTTGATTATACAAAAAATAATAATTCAGTAACATTTGACTTGCAAAGATGTGGATTCTGAGATCAATCTAGTACCTAATTTCCACCCTTTCCCCTTCAATTGCCAGCACCCTTGCTAAGGGACACTACCTCTTGAAGCAGGAAGTGATGGAGGCAGTTTCTCCCCTCTGGATCTTAGACTACGTGATCGTCACTTAGACTGCATGGACATTCTTGCTGTGAGGGCAAGGACACAGGCGTGGGAAAGGCAAGAGGAGGGCACGAGGCGGAGTCGAACAATCTGGACTACTAACACCCCTCCAAAGGCAGTGAGGGCTCCCGGCCTGTGCTATAGACCAAGAAGAACCAGCAGGCAGGAATATGGCAGTGGTGAGAGGCTGGACAGAGCTTTCTCCATCCAAAACACTGGGTTCCTTCATGGACAATGTGTTTTTCCTCTTCCAGCACTTTCAAAAGATGAAGACTGGGTGCCACTAAACACATCTGCAATATAGGATGTGGGAGAGGAGAGAGCAGCAACTGGAATAATACCTCGTACCAAAACAAGCCTATTTTTAAAAGACAACACCCAACTACCCTTTAGGCTTTTGCCCAATGGGCTCCTTCACGGAGGGACGTGGCCGGAGTCTGAAGCAAGAGGAGCGTGAGTCAAGGACCACAGAACAGGAGCACTACACCACCACCTGCAGAAGCCGAGAAGGGGGAAAAGCTACATGGGGTCAACAGTCAGGCATGCCAGGCAGGACGTGAGGGTCAGAAGCCTCACGCTCAACTTTTAGCTCTTGCCTATCCAAAACGAGAGGCACCAGCTGGCAGCCTGCTCCAGCCAGCAAATACCCGCCTGCCTCCTGTCCCGGCGGGCCTTCAGCTAGTGTAGTAGATGTGGAAGTAGAGAGTCTTGTTGCGGAGCAGGGAGTAGGAGTTGTCAAACTTGAGCAGGTAGATGCCCTCGCCAGGGTAGTCGTGGCTGCCAGCCTGCACGTCCCGGTGGCTGTCTCGCCGGTACACGGGCATGACTTCCCCATAGCGACCTCGAAGGGAGCTCCTGGAGCCTCTCTCTACGTCTCCAACTGGGACAGGGTCTGCATAAGCAAAATGGCACAGTGTTGGGATATGACTTCAGAGACTGAGTAATCCGACCTCAAGAGAAAAGAATGGACCAGGTGACTTAGTGGCGTTTAGCCGGGGGAATGCTCTTACCCTCCTACGGGAATTTGGAGATGTCTGCTGACCTTTTGGCCATCAGAGAAACTAGTGGGTGATACTGCATTTAGAGCACTTAACAACAGGACAGTACCTGCCCAGCAAAGAAGCATCCCACCCCAAATGCCAATAATGTCTCCACTGAGAAACAATGATTTAGCCTTATACAGCCCACCTAGTTCCGGAAGTGTCTGGACATCTCCAAGGGGGAGAAAATATTTCGAAGGGAAGATTCTGACATCTCTTCATTCAACAGGAGAAAGAAACAGCTAATGGAGGTAGGAAATACAAACACACTGAACAGAGTGACCTAGAACTTCTACTTGGCCTCCTGAAGAACAGCAAAGTAAGATACAAGGCTCCCCCCCGCCTAAATACCTGAAGATTTCCCTGCAGACTTGCTTTTCCATGAAGAAGCAAGGGATTGATTTTTAAGATTATATAGAAAAATCAAGATGCTTGGAACCTACTTAGAACCTACTCATACTATTGTAAAAAAAAAAAAAAAAAAAAAAAAAAAAAGCCTCGGAGTCATCCTGAGTAGGCATTTCAAATAACAACTGGAATAGAGCACAGAAACTATGTTTAAAACTACTCTGGGCCTATTTTGCAATATTTACAGATATTAAGGCACTACGTGGTACATTTCAAACTAATACAATGTTATACATCAATTATACCTCAATAAAGATTATTTAGGTTAAAAAAAACTGCTCTGGGCATGAAATGAAGGAAGTAAACAGTAGTCAGCCAACTGTGACAAGTTGGAGAGGAGTACAGTCAGCAATGTGCAATCACCCAGTTTGGTTCCAGACTAAGAACAATGGCAAATATCCCAAACTATGAGAGAAATATAAAATAATCTCGGTTTATACGTGATCTATATACTGCAGCACTGACCCACCCCTTTCCTGCCCATCCCATCCCTTTCCCCAAGGAGATGTTGGGGAAACAGCTGGGTACTGATTAAAAGCAAAAGAAGCTTTCCACTAAGGCACCAATACCAACCCCACCAGAATGTTCTTTGAGGGTCAGACTTTGGCCTGTACCACTCAGTTTAGCTTACAGTGCTGAAAGCAGGATTCCTTGCCTGCATTCTAAGGAAGGGAAGGACTGGTATAATACGGGAAGTGGTCATTAGAAACTGGGTTGAGCCAGAAGAAGCAAATTGCAAATTATGTTAAAATTAAATTTACCTTCAATCTCTTCCTCCTCTTCTTCATCTTCATCCTCATCCTCACTGGAATCACTGACCTGCACAGTTATGTCAGTGCTGGTTACAGGGGTCCAGTCAAAATAAACTCCAAAGCCAATGTCATAGTCATCAGTCGCAAACTCCCAGCAAACACGCTTCCCCTCTGGATGGGTAGGTACCCGGATGGTCACCACCTCACCCCGCTTCACCACCAGACGGCTGTTCTTCTCTTTGCCCAGCTTGCTTTTGAATTCCTTCATCTTGGTAAAGGTCCAGATGCATGGAGGAGCCATCAGAGGTGGGGACACTAAAAGGACAAGCAGCTTACTACTGAGAAACCAAGAGAAAATACAGCCAAATGTGGCATTTTGCTTAGGCAGGGTGTCATAGTCAAAGACATTCTTTCTACTTCCTGGCTTCTTTGACTGCCTTTCACAAGTCACCTTCTTAGTTTCCTTCCATCTGTCTGCCTGCCTTTATTTAAGCACCCACCGGGAACAAAGAAACTACCTTCCATACCCCCAAAGGTCTCACCTTTCCTGTGATCCCCCAGGAGATCTGCAGATTCCAAATCAGCTGAAAGGATATCTATAGCTCCTGTGTGCTCAGACTGGATCATAACGATGTCCCCGGACCTTTGTGGAACTTGGTACTTGGCCATCTGCACAATGGAAATCTGATTAGAGCACTTACTAGCGTGGCAGATTCCAATTAGCCTCCTTCCCAAGGGGGCTGCCCACCCCTGCCCTATTGCCTCCACTTTCCATCAGCTCAAAGCCTGATGTGCTATGTTCCCTCCTCCCTCCCTTTTGCAGCTCTCCCACTCCAGACCCTTTATAAAATCCTTGCCCGTGAATTTCCTCCAAGCTTGCTACTGACTTCTGCACCAACAGTGTTTCTGTGCCGCACCGTGACCTGCACAGCACCTCCCTGTGGCCCCTCTCATGACAGCGCTTGTATCCGGGGTTTAGCCCGGCTCTGACTCTGCCACACAGCCTCCCGCTACAATCCCCACTCCCAGGCTACCTCCAGATCCCTGTCAATCAAGTCACCAAAGCACTGCAGAGAGAACCTGTGGTTTATATTCTCTGTCCCTGGCTTATCCACAGCACATCCGGGATGTCCCATGCCACTGGCTGTCACATCCACTAACAGTGTTCTGTAAATAATTGTCATTTCACTTGTTTTAATGTATTTAAACAGTCCATTTGCTGCCAGATATCTAACCTCCATGGAAGTATACAAGCATCCCTTGAAATTCGAAGCCCTCGCTAACCCATGGCAGGAGGCTGCAGTCTCTCTCTAGCGGGTTTCACATGAAACCACTCAGATCAGTGCTCCCGTTTCTTGTTTTTATGCCATAACTTCTTGATCCTCTCCAAACAGTCAGCAGGCAACTCAAGAAATGTACACCCACTGGCCACACAGGACAGCATACCAGTGAGATGGCTATCCAGTTAAGAAACCAGAATTATATTTGCAAGAAAGAAAGAAAGAAATTTTGAATTCATCCCAGACTATATTCTCATAATATCTCTTTCTGAAGATATTACCTCTATTGCCAAATGAGGTGAATCAGACTTTGGCTAACCTGCTTACATGAGTCTTTCCTTTTCCACAAGGCTAAACAAAGGATTTAGTTTGCAACATATTAGCAGCACAGCATTAGTAAAGTCACCAATAGATCTTGGCTTCAGTTCCCTCATCTGTAAAATGGGAACATAATGGTACCTGTCTCATAGGTTTCTTCTCAGAAGCAAATGAAGTATTGTGGATAAAAATGCTTCGTAAAGCAAATGTAATGATAATGTTCGGCATTGTCTTTATTGACCATAATACCATTAGTAATTATAATCTATGTGTTAGTAATAATACAAACAACTCCTTCCTCCATGGCAGGGAGATTACTGCTATCTACACCACTTCTATGGAACCTTGACCATAAATCCTGAGTAGATCTACCACAAAAAAACTGAAGCTAAAACACGATCCCATGGTTGAAGGCTCTTCACATCCAGAGGATGTCAGACGACACATGAGCATCCATTCTAACAGTTCATTTCTTGAGTAGCTGCTGGTTCAGTGATGGGCCCTGAGGGTGACACACATGACCATTCTCCAAATAAATAAAACTGAGACGCCCCAATGCTTTCTAGGTCCAACCCATCCACACACATCTAGATTCTGGTGCCACACACCGCTCCTCCCGAAGAGACTGCGACATTGCCCTCCCTACCTTGTTGAGGACCTGGGCCTGGTCTGCAGGCAGCGATTCCTGCTCCACCAAGGCCTGCACCTCCAAGGCACCAGCTGTCTTTCGCAGATCTTCGGTGGCATCCTCACTCGCTCGAGATACCGTCTGTGGCCTCTCAGAAGAAGACAGCATGTCAATTCAAGGACTCTTTCAAAGGGCACAGTAGTCTTGGAGAAACTTAGAAATAAAACAACCTTCAAGGGACATCTCCCAACCTCTGCTTTCCTCTGGCATTTGGGTCCACTGTCAGTTTAGCTGACCACTGCCCCGGGCTGACTTGGCCCACAATAAAGCAGTGACAGCATGTGACGGCCCAGGACTGATGAAGCCAGGCCCCAGGTTCTGAGAACCATGGCGAACATGCAGGTCAGTCGTCTGAGTTTTGTTCTCTGGGACCCACACCATCTGCTCCACACAGGATTTCAACAAAAGAAAAGTCAGAATCCCAGTTCTGTTCTACACATAAAACTTCTGTTAGAAGCAAACAGAGGAGGCCTCGCCAGGGCCAGAAATCAATCACCAAAACACAGGGAGCGCAAACTGATTAGCAAGGCCATCCCTCTCCAGTCAGGCTGGGAGCAGTCTTTCAGCCTTTCCGCTTCACACCATCCTCCAGATCACACTAGCTAATAAAAGAAGGTCATCATTTTCTTTCCCTTTTTAAGCACATTAATCTATTATCCCAATGACTTAAGGCCTGACAATTTGAATACTTTTAAAGAAGCAGAGGAATAATTTCGGCCCTCTTCCCTTTCCCCTGGCTTCTGGAAAGACCACAAAGTGAGCTAGGTGCCAGGGCAATGGCACAATACCCCAGGTCTCTTGGAAATCTGTTGTCAACAAAAGGTGGCATGGGATTCTTTAGAGCAGCAGTCATCAGAGTTCAGCGCGAGGACCGCTGGGGCTCTTCAGACTTTTTTTATAATAATTCTAAAACGTGATTGCCTTTTTTGATTTCTATCTTCTCAAGAGAATACATTAGAGTTTTCCAGTATAGGACACGAGATGTTGCAACAGAATGTACGCGGAAGCAGATCTAAGAATCCAACTGTCTTTGTGAAGCCAGACATGAAAGAGAGTTACAACATCTCTCTTCTCACTAAATTATTTCTGCTTTGGAAAACAGTTGTTTTCCATTAAAAACATATTATTTATGTTTACATGCAATGAGTTCATTATTTTCATTTTTAAATCAATAACTATTTTTTAATTTTTCAGTTTTAATTTCTAATATAGTAAACATTGATAGAGATAAACCACAGGAAAAATTCTTTGGGATTCTCAATAACTTTGAATTGTGTAAAGGTTTGAGAACCACTGCTTTCACGGATCATTTCCCCACTGAGTAAATGACTGGAAAACAGTACAGAGACAATATGGGGAAACAGGACTTATTTGGTGTTTATTAGTTTCTTTCTCTCTTCTTTTTTTAATTATAAACAAGAAAAAGCACTCCTAGTTTACAAATTACCTCTTTTCAGACAAAATAGAGCCATCTTTTGGAGTATACAAGTCACCCCAACCTACCTCAGGACAAACCAGAGGTAGTCACTATAAAAACCAAACGTATGGGATACTGTTGATTTTTATGGTTTTGCTTGGGTAATCCTGTGTAAAATGTAAATTAGTCTAGGCTGCAAGCCTATTTTTTCTCTTAAGCCCAGAAATTCCAGTCTGCTTTTGTTTCTTGACACTATTTATCCCTATCTGTGTCCTCCATTAGTAAGTGAGCCTGATGGCAGGGATGGGCCCTGTTCCTGGCATGCATGGCATCTACTGCCAGGCCCATCACATGGAACCCTCATCTCCTAAAATGACCTCATGTCATCGTGCTCAGTCCGTTGCAGTCACAATGGTCTCTTGAATCTGAGGGTCCTCAAACACCTCAAGCATTCGAGGGTTTTGCACCCGCTGTCACCTCAGCCTAGAATATCCTGCTGCCAGTTACCTGAGGGCTTCCTTCAGGCTTCTGCTCAGCTATCACTTCTAGGGAGGCTCCCCAGATATCCGCATGTTGAATGGTTCACCCTGCCCTAGCCCCATCAGTCCTTCTAGCCTTACCCTGTTCACCTGTGTTCACTGCACTCACTACTGCCTGACATATTATGTCTCATATCTTGTTGACTGCAAGGTGTATATTTGTTTTCAGATTTTAACACAAACGAAATGCAAGATGTCCTAAAAACTGGTGGTGTCTTACAACTGCCCGGGGACTGGACTGACACAGTCTTTGCCCAGGAGATTTGCATTTGCTTCTGCCAGTATTCAGGAGGCTTCCAACTGACACAACTTGAATAAGTTCTGTGTGAGGGTTTTGTTCAAACTCCAATGGCACGGTGAATTTAGACCACAAACTGGTGACTACAGACTCATGGTTCATATTCTCAGCGGAGATCTTTTTCTCCTCCCCTTACACAGAGCCAAGATGGAAACATTCAAGTTTCCTTGTGGTCCTTCTCTGTGTGGAGGGATCTTTTTTCTTGTTTACCTTTTCACTGAAGGTTCACGCTTTTGGTGTCCTAGCTCCATGAAGGATGGGAGCGGGTGGGGGTGGGAGGGAGTGTCTATTACTAGACTCTCTACCTGGGACATTTTTCCCTTTCTTGGTAGTTCATTAAATAACAGTACATCTTACAGGTGATGGCAACTTAGAGTCTATGAAATAGGATGTATGCTTGCTTTCTGTCTGCCCTTCCCACTAGAATAGAAACGCCACGAGACCAGGGACTTGGACTGTTTGTTCATTTGTGGTATCTCCATTGCCTAGAACACTGCCAGGTAAGTAGCAGGCTCTCAACAAATATCTGTTGAATGAATAAATAGTAGACGGTCCCAAAATATTTGTTGAATAAATAAATGAATATATTAATTTTTGTCTAGGAGCAAAAGAGAAATACTGGCATGTGAGAATACAAGTTAATCTGACCATTAGCCTGACCTTACTGTACATGGCATCTAAAACTAAGTCTCCTCTTTGCCTTTGTGTATGCTACTTTGTATAAATATTGTTCTGCTTATTAAAAAAGTTTTAGGGGTGGGGCGCCTGGTGGCTCAGTCGGTTAAGCGTCCGACTTCAGCTCAGGTCACGATCTCGCAGTCTGTGAGTTCGAGCCCTGTGTCGGGCTCTGGGCTGATGGCTCAGAGCCTGGAGCCTGCTTCCGATTCTGTGTCTCCCTCTCTCTCTGCCCCTCCCCTGTTCATGCTCTGTCTCTCTCTGTCTCAAAAATAAATAAAAACGTTTAAAAAAAATTTTTTTTTAAATTAAAAAAAAAAAAAGAAAAGAAAAAAAAAGTTTTAGGGGTGCCTAGATGGCTCAGTCAGTTGAGCATCCAACCTTTGATTTTGGCTCAGGTCATGATTTCATGGTTCATGAGTTTGAGTCCCACATCGGGCTCCACACTGATGGTGTGGAGCCTGCTTGGGATTCTCTCTCTCCTTCTCTCTCTGCCCCTCCCACGCTCTCTCTCTCTCAAAATAAATTTTAAAAAATCTTTTAAAAATAAATAAACTATTTTAGAGAATAGTTCTTTTTAAATTTTTTAATGTTTACTTATTTTTGAGAGAGACAGAGAAACAGAGTGCAAGTGGGGGAGGGGCACAGACAGAGGGAGACCCAGAATCCAAAGCAGGCTCCAGGCTCTGAGCTGTCAGCACAGAGCCCAAAGCGGGGCTCGAACCCGCAAATGGCTAGATCATGACCTGAGCCGAAGTTAGCTGCTTAACCAACTGAGGTACCCAGGCACACCAACAAATAAACTATTTTAAACAGGACATGCAACAGCCACATGAGTTTAATGTTCACATTAGCATTTCATGCTCTGAAGAATCAATGAAGGGTATTTGGGGAAAGATAAATTGCAAATCACTTGATGCCAATGATAAATCACATAAAGGAAAAACTCCCACTGTAAGCCTTCTGGTTTGTGCTGACCCAGAGCAGGGAGGCCATCCCAAGGGAGGGGACAGCCTGACCAGCCTGCCAGCCTCACTGGCAAGAGAGAGAGTTGGGCCCTTCCATTTCTAATACACACAAAACATAAACACTGCACTTCAAGCGTCATTTGGACTGGACTTCTTTCTTCACACACTAGATTTTAGAAACAGAGCTTTAAAATTAAATCTCCTTTTTTCTAAGAATGTTGTAGATTCTTCACTCAAAACTTTATTCTTAGGAGGAAACATCAGTCCGTGTCAAAAGCCAGCCCCCAAACATCCCTCAGATCAACATCCAGAAAAAGGCTGGTGGCAGCAAGAAGGAAAAGGCGCTCCCTCCTGGGATTTGAGGAGAACAGGAATTGTCTCAAATCAACACAGCCTTGGGGAGGCTTGGTCTTCTAAAGGGACTATTCTATAAATAACCTAGTAGCTCTAAGCATAGAACTCAAAACCCTTCTAATGCTACTTACCAGAACGAGCTTTATTTATTTTTTATTTTTTATTTTTTTTATTTTTTTAACATTTATTTATTTTTGAGACAGAGAGAGACAGAGCATGAATGGGGGAGGGGCAGAGAGAGAGGGAGACACAGAATCTGAAGCAGGCTGCAGGCTCTGAGCCATCAGCCCAGAGCCAGACGCGGGGCTCTAACTCACGGACCGCGAGATCGAGATCGTTACCTGAGCTGAAGTCGGACGCTCAACCGACTGAGCCACCCAGGCGCCCCCAGAACGAGCTTTAGAGAACAAACCTAGAGCTGTGTGAACTTGGGCAAATTTTTAAATTCACCGTTTTGTTTTCCTCACTGGAAAAGAAACACCTGTTTCAGTAGGGTTGTTAGGAGGATTAAACGGTAGAATGCATTTTCGCACCTAGTATAGTACTGAGCAAATAGAAACATTCTGTAAAAGGGGGGTCTGGGTGGCTCAATGGGTTGAGCAGCTGTCTGACTCTTGATTTCAGCTCAGGTCATGATCCCAGGGTCATGGGATCAAGCCCTGAATCAGGCTCCACACTGAGCATGGAGCCTGCTTAAAATTCTCTCCCTCTGCCTCTCTCTCCTGCTTGCACTCTCTAAAATAAAGATTTAAAAAAACTTTTTTAAGAAACATTCTGTAAAAAGTAACTATTTTATTATCATTATTATGGAGAATATTCAATGAAGCATGGCTATTATATTATTATCACTAACTATATTACCATTATTATTATATTAAACATTATTATCTCCCATCATCTGAATTCTGGGGGAAAAAGCTTTATTTCATATGCAAAAGTAAGAAGAAAGAAATTCTACTCAAGAAATAACAAACTGGGGCACCTGGCTGACTCAGTTGGTGGAGCATGCAACTCTTGATCTCAGGGTTGTGAGTTCTAGCCCCACAATGGGCATAGAGTTTACTTAAAAATAAAATAAAATACTTTTTTAAAAAAAGGAAGTAACAGTAGCACCTGGGTGGCTCAGTAGGTTAAGCCTCCAACTTCGGCTCACATCATGAACTCAATTCATGAGTTTGAGCCCCACGTCAGGCTCTCTATTGTCAGTGCAGATCCCACTTCGGATCCTCTATCCCCCTCTCTGCCCCTTCCCCACTTACATTCTCTCAAACTCTATCTCTCTCAAAAATAAACATTTAAAAAAAGATTTTAAAACAAGATTTTAAAAAAAGGAATAACAGATTGTTTAAATATCTTGACATTCCTCCCTACGCCCAGCCATCAACTTTGTGTGGGGCATTGAGACCACACTGGTTCTACTCAACAGTACTGTGCCATGAGCAGATCAGTTGGGCTATAATATCCATTTGCTCAGGGTTCTCCAAAATACAGTTTTTCATTAATTATTCCATTAATTTTTTGGGTTTCCACTTATTCTAGAGCTCAGTACAACTGTTTCCTTTCTGCTATATACTCTGATATTAATGACAGTAGATAGATGAAATGGATGGAGCAGGAAATTAAGAAGAACAATCTGAGGGGCACCTGGGTGGCTCAGTCAGTAAAGAGTCCAACTTTGGCTCAGGTCACGATCTCATGGTTTGTAAGTTTGAGCCTCGTGTCGGGCTCTGTGCTGACAGCTCAGAGCCTGAAGCCTGCTTTGGATTCTATGTCTCCCTCTCTCTCTACCCCTCCCCCGCTCACACTCTGTCTCTCTCTCTCTCTCTCTCTCAAAAATAAATATTTAAAAAAATTTTTAAAAAAAGAATAACAATATGAAGGTTCTCACACTGGTTTAATCTAAAAATTACATTAGAAAAAAACCCCTCCAAAAGTGTGCGTGTGTGTGTGTGTGTGTGTGTGTGTGTGTGTGTGTGTCTGTGTATCTTATGGGTAAAAACCAAACACACATTGTCTTGAAAGTCTACCTGGGATCCATGTCTAATGTTTTAACATTTCAACTTGGGCTTCAAGAGAAGATAAAAAAGACTACACTTTTTGTTACAATTTCGTTCTCTGGGAGTGAAGAAAATTTCATAATCTGAAAGAGATCTGACACTGCCCCTAAACACACTTAAGGGCTAATTAGTCACCAAACCATCCATACTCTTCACTCCCACTTGCTGTCCCCCTCAAAGTTGCCATCCACATCTCATTAATCCCTTATCTCAGGAGATAAACCTCTAGGAGCCAAGCAGTTGCTGTCCCTACCTGTAGGGTGAGGAATGGGGCTCTGGATCAGAGGCAGAAGCCACTAGAGAGGTCACCTTGGTGTTTTCTAGATCTTCATTCTCTAGAAAATCATGGAAAGAAATATTCAATATTTGAGAAGAGGCACAATCATAATTATCTTGTACCTTTAAAAAAATCTGGCAGTTTCAACCAACCTTCTCTTTACAAAAATATCCTGGGCATCAATTTCTGAGAGGCCCAGTGCATAAATTATTCAAGTCCTCACATCCAAGTATTCTCAGACCATCATAACCCATTCATGAAAGAATAAAACCCTTTCCAAAACAAGTCCCCACAAAATTCATTCTAATTTAAGAATCACACTTCTCAGAAAGCATATGGTTAAATTAGGTAAAATACAGAAGGCAGAGTGAGATTTAGGATGAAATGAACTGGAATTCAGAACCAAAGGATGGAGGGTCACCTCCACATTCGGTAGGCTCCCACCACATATCAGAGGGAAAGGATTTTTGTAATTTCTTTCACTCACTCACTCACTCACTCACTCACCAATGACTTACTGGAGAACTGTTAGGTAGCCTCAAGGAGCATACAGGTGAAATGCATAATGAAGGCCATGTCCCCCAGGTCACAAGCCTAGGACTGGTATCATTGCCATTTTACAAGTAAGAACACTAAGGTACAGACAGATTCAAATGTGGGCAGTCATGCTCCTAACCTTTAGGTGCTACTAAGTCTTATGGTTTATTCATCTAGACTTTCCTTGAGCACTCAGAAGATGGTTCAGCATATTTAGATAATCCCTGGTTTAACCTCCTTAAGACTGAAAGAAACTGAAACCCAAAGTCCACTTCTCAGTAAAAAATACAACTTAATGAAGTAAATGTCAAAAACTGCAAATTTCAGAGTTTGGTAACAACATAAAAGTGCAAATGATGGACAAATCCTTCTGATACAACTTAAATCCTACCTCATTTTTTCGTATGTGAAAAGATCTATTTTTCTTTCTGTCAACTCACACTCTCATAGATAGAAAGACCTTAGAGCTTATGCCACCCAATTTTCTTCTTGGGACATAATAGAAAATACATATATTAGTCTCTGCCCCCGGTTCCTGGCACAGAACTCCAAAAATCCTGATGATTTCCTAAGTGAAAAGAGCAGTAGGAGCATGTTTTGTTCTAATACTTGGTCTTTGATTCTAGTTCCTGACACAGAGTTCATAAATCCCTTGGCATTTACTAGGTGTTAGTAGTGTCTTATGTTCTAATGAGGTGACTCTGGGTGGACGCCTGGATGGGGGCTGCTCACCAGAAAGACCAAGCCATGATCAGAGGCTTGGAATTGTGACCCCAGCCCCATTCTCCAGCAAGGGGAGAGGGGATAGCAATGAAGTTAATGATTGATGATGCTGACGTGATACAACCTCCACAAAAACCCCCAAAGTACAGGGTTTGGAGAGCTTCTAGGTTGGCGAACACATCCATATCTTGGGAGGGTGACGTACCCCAACTCCCAGGGGACAGAAGCTCCTGCACTCAGGATCCTCCTGGACCTCACCCTCTGTATCTCTTCACCTGACTATTCATCTGTATCCTTTCTCATATTCTTTAATCAACTGGTAAATGTAAGTATCTCCCTGAGTTCTCTGAGCTGCTCTAGCAAATCATCAAATCCAAGGAGGGGAGGTCATGGGAACCTCCAATTTATAGCCAAGTCAGTAGGCAATTGTGGGTAACCTGAGACCTACTACTTGAGACTGGCATCTAAAGTTGGCTGAGGAACAGTTTAATGGGACCAAGCCCTTAATCTGTGGGATGTAACACTATATATCCAGGTAGAGTGTCATAATTCAGTTAAACTGTAGGACACCCAGATGGTGTCACAGAATTGTTTGGTGTGAGGGAAAAACACCCACCTCTGGTGTCAGAAGTGCAGTGAGAGGGAGTCGGTGTGAGAGTAAAGTAGAAACTCAGAAGGACTAAGCTTTCTTTAAACCTCCCAACAAAGGAACTGAGTCTCAGACAATTGT
Organism: Panthera tigris; assembly: GCF_018350195.1. Taxonomy (NCBI): domain Eukaryota; kingdom Metazoa; phylum Chordata; class Mammalia; order Carnivora; family Felidae; genus Panthera; species Panthera tigris. Next base: position 121,434,665 of record NC_056665.1, read on the forward strand.
CAAATGTTTCCCAGTCTCTGCTACTCTGTGAAGAGGCCCTTTTCACAAAGAGACAATGAGAATACAAAGTTCTCCCCTACGTTGACCTAAGTAAAATCTGTTTCCTACTAAGCCCTGCCCTTCTATCCTTCCTCCCAATATCCTTTCAAATATTTACAGTCTGCTATCATCTTTCCTGCAAATTCCTCCTTAGGCTGACCATTTCCAGTTCTTTCAATCATCCCTTAGACGACCTCTGACCACATTGGCCTTGTTCTGTTGTTCCTCTTTGTTCCATTTAAAGTAAGGGACTTGGGGCACCTGGGTGGCTCAGTCGGTTGAGGATCTGACTTCAGCTCAGGTCATGATCTTGCAGTTTGTGAGTTCGAGCTCTGTGTCGGGCTCTGTGCTGACAGCTGGGAGCCTGGAGTCTGCTTCAGATTCTGTGTGTGTGTGTGTGTGTGTTTGTGTGTGTGTGTGTGTGTGTGTGTGTGTCTGCCCCTTCTCCGCTCGCACTCTGTCTCTCTCTCTCAAAAATAAACATTAAAAAAATTTTTTAAATTCCTACAACTCAATAGGAACAATCCAAATAACAATCCACTAACCCAATTTAAAAATGGGCTAAAGACTGAAATACACATTTCTCCAAAAAAGACATCTAGATGCCCAACAAGTATATGAAAAGATGCTCAGCATCACTAATCATCAGGAAATGCAAATCAAAACCACAAAAAATGAAGTATCACCTTACCCTGTTAGGATAGCTATTATTAAAAAACAAAAACAAAAACAAAAAAACAGCAAGATAAGCATTGGAGAGGATGTGTAGAAATTGGAACCCTTAAATCTACATGAGAATGTAAAATGGTGAAGCCACCATGGACAACAGTAGTATAAAGATTCCTCAAAAAATTAAAAATAGAATTACCATATCATCTACCAATCCCATTTCTAGGTATTCATCCAAAAAAATTTAAATCAGGATCTCGAAGAGATATTAGGACTCCAATGTTACAGTGTGACACTAGTCACAATAGCCAAAATGTGATAACAACTTAACTGTCCATTGACAGATGAATGGGTAAAGAAAATGTGGCAGGGGTGCCTGGCTGGCTCAGCCAGTAGAGCACACGACTCTTAATCTCAGGGTCATGAGTTCAAGCCCCACATTGGGCATGGAGCCTCCTTAAAAATGTGGTAGTTTAAAAAAAATGTGGTATACACATACGACAATGGAATATTATAATATTCTTTAAAGAGAAGGAAATTCTGCAACATGTGATTACATGGATGAACCTTAAGAACATTATGCTAAATAAGCCAGTCACAGAAGGATACATATTGCACAATTCCACTTATATGAGGTATCTAAAATAGCCAAACTCACAAAATCAGAGAGTAGAATGATGTTTGTCAGGGCATGGGAGGAGAGGGAAATGGGGAGTTGCTAGTCAATGGGTATAAAGTCTTAAGTATATAAGATGAATAAGTTCCAGAGATCTGCTGTACAATATTGTGCCAATAATTAACAATACTGTATCATACACAAAAAAATTTTAAGGAAATATTTAGAAGCACTTCACAGAAATAAAAAGAATAAACATTAGTAAAATAAACAAAGGAAACACCATGCCAGTTCGGTGTGTACAGCAAGTTCAGCGTGTCCCGCCAACTTAACACATTATTTAATGAATTCCTAACAAGTGGCTGGCCCCACACCAGATACTCGAGATGATGCACTAAAGCAGACACAGTTCTGGCCCTCATGAAGCGTTTGGTCTAGCAGGGCAGACTGTGAAGGGCCCTCATCCCACAGATGATCAAGAATTTTAAGCTTAAATTTAAGCTAGGAAATGACATGATCAAATTTATATTTTTTGGTAGAATTCTATAGCAGCTGTTGGTAAGATGGATTTTGCCGGATCAGATGGGAGGCCTTTGCCAAGTTCACGAGAGATAATGAGGACCTAATAGTGATAGCTGAGAAAGAGTAGAGACGACTCTCTTAGAAAATCATTAGGTGGTCAAGTTTGTTTTCAGGATGCCCATGCTGGTGACGCTTATTTTTCTTTATATATATATATATTTTTTTTTCTCTATGTTCTATTTCACAATAAAGATTTGAAGAGGTGTCAATGTATAATCTAGTTATTAAGAGTGCTAGCTTTGGACGTGTACTGCCTGAACTCCTGTCACTTCTATTCCTATATATTCCTATATATATATATATATATATATATATATATATATATATATATATATTCTCTTGGCTTCAGAGTAGATTCCCATAATTCATCACTTACATAAAACACCCATTGCTCATCCAGCAAATGCCCTCCTCAATGCCCATCACCCATTTTCCCCGCCCCCACCCCACCCTTCACTATATGTTCACAAACCATCTGTGACATATTCTAGAACTTTGCTGAGAAGGTGCATCAAGTTTAATGGTCTACAGATTCTGGATTCTAATCTGTTCTTCCCTTTGGATAACTGATATTTAGGTTCATTTCTAGTCCCTGACATTCCTCAAAGACAGCACACAATTACATTTGCAGATTCTTTCAGGACCCCAGATGTAGTAGTCATCTGTCAACCTTTTGGCTTTCAAATATCCAACCTTCTCCTGGAGGGGATGGACTTTGTAAACAGTGAACAATGGAAGTCAGAATGGAAGATTCTTCTTTTTCCAGCCCCCAGGAAATTAGGGAAAAGGCACATGACCTAAAATATTCCCACCAAGAATTTGAACTAGGAGTGGCACAAAAGAGAGAGAATTCATCTAGTGGCAGCCAGAGAGCCCTAACCAAATTGTTCTTGCTGCTTAGCCTCTGGATTGGCCTACTCCTCAGTTTTCCAACAATATGATGGGCCTCCTGTATCCTTGCAATAAGCCACTTTCTGCTTAAAGCAGCCAAAATTAGTTTGTACTGCTTGTAACCAAGAACTCTGACCAAAATACCTAGATAGTATTTGCGTAGGTCCAGAAATCTGAACTTAAAGTAGCCAGACATCCTATCTTCATTCTGATTATCTTTATTATTACAGCCAAGACTTAGTGATCCTTAGTGATCTTTACTATATGCCAATTACTTTCTAAGCATTTTGCAGGCAGCATCTTTTTGAATTCTCACTTAATCTCACTGAAGTTGATACTAACATTACTTCCTTTTTATCACTCAAGAAATTGAGGCTCAACAAAATCAAGTTAACTTGCCCAAGATGACCAGCAAATAGGAATAGAAGTGACAGGAGTTCAGGCAGTACACGTCCAAAGCTAGCACTCTTAATAACTAGATTATACACTGACACCTCTTCAAATCTTTATTGTGAAATAGAACATAGAGAAAAGTACACAAAAATGTGCAGCTCAATAATTACAAAGGAAACATGCAAACTACTACCTAGGCAAGAAACAGATCAATCCTAGCACTCCTGAAGCCCCACTCATGATCCTCCCAATCATTACCTGCTCCCTTCTTCCATAACCATTGTCCTAACTTACAGAATCATTTCCCTGCTTTTCTTTATAGCCAGACCACCTACATATGTATTCCTAGTGTTATTTCATTCTGCGTGAATGTAAAGGGGAATCATTTCCATGTAAAGGGAAACAATGCAGAATATTTTAAAACAAGCCTCTTTCACTCAACGTTATGTTTGAAGGACTTAACTATGGGGGCACCTGAGTGGCTCATTCGGTTAAGTGTCCCGACTCTTGGTTTGGCTCAGGTCATGATCTCATGGTTTGTAAGTTGGAGCCCCACATCAGGCTCTATGCTGCCCACAAGAGCCTGCTTGGGATTCTCTCTCTCTCTCTCCCTCTCTCTCTCTCTCTCTTTCTGCCCCTCCCCTGCTCATGCTCCCACTCTCTCTCTCTCTCTCAAAATAAGTAAACTTAAAAAAAAAAAAAAGGGCACCTGAGTCGGTTAAGCGGCCAACTTCAGCTTGGAATGATCTCACGGTTCGTGGGTTCGAGTCCTGCATTGGGTTCTGTGCTGACAGCTCAGAGCCTAGAGCCTACTTTGGATGCTCTCTGTCTGCCCCTCCCCTGCTCATGTTCTGTCTCTCTCAAAAATAAACATTAAAAACATTAGAAAAAAAAAAGAGAAAGACTTAACTATGTTGTTGTGGGTAAGTTTGTTCATTTTCATTCCTATATAATATTCCATGAATATACCATAATTCATTAATATACCATTGATGAAATTTGGGTTCTTTCTATGTTTTGAGCCATTATGATTAATGCTAATTTATCAATATACCATTGATGAAGTCTGGGTTCTAAGTTTTTAGCTATTATGAATAATGCTGCTATGAATATTCTTGTTCATGTCTCTTGGTACACATGTGCATGCATTTATTTTGTAATAAACCAGAAATGGAATGGTTGAGTAATAGAAATCTGAATAAACTTTTATAGACAATGCCAAACTATTTTCCAAAGGGGTTGTACCAAATATGCACTCGTGCTGGTATTGAAGAATATTCCCATTATTCTGTAGCCTCTGCAATACTTGGTCATAGTAATAGTTTTTATTTGGGCCATTCTGATTGGTGTATGCTCATTTAGTTTGCATATCACTGATGACTTATCATGTTTCTCGGCCATTTGGAAATCCTCTTTTATAAAATGCCTGTTCAAGTCTCTTCCCTATTTTACTGTTGGGTTGTTGTTTTTTTTTAACAAAATGATCCTTTATTGAAACATTTTCCTTCGTAGTTCTCAACTAGCTGAGCATTCCACTGTACCACTGTTGAGGTCATCTATAATGCCATGAGGGTGACGGCCATCAACATCACAGCTCAGTCTGGTGGTCCCTAGGATCTCTTTAATGGCTCCAGACAGTTCTCTAACTAAAAGATGGGTACCTCCTCTGTCCAGCAATGGCGACAATCTCATCAAAACTGAGATTTCCATTGTGCTTAATATTCTTCTGTTTCTTTTTATATCTTGGCAGTTCCTTGAGGGCTTCAATAATGAGGGCAGACACAGAAAGTACCACCTCAATCTGGGCCTATCCATCTTGGTCATTTTCATTGTAATCCTCAGACCCTTCCAATCACTGGTTGCTTTGGCTACGTCATTATCAACCTTTTTAGGAGAAAGATTTAGGAAGCCAATCTTGGGGCCAGGGAAGATATAGCACCGACCTCCTCACTGGTGCACGTCAGGTACATGACTTTGATCTCGTTGGGGTCAAATTTAGGTGGCATGGTGGAAGCAGCTGGAGTCAGATGACCCTGGATTAAGGACAGCTACAGAAAATTACACCTTGGCCACCTCCAAGCCAAAAGCTGAAAGCTGGATTGTCTTTTTATTACTTATAAGAGTTCTAAATACAAACCTTTTGTTAATTACATGTGTTACAAATACCTGCTTCCACTCTGTGATACATCTTTTCACTCTTAATGGTATCCTTTGGTGAACCAAAGTTCTTCATTTTAATGTGTAGTCAAAATATATCACTCTTTTCCTTTATTAGCCCTTCGTGTGTCCTGTTTGAGATGTCTTTCCCTATGCTGAGAACAATATATTCTTCTATATTATCTTTTAGGAGCGTATTGTATTGCTTTTCACATGTTGGTGTGCAAAATCCAACTAGAGTTGATTTTTTGTGTGTGTGCTGTGTGAGGTAAGGATCGAGTTTCTTTTCTTTCCCTTCTTTCCTTTCTCTTAGGATATTCAATAGCCCTAGCAACATTTACCATTCTTTCCTCACTATTCTGCAGTACAATCTTGGTTGCAAATCAAAGATTTTGTTTCTAGGCTTTTATTCCATTCCTAGGACCTAGTAAACTATTTTGTAAAAGCTTTAAAATAAATCTTGATACCCTGATAGAGCAAATCTTTCCATCTTGTTCTTACTCAGAGTATTTTTATATATGCTATTTATGGCCTTTCATTCCTATATATACTTTTTAGAACTAGCTTGTCAAATTCCACGCAAAAAAAACCATCAAAACCCCACTGGGATTTTTACTGGGATTGTATTTTATTTATATATCAAGTTGGGGAGAACTGACATCTTTACAATATTGAGTCTTTCAACATAGGAATATGATACATCTTTCCATTTATTTATTATTTCATTTCTCTCAATAATTATGGGGTTTCAGCCACAGAAATGAGATGACAAAGGTGACATCATCACTTGGAAAGCATCACAATAAGACACACATGTTGTGGCGCCACTGTGGCTCTAAGGCCTACCACCTTTGGAAGTCAATCTGCTGCAAATGTGTCTATCCTGCCAAGCGGAAGAGAAAGTATAACTGGAGTGCCAAGACTAAAAGACAAAATAATACTGGGCCAGCTGAACGAGGCACCTAAAAACTATGCTGCAGGTTCAGGCCTGGATTCTGTAAAGGAACAACATCTAAACCCAAGAGGGCAGCTAATGTGGCATCCAGTTCATCTCAAGGATTTCAACATTTAGTCACACAATAGATGTTCTGGTTTCAAAAATAAAATAATAACAATGCATTATAATCTTCTGCACAAAGGCTTTGCACATATTTTGTGAGATTTATTTCCAGGTATTTGAACTTTCTTTAATCTATGGTAAATAGTACTTTTATATATTTTTAACTTCATTGCTGGTCCAGGCATACTTCATTTGATTGTGCTTCACTTTATTGCACTTTGCACATATTGCAATTTTTTAACTTTATTTATTTTTGAGAGAGAGAGAAAGCATGAGTGGGAGAGGGGCAGAGAAGGAGGGAAAGAGAATCCCAAGCAGGTTCCACACTGTCAGTTCAGAGCCCAATGCGGGGCTTGAACCCAAAAACCACGAGATCATGACCTGAGCGGAAGTCAGATACTTAACTGACTGGGCCACCCAGGCGCCCCAGTTACTGCATTTTTGACAAACTGAAGGCTCATGGCAACCCTGTGCCAAGCAAGTTTATCAGCACCATTTTCCAACAGTATTTGCTCACTTCATGTCTGTGTCACATTTTGATAATTCTTGCAATATTTCAAACTTCTTCGTTACTATATTTGTTACGGTGATCCATGATCAGGGATTACACCTCTGCTGAAAGCTCAGATGACGGCTAGCCTTTTTTAGCAATACTTTTTAAAATTTAAGGTATTACACTTTTTTAGACATGGCTGCGATTGCACATTTAATAGACTACAATATAGTGTAAACATAACTTTTATATACACTGAGAAACAAAAAAACTTCGTTTCAGATGCTTTATTGCGATATTTGCTTTACTTCAGTGGTCTGGAACTGAACCTGCAGTATCTCTGATGTATGTTTGTATACATAAGTGCAAGGAAATTTTGCATACTGACTCTATACCCAGTAATCTAGCTAAATTTATTCTAATAATTTATCTGTAGATTCTTCTGGATTTTCCATGTACATAGCCATCATCTGCAAACAACAGATTTAACAGGGTTCCTCATATATTTTTTTTCTTGTCAAACTGTATTAGCTAGAATATCCAATAAAAGTGGTGTAAGTGGGTACCCTGTCTTATTCCCAATCTCAAGAGGAAAACTTTCAAATCTCACCATTAAGTTTGATGCTGCTTATAGGGTTTTTGTAGAGACATGCTTTATCCAATTAAGGAGGTTTTCTTTTATTCTTAGTTTGCTAAGAGTTTTGAATCATAAGTGGAGGGTAAATTTCATCACTTTTTTCTGCATTAAGCTGATCATTTTTATCCCCTAATATATTAAAATGATGATTTACACTTACTTTTAAAGAATGTTAAAATGACTTTGCATTCCTGAAAAAAACCCAACTTGGTCATATATATTGCTGGATTTAGTCTGCTAATATTTTGCTCATGACTTTTTGCATCTATATTAATGAGTGAGATGAAATTGTGATTTTCCTTTCATCTGGGATCATTTTTATTCTGCCTGAAGAATTCAATTGTTCCTTAAGTGCCAGTCTGCAGGCTGACAAATCCTGTATCTGATTATCTGAAAATATCTTTCTTTTACCTTCATTCCTTTTTTTTTTTTTTTTGCTGAGTACTTTTTTTTTTTTTGAGAGAGAGAGGATGCAAGTGAGTGAGGGGCAGAGAGAGAGAGAGAGAAAGGGAGAGAGAGAGGGGGGGGGGAGGGAGGGAGGGAGGGAGAGAGAGAGAGAGAGAGAGGGGCAGGGCTTACCCAAAGTGGGGCTCATGCTTACCCAATGTGGGGCTCAAGCTCACCCAACATGGGGTACAAGTTCACCAAGCATGGGACTCAAATGCATGAACTGTAAGATCATGACCTGAGCCAAAGTCAGATGCTTATTCAACTAAGCCACTCAGGCACCCTACCTTCATTCTTAAAGACTATTTTCCTGGGGATGCCTGGGTGTCTCAGTCAGTTAAGCATCTGACTCTTGATTTCAGCTCAAGTCATGATTCCAGAGTTGTGGGATCGAGCCCCGAATCAGGGTCTGCACTGAGTGTGGAACCTGCTTAAGATTCTCTCTCTCTCTCTCTCTCTCTCTCTGCCCCTTTCCCCCACTCACACGCTCTCTCTAAAATTAAAAAAAAAAAAAAAAGACTATTTTCCTGAAAAAAAAATCTATATTGGTATCTTCTTTCAATAATTTAGCTTCTACTGCTCTGTGCAGAAGTCAGCTGTCAGTCTAATTACCATTCTTTTGAAAGCAAACTGTAATTTTTCTCTGGCTACTTTTTTCTCTCTGCTTTGGTTTTATAGCAAGTTTAACTTAATGTATACCTACTGTAGATTTCATTGTACTTATCCTGCTTGGGATACACAGGATTTCTTAAATCTGTGCATTCTGTTAGCTTTGGAAAATTCAGAGCTATTATCTCATCAAACATTGCTTCTGTCCATTCTGGCTCCCCTTGCCTTCTGGGACTCCAATTATACAAATGTTAGACCTTCTCACCATACCTTCTATGTCTTTTACCTCTTTCCTGAATTTTCCATGGTTGCATTTTTACATATTTTCTTCTGGATATTTTCTTCTTTTTTTTTTTTTTTTTTAATTTTTTTTTTTCAACGTTTTTTATTTATTTTTGGGACAGAGAGAGACAGAGCATGAACGGGGGAGGGGCAGAGAGAGAGGGAGACACAGAATCGGAAACAGGCTCCAGGCTCCGAGCCATCAGCCCAGAGCCTGACGCGGGGCTCGAACTCACGGACCGCGAGATCGTGACCTGGCTGAAGTCGGACGCTTAACCGACTGCGCCACCCAGGCGCCCCTATTTTCTTCTTTTTTTATGACCAAGTTCACTATTCTCTCTTCAGGTATAGTAACTTTTTGCTAAACCTATCAATGGGGTTTTAAATTTTCATCTGTATGTTTCAATTATACAATTTCTACTTGGTTCTATTTTTATAAATTTCAGTTCTTTGCCAAATTTCTGAAACTTGTCTTTGATCTCAAACATAATAAATATAATTATGTTTCAGTCTGGTGCCCCTTGGGATCGATTTTTACTGCCTGTTGTTTCTTCTGATTTTTGTTCATGTTATCTCTTCTCAGGAATCTGGTCATTTATGATATGTGTCAGAAAACTGTTCTCACAAAATTGTTTGAAGAAATCATCTGAAGCCTAATCTGAATGAGCCTTCAGAGATGTGGCTTTGCTTCTTCCACATACCTGGAGGCACTAGCAGCCTGAGGGTACCTTAACCCAATTTCATGAACTTAGATTTTTCCGAAGGTGAGCTGTAATCCCTGGAACGGTGTACTTCTGATTTACCCCTACTTCCAGAACATGGCCTTTCATAGTCCCAACCTAGAGAAAACAGGATTCACCAGGGTTCCCCCCACTTGGTTCTGAACATTAACGCTTGTTGCTTTAGTCCAGAGAAGCACATTCACAGCCTTGACAAGCCTCCCCACTCAAGAATCCAGCACATGCCACCAGAGGAGAAAGGACCCCCAAAATGGACTCTCATCCTTGAACTTCTATCTTTATACTTCTGCCCTCACATTGATTATAGCCTGGTAATTCTTCATTACCTAGCTAGCTCCCCAGGATCTTCAAGCAAATATTTATATGTTGACAATTATTTTCTAATTGTCCCCAATGGGAGAACTGATCCGATTACCTAGTCTGCCATTACTCAAAACAGAAAGCAACATTGCCTCTTTACCTTTTTCAGTTTGAAAATACCTTACTGAATAAAATGGAAACCAAATAGAAATTTTAAAAGTCTGCCTTCTTTCTGTCACTGGCTAACAGTATCAGCTGATCTAAGTAGTGGTTCTATCCCCCTTTGATTTATCCTTAGGTGTAAATGAAATTACCACAAAAATAATGAAAGGCAGTAGTGGGCAGAGTAACAAAAAATTAATCCCTAAGGAGACTTATAACCTGTATTTCATAAAAAATTCATCAGAGAGAAAAAGGCCCAGAAAGGGTCAGTTCCTGATGAGCACAAAGGTAATAGAGATGTCTCTTACAATATAAGAACAGTGAAAAAATCTCATGACCCATTTGTGTGTATTTTTCCTGAATAGGTAATATAGCCACATTATTCAAAATTCAAAAAGCGTGAAAGTATACAGGGGAAATTTCCACTCATCTCAGTCCCCACCTCCCAAAGCAACCAATGTTATTAGGTTTTATACAGTCTCCCAGAGATACTATACACACATTAAGTGTGTGCATATATATTCTTTTTTATACAAATAATGAGGATATTAAACATACTTTGCTTTTTCCATTTATATCTCAGAGATCTTTCCGTAACTATCTATTAAAAGCTTTCTCATTTTCCTCTACAGCTGATTAATATTTCATTGGCTGGATATTCCATAATTTATTTAACCAGTTCCCTATTGATGGACATCGATGTCCTTTCTAACCTTTCACCATTACAAACCATCCTATATATAATAACCTTAAGTCTGTGTCATTAAACAGGCACAAGAAAAATCTAGAGGATAAATTCCTGAAAGGAATGGATCAATGAGGGCATATACTATAATTTTGATGGATATTGGCAAATTGCCCTCCACAGCATTTGTGTCAATTTACACTCCTAACAGCAACGCACAAAAGTACTTGTTCCTGCACAACAGTGAGACACCAAGTTGCCCAGAGTATTTATGATTTCCATGTCCCTTATCATAAATTAGGTTGAGCATTTTTCATATGTTAAGAGCCACTTCTCAGAGCATCTTAATAGCTCATTGTATGCAGGAGAAAAAAGTGAAGAGAGATAGTGCTCTTGATTTTTAAGGTTAAAGGTACATGCTAAATTATGTAAGAGCTACTGGTAAAACAACGTGTAACTAGATTCAGAGAGCTAGGAAGTAAGAAAAGGAGAAAGAAATACTTAAGTTTATTTCCAGAAGTATCAAGTGTGGAAGATGCAGTCCTGCTATAGAGAGAGAAAACAATTACAAACACAGCTTTTCAAGTTTCCTAAATTTATTTAATGAAATTTAGACCACTATAAAGAAGAAAAAGCCATGTTTTCCTATAGGATAGCTTTTAATATGTCAGCCAAATATAGACAAATTCTACAAGCATTCCTTGAAGAGACCAGAGAAACCAGGACAGGTTTTGCAAATTTAGATGGTATATGGGAATATGGGGGGGGGGGGGGGGGGGGGGGTGTTAATGATATTTATTTCAACACACATTAGGAAAAGTTGACACATCAAAATAGTTGACACATCAAAATAGTAACAGCACAGATACCATTTAGAATGAAACAAAAATTTTAATGTCATTTAAAGAAAAAATAATAACCAAATAATTTTGGAATGTATTCTCTAATATGGCAAAAAACAGGACTGTGATACCTGCACAGCCGAAGTCTTGGAAACAATGGGCAGAGAAAGGAAAATGGAAGCTCAGGAATAATTAAATTTATAATTGATAGTCCCTAAAGCAAGGTAAAGAGGGAAAAAAAGAAACTTTCCTATGATTTCTTTTATATTTGACAATATTTAAAATACTAATTTTCTTCCTGTTACCAGAATATGGTTTCAAACATTCTGATCATGTTTCAGATTTAAATTTATGGTGTACTTTGTACTTTCTCTACAAAGAGAACCAAAAAAGTGTTTTTTTCCTAAAGCATTTGAGTATCAGGTCAGAGTTCTTTAGAACAGGTCTCATAGGACTTCCCCTTCACTAAACAGGCTGCAAAGGCATAATTAGCCTGGCCTTTTAGATTCAAGGGCAGAGGAACCAAAAGCAGGTTATGTGGTTAAAGACTCAAGAGGCTTAAATAAAAAGAAACCGGCTGAATTTACATTCCAACCAAATCCAGAGACCATGTGGTCCAATTTTTTGTCAGTCCTTATGAGCGAAATAAGCTCTTAAGTGGTCATTCATATTACAAACTTTGGGTTATGGAATGAATTACGACAGGACTAATTGGCTATCTCAACACAAAACACAACTACTATCAGAAAAAAAAATTACCACAGGCAGACAAATTTATTCCATTTTGATATAAAACTGCAATAGAAAACCAAAACACTATAAGGGCTCTTTGGCATAAATTTCCACTCTTTTGCTCTATGCAATATGGTAGCCACCAATTTTTCAATTCCAATGTAAATTGAAATAGCCACAGTAGGCAACGTTTCCATCCCTGCAGAAAGACTGCACTGCTCAAAGACCTACATAAGAATCATGAACAAGTTCACATGACCTGTTTATAGTCCTTAGCATCTAAGTACCTTGATAGCTCTCAGGGTCATATACACCAAACCAAGTACTGCTGCTAACTTCAAGGTCATAACAGATTTGCCCTTTATTTTCCACAAAGCTCAATAAATTTAAAAAAAAAAAAAAAGTCTGTTCTTAAGTGATGAAATATGTATACCTCAGAGAGTTACACTATATAAAGAGCAGTAGCCCTCTCCTCTTGGGGACTAAAGGACCCAGGTGCCCCAAATAAAAGATTATTAAAAACAATTACACTTCACAAAACAATAAGAACACTGTGGCCACTGCAGAGCTGAGTTCAGAAAAAATAAACAGTTTTCTTACTTCATCACTAAAACTTGAGCTAACATGAAGACACTCAAAAGGTACTTTCTGCAGAGAATATTATTAAAAAACAAGTTATAGTTACGATGGATAATTGTAGATTCCTGCTTTCAAGGAATAAGATACACCAAAAAATCAAAACCTTTAATTCAGTAACAACTGAGTGTCCAAACTCATTTCTTAATTGCTGTTTTCCCTCTAAGAGAGGATGGCAGAAATCTTTCAATATCATCCTTTCTTAGGCCTCCACTGCTTATTTATTGGATCATTTTCCAGAGGAAGGTGGCATAAGGATCCAATCAAACTCTTAATTTGAAGCAGTTTTTTAAGTTCATTCCCCAGGTTATACAACACTGAGCCAAGCCAGATACATGATTTCCACACTGCTTTGGAAACCCAGCTGCATGCTAACTCAAGGTTTCTCAAAGGAGCACTGCTGACATTTGGGGCCAGATAATTCTTCATTGTGGGGGCTGTCCCGTGCATTGCAGGGTGTTTAGCAGCATCCCTGGCCTCTACCCACTAGGTATCAGTCATAGCCCTCCTACTCCTCCCCAACCCTAGTATCGACAACCAAAACATCCCCTGAGCATCCCCAGGCAAAATCAGTCCTGTTTGAGAACCACTGCTTGTCTTTCTTTCTTTTTTTTTTTTTATGTTTATTTATTTTTGAGAAAGAGGGAGGGAGAGCGAGCGAACACGAGTAGGGGAGGGGCAGAGAGAGAGAGAGAAGGAGACACAGAATCTGAAGCAGACTCCAGGCTCTGAGCTGTCAGCAGAGAGCGCGATGCAGGGCTCGAACTCACAGACTGCGAGGTCATGACTTGAGCCGAAGTCAGGCGCTTAACCAAATGAGCTACCCAGGCGCCCGGAGAACCACTGCTTTAACCCAAAGAACATTCTTGAATATCTCAACCCTAATTCTTCAGATGCATTTGGTGCTCCACCAAATCTCTGTGTTGAGACTTTGTCTCACAATCCAGCAAATATGTGTAGAACCTCTAGGACACATCAAGGGCTATAGGAGATAAAGAGACAAGACAGATTCTTCCCTTCCCTCAAGCAGATTTCTTGGGGTAAGTGCATAAAGAACTGTAGTATCACATTCAATTATATGTTTTGAATTGCTGATGTTTTTTCCAGTGGTACGCTTGTCTTACCAAACTAAAAACACCTTGAGGGCAAAGACCATAATCTGCTCTGGAACACCAATACTGGCTCAACAGCCAATAAAAACAAATGATTGTAAACTTCATCACAACAAGGTGACAATTTCCTATAGGCAGTAAAATCTCCACAGTTAACCTGGACAGTAAGTTAACCTCTCTCAGCTATAGTTTGTTCCCCTATAAAATGGGGAGGGGGCGCCTGGGTGGCTCAGGCAGTTGAGTGTCCGACGCTTGATTTAGGCTCAGGTTGTGGGATTGAGTCCCATGTCAGGCTCAGTGCTGAGCATGGAGGCTGCTTAAGATTCTCTCTCTCTCTCTCTCTCTCTCTCTCTCTCTCTCTCTCTCTCCCTCTGCCCCTCTCCCTTGCGCGCGCTCTCTCAAATAAATTAATTAAATAAATCAAATGGGGAGAAAATGACTCTTCACAGGATTAAATCAGATAATACAAGTAAATCTTTTTCCACTTTCTGGCACAGAGTAAGCATTCAATTAATGTAAGTTACCATTACTATTATTTTAAGAGCAACAAATCCTACCTCAAGGGGAAGAACTTGCTCTGGGCCACAGTAACAAACCCCTACATGACAGAAGAAGAAACCAACACTCACCCTGCTAAGGACAAGAGGAAGAAACTAACCAGAAGTATTTTTATCAATGTCCTGGGAACAAAAAGAGAATTCAGGAACCAATTAAAAGGGGTGAGGGGGAGAGGAGACTCACTCAGAAGCAAAACCACCATCCTCCAACATAGTCCTGGACTATTCTTAAGACTTTTCTATTTAAAATGTTTGGGTTTGTTTGCCATAAGCACACAAGGAGCTAAAGGGGAAGTTGAAAAGAAAAGAAAAGAAAAAATCCTCAACTTATAAGTACTGACATATGCAAGGGACAGATGTTTATGAGACTTTTGAGTGTTCATTTGCTGAGTCTCTTAGAAATTATGCTTAAAATTTTTATTGCTATAATGTTAAATACATGCCATCAATTTTGAATATACTACAAAGCATAAAAGTTCACATGAAGGAAGAAAAGACAAAAATTGTTAGATATTTTAAAGAGAACATAAAGTCATGGGGAAAAGCTGGGTGACTCAAAGGTGTGTGTGTGTGTGTGTGTGTGTGTGTGTGTTCCACTGAAGTAGCATTAGAAGATGGGAGAGATTTGGGATAGAAGTAAAAGACGAGAAAAACCATCGTGCTGGAAGACACACATCCAGGAACACCTCCCACAGCACCTTATTCTCGAAATAACGAATACCACCAGTATGGTTATGTACCAGGAGCTAGGCACCAGTGCCTCGCTCTCACTGGCTCATGTAATTTCCCCAGCAGTCTGATTAGACAGGTACTAGCAGCACCCACATTTGACAGATGACGAAACGGAGATAGGGAGAAGTGACTTGCCCAAGGTCAAATCAGTAAACTGAAGATTCAGACTCCGACCCAGGCGCCACCTCTACCACTACAATTTATGGTGCCTATTTTAATTTCAGACTTGGAAAATTAATTTATACTTGCCACTTAGCGAGATCAGTTGTCTCCCCCTACCCTTTGAACCTCCTGGTGTGGTAAGCAAAAGGAGGCCCGAAAGGTGAAGTGCGCCAGATGCACCCTTCGCCCCTGGGATGGCGAACCCTTGCCGAGGAACTGGCGTGGGTAGAAACGGGGACGGTCTCCCGAACCAGAAGAGGAGGGTGCCGGCGAATGAGGGAGGTCGCCAAAGTCCCTAAGTCAGCCCCTACGTCCTGCCTTGGCTCTGGCCATGACGTTCACTCAGAAGACCCCGGAGCCTACCGGGTCCCGCCCGGCTCTCGTCTCCCGCACTCTGAGCGATGGAGAGGGGCGGCGAGGCGCGGGGGCCCGCGTGCAGCGGCCAGGACCAAGCGGGGCTCAGGCCAGCGGAAGGCGAGGCTCCCCAGGCGGACGCGGGCAGAGAGCGCGCGGAGAGGTGGGGAGCGGGGTGCGGAGCCACAAGCAGTGGGCAGCGAGGCCAGAGGGGCTGGGGTCCGCGGCCGAGGAGGAGCCGGCGGGCAGCTCAAGAGGCGCCGCGGGCAGAGCAGCCCCGTCACCGCCAGCTGGGCCGATGGGAGAACGGAAGCGGGGCAGGAACCACGCCATTTCGAAAGAGGAGTAGCGAACAAGCTCGAGCGCAGCCCCAGGCTGGGCGGCGGGGACGGGGGCAGGGGCGCGGCCAGGGGCAGCGAAGGCGGGGGCTCTGCGCGGCAAGGGGCTGCCCGGGCGGGTCCGCTCCGCCGAGGGGCGCGGGGCAGAGCGGGGCAGGGTGCGGCCCGAGCGTCGCGCGACGCGCCGGGCCCCGAGGCCGGACGGACCCACCCGCCGGCCCCCGGCTTGCGTACCTGAGGCGGCCGCCTGGCTCCCCTCCACTCCCGGGCTCTCCCCGGCGCGGCCCGCCGGCCCCCCGGCTGCCTGCCGCTCCGACATCTGCAGCCAGCGCCGCCAGCGCCTCCGCCGCCACCAGCGAGTGGCTCCGGAAACAGCCGAAGGCCGAACGAGCACGGCGGCGGCGCTCCGGGAGGAGCCGAGTGGGGCCCGCGGGCCGGAAGGGGCCGAGGGCCGGCCCCGAGGGGCCGCAGGGGCTTTGGGCAGCGGAGGCTGGCGACGCGGACGCGGGGAGGGTGACTGCGTGCTTTTGAACGCAGGTTTTTAGTCAGGGCTAGACGGAACAAGCAAAACCTTGGGAAGATTCAGGAAGACCCGACCGGAAATCATGGTATCCATAGAGACGCTATCGGAAGTTGGGGTTGCTAGGAGGCCTGAGCGCGTCGGCCAATGTGCGTCATGGCTGAAGTCCCAGAATATTACGATTCAGGCTCGGATGAAGGAGACCTGGAGTATGAGGACCTCAAACTGCCTAGGTCACTTAAAATGGCTCAAGATGGCGAAGTTGACACCACGGCAGAAGTAGGCCTGGAGCTACAGATTGACCAGGAGCCACAACCAGAGGCGGAGGAAGAGGACCTCAAATCGGGGGCGCCAGACAATGTGCACCTACACCTAAAACCGACCAGCATGTCTGAGGAAGAGATTCCTAGGGAGTCAGAGATAGACTTTTCTAGCAAGACTGATCCAGGGATGTCCCAGGAGGCACAGTCAGAAACACTCAGAGAGATGGAAGAGCTCTTCCAGGATTTGGATGTCCTTATGCATGATAAGGAAGAACCAGGCTTAGAGTCACCAGAGGAGGCCAAACTAGATCTTAGAGAGGATGTACTCATAGAGTTGGCTGAGGAAACAGATCTGGAGCTACCAAAGGAGACCAAAGGGGCCTCAATCAGTGAGACTAATTTAGAGTTACCAGAAGAGACCAAATTGGAAGTTCTGGAGGATTCACTTAGAGCACAATATGAAGAAACAGGTCTAGAAACTTCAGAGCAGACCAAACCTGAATTTCCGAGTGAGAAACCAAGAAAATCAATTGAAGAGGCAGATCTACAGCCGCCAGAAGTGACCACACCAGAGATTCCAAAGGAAGCACAGAGAGAGTCACCTAGGGAGAAAAGGACCGAGCCATCTGAGCAGGCGAAACCAGAGTTGCCAGGAGGGAAACCAAGAGAAACTGAAGAGGCAGGTCTGGAGCCCGCAGAAGAGACGAAAACAGAGGCTCCACAGGAAATACAAAGAAAATCAACTGAGGAGAAAGAGACAGACGCACCTCAACAGACTAAAGCAGAGTTTCCAAAGGAGAAACCAAGAAATTCTACTGAGGAGGCAGGTCCACAGCCCCCAGAAGAGACTAAATCAGAGATTCCAGAGGAGGACGGAAGAAAATCAACTGAGGAGAAACAGAGAGAGCCACCTCAGCAAACTAAATCAAAGTTTCTAGACCAGAAACCAACTAAGTCTAGTGAAGAGACACAAAGGAAATCAACTGAGGAGAAAGTTCTAGAGCCACTAGAAGTGACCAAATCAGAATTTCCTGAGGAAAAATCAAGAAAATCAATCAAGGAAACAGGTCTAGAGCCATCAGGAAAGACAAAACCAGAAGTTCAAGAAGAGATACTGAGAGAATCAACTGTGAAGAAAGTTTTAGAACCACTAGAGGACACTAAATCTTCAGGTCAAAATGATAAGCAGAGAAAATCAACTGAGGAGATAGGACTAGCACCACCACAGAAGATCAAATCAGAGGAGACAGTAAGAGAGTCAACAGAGGAGAAAGGTCTAGAGCCACCAGAACAGACTAAACCAAAGTTTCCAAAGGAAGAACCAAGAAAATCAACTGAGGAAACAGGTCAAGTGCTGCCACAGAAGACCAAACCAGAGGTTCAAGAGAAGACACAAACAGAGGAAGCTACAGAGAAAGATCTAGAGTTACCTGATAAAGCCAAACTACCACTAAGAAAAGAGACACATGTAGAATTTTCCAAGGAAGATTGGCCAGAACTAGTTAAATTTAAGCAGTCTGTAGACAAGGATCAGCTAGAGTACTCTGACTATCAAAGAACGTGGTCGGTAAAAGAAACCAAGAAAGCTAAAAGAGATTCTATGTTTGGGTCTCCTACAATAAGCGAAATAGACTCAATAAGTACAAGTTATGAGTTCTCCAAAGAACATAATGGACTGTTTGAGATTACTGATACCAGTAGTGACTTCTACGCATATGTCTCAGATTATCAGAGGGATTTGGGGGAGCCTTTTGGTGAAATAGTTGAAGATTTGTCCCCAGAGTTGAAGGAACTAGCACACAAAGATGAAGAAACCTCGCCAAAAGAAAGTATAGAGCTACAATTTGAGTATCTTAAATGGAGCCCAGAGAAAGTTGCAGAGTGGATTAGCAAACTAGGCTTTCCTCAGTACAAGGTATACAAAAATAATGTTTTTAAAGATCACATTCTCTCATCTTTCTGCCTCTTATTCCTCTTACCCTTACCTGAGCTCTTGCTTCTTCTTCCCTAGAAGGAGCATAGAAAAGTCCTGGACTATGGTAGAGGTAACTTGGATTTTAATTTTGGCCTTTCTACTGATGTATTTTGTATTTTGATAGAGGAAGGGAGGGTCACATTTGTTTCCCTATTTATCACAGTAAGTATACTTCTTTGTAATTCTTGAATAAAGACTAAAAAAATTATATAGGCCTCTTTTCATAGATAAGTATCTTTCTTTTTGACAGATTTTGTCCATTTTGACAGATTTTGTCCAAGGTAGACTTTTGGTACTTTGTCAAGTTTAGTGTCAGCTCCCTTAACTTGTACTACTAATCTTAAGTGTGTGTCTGCCCCAAAAATGTCATATGTATCATGAGCACCTAACAGTATTAATGTAAATAGTTCATCAAGAGTAGTTCTATTAAAAAGACAGAGTTAATGCCGACTGTACTTCAATAAAAAATAAAAATAAAATTTTAAAAAAGGAAGCTGGGAAAAAAAAGATAAGAGAAAATCTTATTTCGTTGATGCCAGCTATGTTCTTAGGCTGTCACAAAACAACATAAGATCTGTGATCTTTTGCACCCCAGTACTTAGAAATGTAATTGAGGAATGAAAGAAGCATTGGTTGTATCATGCCAAAAAAAAAAGTATATGTATGTATGTGTATATATATATATATATATATATATATATATATATATATATGAGCAGTGTGAAATTTAATCAAGAGCTCAGGTGGAAAAAATGTGGGATTATTAGGATTATTATTAAATTTCAATTTGCTTTAAAATTTAATTAAAATTTTTTCTCTGTATTGAACCAGAAACAAACATGATTTGTCTCTCCATTCCTTCTCTTCCCCCAATTCTTTCTTCTCCTTCCCAACTTCCTGCTATTTGCCACAAATCATTTGAGTGATGTTCTTGTTATACTAACAGGAGTGTTTTACCACAAACTTCATCAGTGGCCGAAAACTCATTCATGTAAACTGCTCAAACCTCCCTCAGATGGGGATAACAGATTTTGAGGACATGAAGGTGAGTTGTGTTTAATGTTTCCCTATAGAGCACTGTCTTGTAGAAAAAGACCACTTACTACAAGTTGGTATTTCCAGTCATACCCTCACATAGCTACCAAGTACCACCAGATAAATATCTTACTCTTTTTATGTTCAAAGATGATACAACTATGTGTATGAGCTCTAATTTCAACTTACATTAATAGTATACTGGATTTTCTAAATAAAAATAAGGAACAGAATTAGCAAATTAGTAACTTGTAATACAAATTCCTGAAATGTTTAAATACCAAGAATTTCAGCTTCTTATGAGAAAACATTTTTCAGAGTCTGCCAATTCATTTTGCTTCTTTGACATTTTGATTCCAAAAATACAGTATCAACAATGCAATAAGAAAAATTCTAATTATCCTTTTCTGGTCTTGCAGGAGTAGGGACACCTGGCTGGCCCAGTCAGTAGAGCATGCAATTCTTTATCTCTCAGTTGTGAGTTCAAGACCCATATTGGGTATAAAGCTCAGTTAAAGAAAAATTGGGGTGCCTGAGTGGCTCAGTCAGTTAAGGGTCTGACTCTTGATTTCAGCTCAGGTTATGATCTCATGGTTCGTCAGATCAAGCTCCTTGTTGGGCTCTGCACTGACAGCTTGGGATTCTCTCTCTCCCCCTTTCTCTCTGCCCCTCCTCTGCTCATGCTCGTTCTCTCTCAAAATAAATAAGTAAAACATTTTTTAAAAAATTGAAATTCTCAAATGATGAATCCAGTGGTCTATCCTTATACCTCAAGAACTTTGAATAAGCAAACTTCAGAATATTTATCAAAGTCACCAAAGTGTGACCCCCTCCTTGAGGTCACTAGAGTAATAAAAATTAAGACATTTAAAGGTATCTTAGATAAGCTTTGCTTGACACATAGGTCCACTTAAAAAAGCTAATTATAGGGGCACCTGGGTGGCGCAGTCGGTTAAGTGTCCGACTTCAGCCAGGTCACGATCTCACGGTCCGTGAGTTCGAGCCCCGCGCCGGGCTCTGGGCTGATGGCTCGGAGCCTGGAGCCTGTTTCCGATTCTGTGTCTCCCTCTCTCTCTGCCCCTCCCCCATTCATGCTCTGTCTCTCTCTGTCCCAAAAATAAATAAAAAACGTTGAAAAAAAAAAAAAAGCTAATTATACACTATGACACAGGTAACTTTTTAGAGATCACACATGAACTTAATGTTGGTTCCTAACCCTTTTGGGAGCTCTCTTGTGTCATCTGAAATTGGCCCCTGTACTCAGAGGGCAGGGAGAGACTGAAGAAACATGTAGGCCACTCCAGGTTGGTAGGTGGCAGTTTTAATAATAATAAAGAGAATTTACATATGAGGTTTCTCCTGGGTGGCAACAAGATGAATGATTTCCATGCCTGTCCTCTAAATCTCACAAGTTTATAAAGAAGCCCTAACAGGGGTCAGTCACGTATACTGTGCAAGTGTTTTCAACACCACATCACTTTTCCAAGGCCATGTCCTTAGAGCAGCCTCAGGAAGCGGGAAAGGCAAGTGGAGCCCGCATTCCAAGGACAGGGAAGGGGGTAAGGAGCCTCTGGGTGCCCAGGTCCAGCTCATAGGTCAATCAGCAGTCACATCTTTTTTTATCACATTCCCCCACACTTAAGCATGCTATAGATACCTTTTTTTTACTGATAAATAAGCACCTTTAGTTCTACCATTGTAATTACAGCACCTAGTACATCCAAAATTCATCCCATAACAAAACTTACATAGTGTGATGCTCTTTTCCATGATAACTCTCCTGTATCATCATTCATGGACTTGGGCAGAATAGCAGGACTGGGAAAAGAGCTGGTGGCTTGAGAGTGCAAAATTCTAGGCATGCTGATAAGAAACTGAACCCCATTTGAATGGTGCATCCCGTTTACAAGCCTTGCAGTTAACATATGGCCAGTTTCTATTCTCTTCAGCTTCCTTAATTATGCAATTATTCATGCCTCACCTGTGGAAAGAACTCACCATTCCCTTTGCTCTTTCTCCAATGTACTGAGAAGATGAGAAAAGAGCTAGTGGGGTGGGTGAGACTGATGGGGAGTACAGAAGGGACGAAGCACTAATTCTTCTTTGAACCTGGCCAAAGGATCTCTTAAAACCACTATCCTATCATTCCCATTTGTAGTGATGCATTAGCTTGGTTGGTAAAAAGGGGAAAGGAAGTCAATCGTATTTATTCTAGGGACAAGCTAAACAAGATAGCATTACACCTGCTTCAGCTTTGTCTCTTAGAGAATCTCAAAGCAAAAAAATTTTTGAGAGCACGCGTGCACACACAGGGGAAAGGGATACTGGGAAAGGGAGAGAGAGAATCTCAAGCAAGCTCCACACCCAGCTCAGAGCTTGATGCAGGACTCAATCTCACAACTGCAAGATCATGACCTGAGCCTAAATCAAGAGTTAGACACTCAAATGACTGAGCCACCCAGGTGCCCCAATTCTCAAAATATTTTTAACTGTTCACTCCATCAAGTGAACAAAAGAACTCTTGGGAAATATTTGGAGAAGAACATAGGTGAATTGCTTATTCCTTTTGTATGCATGATTTTATAGAATATAACCTCATAAGCTTTATATCCCAGCAATTTTACTACACTTGCCTCGTTTCAAACTATTTGAAAAGCACAGATTAATAATATGTGAGCAAATTCTCACAAGACAAAATATTTTTCTTTAACTTTCAATTTTCAGATAATTTTAGTTTTACAGAAGAGTTGCGAAGATGGTACAAAGTTCCTATGTACTCTTAACGCAGCATTCCCTAATGTTAACATCTTATGTAACCATGGGGGCATTTATCAAAACAAAGAAATTACCACTGGTACAGTATTCCTAAGTAAATTATAGACTTTATTCAGATTTCTTATATTTCTCCACTGATGTCCTTCTTTTATTCCAGTATCCAACTGGGGATACCACTTTGCCTTTAGTTGTTATTGTTTCTTTGGTCTCCTCCAATATGTGACAGTTTCTTTTTTGTTGTTTCATAAAGTTTTAAATTTTTGTAATGTTTATTTATTTTTGAAAGAGAGAGAGCGCAAGCTGGGGAGGGGCAGAGAGAGAGGGAGACACAGAATCCGAAGCAGGCTCCAGGCTCCAAGCTGTCAGCACAGAGCCAGACGCGGGGCTCGAACTCATGGATCACCAGATCATGACCTGAGCCGAAGTCTGACACTTAAATGACTGAGCCACCCAGGCACCCCGACATCTTTAGGTTTAATTATAGGTTCCAATTATGTAAATGTGCATAGTTACATACATAAGGTAACCACAAACAGTATGTATTATATTGTTAATGATGAAGCAAAACTATCCGTAGCTTACAAATAAAATAGCAGCCTTTAAAAACCATAATCAACACAGAATACAATGATGATATAATAATAATAGAATCCTCTTGAAAACTAGAACTGTTACAGATTCTGCATGAGACCATTTGCATTGAGCATGAGGCTCCATCCTAGAACGCAGAATTAAGAATCCTTAGGAAACTCTTATAATCTTCATAAATATCTGTATTCCTGTAATCCTTACTAACTTAAGTTACTAGTAAATTGCTCTAACTCTTCGGCAAAAATAAGATCTGCGGCTTATCATTTATCAGAACTAATGAAAGAACTCACAGTTTTATATTAATTTATAGCCCATCAAAGGTCCCTCATGGTCCATTGATGAACTTCAGACATAGAATTAGATGAGAGATGGTTAGATTTTATTTCCTGATTCCACATCTAACCAGTAGCTTTGTAACACTTTTAATTTCTGCATTAGAATATTAAACAGTATTGGGCTCTCTCAGCCTGCAGTAGGCACATAGTTCTTTTGGTTAATAGTGAATAAATCTGTCTATGATTACAGGGTCCCTCCGGGGGGCACCATCTGTTAACCTCAGTGAATTTGTGAAAGAACCTGCTCTGGTCAGGGGCACTCAGGGTGAGGTGCTGACCTAACAAGGTGCTCGGTGTAGCAGCATCAATTACAAATGAGAATTCTTAAGAGCCACCTGTAGTAATTTGGATCTCTAATTCTAATAAAACAGCTGGAACTTTAATGTCTGCTTTTTAGTGTTTGAGATTTGTTTTTAGTCAAACAAATTAAGTAACTATTTGAGTTATTTTTTTCTTAATTGCAAATTAACTGAGCCCCTTATAGACAAGTGATTTATTAACCTTCCCAGAGACAGTCATGGCTCTTAATCTGAACATATTATCTGCTCATATGGCTGATCAGATTGCTCAGCCAAAAGAAAGAAATGAACCCATCCATGGCAAGCCATTGCCAAGAGCCTAGAAACACCTTTAAATGGAACTTATAAAAAGGTAATAAATCATTTGATGTTTCTTATAAGGACTTTATTTTGAGAATGCCAGGCTAGTAAGCATTTCCATGTGTTATTTCATTATTTTATTTTCCCTTAGAAATAACTTAAAAGGTTACCATTCAAAAGGCCTAGGAAAATAAATAAAGCTTCTTTAATTTATATTTTCAGTTAACCCCATTAAAAAATTGTTCTTGTATTTTAGGTAATTTCTCGGCATACACGGGAGCTACTGGGAATTGAAGAGCCATTATTCAAACGCACCATCACCCTTCCCTACAGGGACAATATAGGCTTATTTTTAGAGCAAAAAGGTCATACTGGGGTAAAATCTGATTCCTTGACCTTATCTGAATTTGTGCAAGCAGCAGGATTACAGGACTATGCTCCAAAAGTAACTGCCCCTGAAAAGAATGAAGCATTGTATTACACTGAACCCTAGGGAAGAGCCATTTCACTTACCTGCAAGATCAAACTAAACTACTTGGGGGAAGAAGTATGGTCTTTTGGGTTCTCTTTTTATCTTCTTCATTAAGGATCAGAGTTAGAACTCCTGGCTCCACCCCTAGTTCTGTCAGCACCTCGCAGCACCTTCCTTTTATTTGGGTTTCAATTTAGCTCCGTGTTTAAACAAAGATATCAATATTTCTCTTTCTGGGTAATTATAAGGATTCCTGATAAATTTCAGTAATGTATCTGGTATAGGAACATGTTAGGGAAATGGAATTAAAAGTAAAATCTCCTGCCAACCTAAATAATCTTCTCGACAAATGCAGAAAAAGAAACAGTTGTATTATTGAATCAGCATTAAATCAGTCAGTGATGTATATCACAGGCAAGCTGCTAAAGAAGACTGCAAAGTCGAGGAGATCTCACCCTTTTATATAGCCAGCCAGACAGAATCCATTACTTACATGTTAACTGTCTGTATCCAAAAGAAAAAGAAAACTTCTCTTATCTTTATGACAAGCATGAAGTTACTATTGGAGCCAGGCACTTAGGCCCAAGAGATAAGGTGCCATCCTCCTTAATGCTCACATTTCAAAGAGATGGCCCCAAAGCCCCCCAAACAGACAGTCTTGGGATGTAAAACTGGTAGTGACTTACTCAACTTTTTAGAGGATTTATGTACATGTCAAAAACAGAAAAAGGATTTAAATTACATGTTTTGTAAAGGAAATGTAAGGAAAGGGAGAAGGGGAGTTCTTTCATTTTTTGCATCAGAGAAAAAAATTTTAATATTTTTTAAAATTTATATTTATCCTTACAAACAACATGGCTTATAGGAGTACCACTGGACTATGGAATAGGGACTGGAGTTTGTTTACCAGGCTCTTTTATGTGGTACTTTCCAGACCTTTATAAAATAAAATTCAGGGGGTGCCTGGCTGGCTGGCTCAGTCAGTAGAGAATGCAACTCTTGATCTCACGGTTATGAGTTTGAGCCCCACATTGGGGGTAAGGTTTACAGAAAGGAAGGAAAGGAAAGGGAAGGAAAGTAAAGGAAAGAAAAGAAAGGAAAGAAAGAAAGAAAGGAGAGAAAAAGAAAGAAAAAGGAAAGAGAAAAAAAGGAAGGAAAGAAGAAAGAAGAAGAAAGAAAGAAACAGAAAAAGAAAGAAATTGAATGAAAGAATGAATGAATGAATTCAGAGTCTACCCATAACTGACTGCTCAAAAAAAAAGATAAAATAGTTCGTGTTGCTTGAATGACTCCAGTTCCTCTCTAGTTTACAGGCTTAACTGTTCTTTCTCTTCCCAGCCTCACTTCTTAGTCCTAAAAGCCACTAAAGGGCTACCATAATCCAGAAAGGCAATGATGTACCCTGTCCAGTTCCCTACACCTGAATGAATAGTCAAAGGAATCAATTTCTTTTTTTTTTTGTACTGAGAAAAGGAACAGTACCTCAAGTTAGCATTCGTACCAACTGTTAATATTTGATGATGCACCTAGTTTTTTCCCACACTGGACCAATGAAATTTTATCTCAAACCATTCTACACCATACCATTGAGTTTGCCTGGCTCACAATTATGCAAAAGAGAAAAATGTAAATGATTAATCTAACACAATGGTGGTTTACAAGTATAGTGAATGGTTTTGTTCAAAAGCACTTTAGCGTTTAGCAAACAATTGCCTGTTCAATGACAGAGCATAGTCAATGTCCTCCTTTCTCAACCTGATGGTCACTGCTGTTGTTTTCTACTCTATTATAACTGACATAAACTATTTGCAAAATGTAAAGGCAATAACTTTGCAGTGTAGGAATAAGATCTATATTTTGCAAAATTATTTTTAGCCATGTAATATAAATGCCAGCCATTTATAAAAATGGTTTTGTTGTTTAAAATGGTTTAAATGGGGGGGCCTGGGTGGCTCAGTCGGTTAAGTATCTGTCTTCAGCTCAGGTCATGATCTCACGGCTCATGAGTTCGAGCCCCACGTCGGGCTCTGTGCTGACAGCTCAGAGCCTGGGGTCTGCTTTGGATTCTGTGTCCCTCTCTCACAGTGCCCCTCCCTCGCTCATGCTCGTGTCTCTCTCTCTCTCTCTCTCTCTCTCTCTCTCTCTCTCTCAAGGATAAAACATTAAAAAAATAAATACAAATAAAAAATAAAATGGTTTAAATGGGAACAGCTTTAAATAAGATAATTCCAGAACAGTCATATATAGCTGAAATAAGCATGAAATGAGTCATAATTCAATTAAGATTGTTTACCACACATTTTACTTCTTTATCCAAAATGGTAGGAAAAGCAAGCTGTATCGTTTGTCAGCTACTCACTGCTACAGGAGAACAAGCTGCAATATATACTATCTAAACAGCTAATAATTTAGCTTTTAGAAGTGAAATAATTTATATTAACATGGCTTTCCTAGGGAAGTGGCTTACTTAAGTGTGTCAGGTTATATAGTTTCTTTTGGTTGCTTCCAAAAGCCAGACATACCCAAATATACTGATGTAAAAGACTTCTTGTTTTATTCTATATTTTAAAGAACATCAGTATAATTTTCTAATTCCTTAATGCCCAACATGTGGCAAACACAATGTAATCACATGATTCCTAATGTGAATTGTGATAATCAGGGTACAACCATTGTGGAAGGGAAAAAAATCCTGATTCCTGAGGTTTCTTCTCTTATTGGGAGGGAGAGCCTGTGGAGACCACTGGCTGCTGTTTTTTGGTTAGGGAGATGCCAAATGAATCACAGTATAGAAGGGTAAGGTGGTCCTGGAGAGCAGTACTGGTTGAGAGCTGCTGACTAAAGGGAGTTTCCTTGAGTTGCACAGCAGTCAGATCAAACCAGGGGAAAGGCCTGGAGTGAAAAAAAAATACTGTTACTTTTTAATGTCTGTTCAGTACATCTGATTTGGCTGTTAAACAGAACAGGAAATAAGATACTTTATTTTTATATCAAACTAATTAAAATTCATAGTTAAACATTCAGCTAGAACTATTCACTATGTAGATTTAATTGTACTTATGATTTTTGTACTTATGTACATTTTTCTAAGTGTGCAGGAATTCATAATTAATTAAAGAATGATTATAATAATGACATTGATGTTCTTTTCAGTATATTTCCCTTGAATTTAGAAATAGAATATGTAAGAGGATCATGGACATTAGGAATACAAAAGATCTCATTTCTTTTAAGCTGTTCTCTTCAACAGGGGTGCCTGGGTGGTTCAGTCGGTTAAGTGGCTTACTTTGGCTCAGGTCATGATCTCATGGTAGGTGAGTTTGAGCCCTGCCTCAGGCTCTGTGCTGACAGCTCAGAGCCTGGAGCCTGCTTCGGATTCTGTGCCTCCTTCTCCCTCTCTCTCTCTCTCTTTCTCTCTCTCTCTCTCTTTCTCTCTCTCTCTCTGCCCCTCCCCCACCTGCACTCTGTCTGTCTCTCTCAAAAATAAATACTAAAAGAAAATTTTTTTTAAAGATATCTTCTTCAACAAATGGGGTGCCTGGGTGGCTCAGTTGTTAAGCGTCCAACTTCAGCTCAGGTCATGATCTCACAGTTCGTGGGTTGGAGCCCCACATCAGGCTCTGTGCTGACAGCTCAGAGCCCGGACCCCGCTTCGGATTCTGTGCCTCCCTCTCTCTCTGCCCTCCCCAGCTGACACTCTGTCTCTCTCTATCAAAAATTAATAAAAAGCATTAAAAGAAAAAAGATATCCTCTTCAACTTATTAAGGTATATAGATCAACACATGTATAGGGACTTCCAAGTCTTTTTTTTTTTTTATAAGTTCCCCTTCCTCTTTTTTTTCCTTGCAGTTTTTTTGTTGAAGAAATTAGGTTGTTTGTCCTCTAAAATTTCCCATATTCTAGATTTTGCTGATAATATCTCATGGTCATTTAACATTTTCCTGTCTCTTGAATTTAAATCTATACTTGATCAAATTCTGGGGTTTTTTATAAGAGTATTTCATCTGTATCTGTTTTATCCTGAAATACATTGTCTCTCTGCAGTGTTAAGACTGATTAATGGATTCAGTGTGATCTATTCATTATAAAGCTCCCCCATCAACTTTTCACCTATAGTTGCCTAGATTCATTATTTCATTAGAGTTTACAAAATGATATTCTACCACTCCTTCATTTAAGAAGGAATCTTTCAACTTTATAAATAGTGCCAGAAGCCAAGAGCAAACATCCTACTCAGTAATTTAACATTAAAAACATAGCCTATTTTCAAGTTCATTTGTCACAGCAAATATTGAGAGTAGTTACCTCTTGAAAATGGGATTTAAGGGAGGTACTTTCACTTTCTGTTTGGTACATTTTAGTTGATATCCTATTTACTATAAACATTTGTTACTTTTCTAATTTTTAAAGTCATTTTTTAAAAATTCACATGAAAAATAAATGCATAAGGATTTTGGAAAATAATAGGGGTACCTGGGTGGCTTAGACAGTTGAGCGTCCAACTTCGGCTCAGGTCATGATCTCGCAGTTCGTGAGTTTGAGCCCTGTGTCAGGCTCTGTGCTGACAGCTTAGAGCTTGAAGCCTGCTTCAAAGTCTGTGTTTCCCTCTCTCTCTGCCCCTCCCCTGTGCATTCTCTATCTCTCTCTAAATAAACATTAAAAATTTTTTTGGAAAATAATAATGAAGAGGACTTGCCCTATCAGATACAAAAATATAGAAACACATTACAGCAATTAATCATAGCATGGGAGCTTTGGCATGGCAAAGGAAACAATCAGCAAAACTACAAGGCAACTGACAGAAAGGGAGAAGATATTTGCAAATGACCTATCAGATGAAGGGTTACTATCCAAAATCTATAAAGAACTTATCAAACTCAACACCCAAAAAATAAATAATCCAGTTAAGAAATGGGCAAAAGATATGAATAGACACTTTTCCAAAGAAGATATCCAGATGGCTAACAGACACATGAAAAAATGTTCAAAATCACTCATCATCAGGGAAATACAAATTAAAACCACAATGAGATACTACCTCACACCTGTCAGAATGGCTAACATTAACAACTCAGGCAACAACAGATGTTGATGAGGATGCGGAGAAAGAGGAACCCTATTGCACTGCTGGTGGGAATGCAAACTGGGCCACTCTGGAAAACAGTATGGAGGTTCCTCAAAAAATTAAAAATAGAACTACCCTATGACCCAGCAATTGCACTACTAGGTATTTATCCAAAGAATATAGGTGTGCTGTTCTGAAGAGGCACATGGACCCCAATGTTTATAGCAGCACTATCGACAATAGCCAAAGTATGGAAAGAGCCCAAATGTCCATCAACTGATGAATGGATAAAGAAGTACACACACACACACACACACACACACACACACACACACACACACAATGGAATATTACTTGGCAATCAAAAACAATGAAATCTTGCCATTTGCAACAACACGGATGAAACTAGAGGGTATTATGCTAAGTGAAATTAGAGAAAGACAAATATATGACTTCACTCATATGTGGAATTTAAGATACAAAATAGATGAACATAAGGGAAGGGAAGCAAAAATAATATAAAAACAGGAAGGGAGACAAAACATAAAAGACTTAAATTCAGAAAACAAACCGAGGGTTGCCAGAGGGGTTGTGGGTGGAGGGAAAGACTAAATGGGCAAGGGGCATTAAGGAGGACACTTGTTGGAATGAACACTGGCTATTATAAGTAGGGAATGAATCACTGGATTCTATTCCTGAAATCATTATTGTACTATATGCAAACTTGGATGTAAATTAAAAATAAATAAAAATAAAGTTGATGACAAAAAAAATCATAGCATAGGAATAGAAAATAGGCCCACAGTTCAGAATACAGTCCAGAAATATACCCATAAATATCCTTCATTTTATTAAATAATAAAAATCATATTTCAAATTGGTAGGAAAAGGAATGGCCACTCTATAAATAATGTAGGACAATTGGCTTTCCAAAATGAATAGAAGATACTAAAAATCCAAAACTGCTTAAAGATTTAAATATTTTAAAAATAAAATACTAGAAGACAATATAGAATATCTTAGGATGAAGATGGTCTTTATAAGTATGATTTAAAACCCCAAAGCCATAAAGCAGTGATTTGACACTTTTGACTACAAAAATGAGAATCTCTGAGCAGCAAAAGGTACCAAAAAGAAAAAAAAATATGGAAGTTATTTCCAATACACATAATGTATTCCTACTGAAAACCTTCTCTGAAACAATATATAAAAGCAAACAAAAGAGAAATGAATAGGCAAAGAATATATAATGAGAACGAGAGAGAACACAAGAGCAACAACTTGGAAGCTGGAAAAAATATGGACAAATAATAACACTGAGCTGAATCTGAAGTCAGCAACAGGGAGAACCAAGACACAGTCCATTTACATCATAGAACCCACAAAAGACTCAAGATGTAGTGGGACCCAGTACATCAGAAGTGGAGATGAGATGGGACTAAAAATAGGATGATGGACTGAAAATCTTAAAAAAGAGAGAGACCCTCACAGCACACTACCCAATGCTGCACAGTCAGGAGACTGTCCCTCCTCCTCCCCAACAGAAGATTTATTCTCTAGAAGAGTTAAATAGAGGGTCTTGGGGGGCACCTGGCTGGCTCAGTCAGTGGAGCGGGCAACTCTTGATCTCAGGGGTCATGAGTTTGAGACCCACATTGGGTGTGAAGATTACTTAAATAAATAAGACTTTAAAAAAAAATATGGAGTCTCTGGACAAGGAGACAATAGGCACTGTTGCGGGCAAGAATTTGCTGAATAGAAACGATATAAAGTAAAAAAATATAAGCAATAAAATGACCCCTCTTCTTATACACATACATAGCTTTCTTTCCTGCAGTTGGGTCCCAAAGACTTAAACCAATATTTAGTGTTTCCCAAGGAAATAGCTGACCAAATCACTTTGTAGTAATGACTACAGTAACAAACAGAGTTTCCAATCAACTTTTTAGTAACCAGGACCTTAAATATGAGCAAAGTTCTCCATATACGTACTTGAATAAAGCTTCTCAAATCCATGATAGAAACCAAAACCAGTGATCAGTACAGATTCCTCACAGAAGAAAAAAATTCATTTACATTCTCAAAGGGATAAGAGATGGTATTGCATAATGAAATGACAACAGGATGCTACATAAAAAGGAATATTTGGAGACTTAAAAATTTTGAAAATATTCAAAATATACCAAAAATTAAAATATGCTTAAAATATGATAGCAAAAACAGTATAGTTGAAATCTCTCAGAAAATAGAAATAGACAAAGATATTAAAAATAGAAAAGATAGGGGCACCTGGGTGGCTCAGTCAGTTAAGCATCTGACACTTGATTTCAGCTCAGGTCATGATCTTGTGGTCGTGGGATTGAGCCGCATGTTGGGCTCCATACTAAGCATGGAACCTGCTTGAGATTCTCCCTCTTTGTCCCTCCCCATCTTCCTAAAAATAATAATAAGAATAAGAAGAATAAATAATTAAAAAATAGGAAAGATAAAGAAAATCAGAGTTTCAGTCCAGGAGGTTCAACATTGGACTAAAGAGAAGAGACAAAACAGGAAAGGGGAGGAAATTATCAGACATAACTGGAGAAAAGTAGAGAATTTGACATTCAGGTTAAAAAGGACTGCTGAATGTTCTGCTTCTTTTATGGGTGCCAGTTACATACATATTTCCTTTACAACAGTTCATTAAACTGCATTATTTAGGAATTTATGGAATATGCACTTTTCTGCATAAGTGTTATATTTCACAAAATTTTTTTTAATTAAGGGGGAAAGGAGAAAGGCTCACTATGTGCCCAACACAGTGAGTTAAAATAGACCTACATCAAAAATAAAAATAAAATAAAATAGACCCAAATTCATCACCCATAATAAAATTTCAGGATACTGAGGTCAAAAGATACTAAAAACTTCCAAGGGAGAAAAGGAACAGATTTCAAAAAAAGTTTGAATTCAAGAATTAGAATGGCATTGTACTTCTCAACAGCAACTCTGTCTGGGGCACCTGGGTGGCTCAGTCGGTTAAGCGTCCAACTTCAGCTCAAGTCATGATCTCACGGTTCGTGGGTTTGAGCCCCTTGTCAGGTTCTGTGCTGACAGCTCAGAGCCTGGAGCCTGCTTCAGATTCTATCTCTCTCTCTCTCTGCCCCTCTCCTACTCGCGCTCTGTCTCCCCCTCTCTCAAAACATGAGTAAAAATGAGTAAAAACACTTAAAAATTAAAAAAAACAAAAAAACCCAGCAACTCTGTGAGACAATGAAGCAATGCCTTTAAAACTCTGAGGCAAAATTACTTCTAACTTAGAATTCTACACCTGGCTATGTTCTCATAAAATATTAGGTTAGAATAAGAACATTTTCAGACACAGTCTCTATAATTACATTGTTTTCAAAAGAAGCTACCGAAAGAAGATATGATCCACCATTATGAAAGAGTAAACCATACCAGAGGAAGAGGGATCCAGGAAAAAGAGATCCAATGTAAGAGAGAAAAAGGAATCCCAGGCTAAGGGTGAAGGGAAATCCCCAAACTGGAAGTGCTTCACTGGCCTTTGGTGATTAATTAGAATGCGAGAGATGGGAGGCAATCAAGGATTACTTCCAGGCTTCTGTTTAAACAACTTGGCAAAAGAGCATGTAATTAGGTAAGAAACATCAGCAGAGCAGGTATGAGAGCAGGTATGCTTCTGGACATGTTGAGTTTGAGGGGAGATGGTGACTACAAACTTAACTTGGGTATAGAGTTGACTCTAGGCTAGAGAGTCATTTGCTGTCAGTGCAAAGATGGCAACCTAAGTCCCTGAACTGGAAATGATCACCCATGAACAAAGTGTAGAATGGCAATAAACAAGGCCTAGGACAGAGCCCTGAAAACTCCCAGACATAAAGATGAGGCAAAAGAGGAGCTGGCAAAGGAGGGGCTAGAGAGACAGGAAGAAAATGAGAAGAACCTAAGGGTATCATGAAAGCCAAGAAAAGAGATTGCTTCAAGAAGGATTCAAGAGTTCCAGGTTCAATAGTCAAGGAAGAGGAGGATTAAAAATTGCCAAATGAGGGGCACCTGGGTGGCTCAGTCGGTTGAGCGTCCGACTTCAGCTCAGGTCATGGTCTTGCAGTTCGTGAGTTTGAGCCCTATGTCGGGCTCTGTGCTAACAAACGGCTCAGAGCCTGGAGCCTGCTTCAGATTCTGTATCTCTCTCTCTCTCTCTCCCCCTCCCCTACTCATGCTCTGCCTCTCTCTGTCTCTCAAAAATAAATAAATGTTAAAAAAAATAATAATAAATAAATTGTTGGGGCACCTGGGTGGCTCAGTCGGTTAAGCTTCCGACTTCAGCTCAGGTCATGATCTCACAGTTCGTGGGTTGGAGCCCCACATCAGGCTCTGTGCTGACAGCTCAGAGCCCGGACCCCGCTTCGGATTCTGTGCCTCCCTCTCCCTCTCTGCCCCTCCCCTGCTTGCTCTCTCTCTCTCTCTCTCTCTCAAATAAACGTTTAAAAAAATACTTTAAAAAATTGCCAAATGAATTTAGTGGCATGGAAGTCACTGGTAATAAGGGCAACAGTTTTTCCCTATTAGATTATCAAAGATTAAAAAGATTGATTCTTATAGCTATCAAGCTATGGAGAAATGGCATACTCATACACACTGGTGGAAATGTAAATAAGCACCACGTTTTTTAAAGAATTTTTTTTTAAGTTTATTTATTTAGAGAGAGAGAAAGTGTGTGTGTGCAGGCATGCGAGTAGGGGAGGGGCAGAGAGAGAATCCTAAGCAGCCTCCACACTGTCAGTGCAGAGCCCAACATGGGGCTCAATCCCAACAACCTGAAGATCATGACCTGAGTCAAAATCAAGAGTCAGACACTTAACCGACTGAGCCACCCAGGTGCTCTAAGCACCACGTTTTTGATAAGCAATTTGGGAATACCTATCAAACATAAAATGTATATACCCTAACCCAGAAATATTCTTCTAGAATATTCTAGATATTCATCCAACAGAAATATTGGTACAAGTGTGCAAGCTATGTATAAAAATGTTCATATGCAGGGGCGCCTGGGTGGCTCAGTCGGTTAAGCGGCCGACTTCGGCTCAGGTCATGATCTCATGGGCTGTGAGTTCAAGCCCCGAGTCAGGCTCTGTGCTGACAACTCAGAGCCTGGAGCCTGTTTCAGATTCTGTGTCTCCCTCTCGCTGACCCTCCCCTGTTCATGCTCTGTCTCTCTCTGTCTCAAAAATAAATAAAACATTAAAAAAAAAAAAAAAAGGAGAAAAGAAAACTTTAAAAAAAAAAAATGTTCATATGCAGACCCTTATTCAGATTTTGGGGCAGGGAGAAACTACATTACCATCAAGAATAAATAAGATGAATAAATTCAATGAAATAATATACCCAATGGATCCCTATGCATTGCTTATAAATAGAGTAGATATGATTGTACTGACATGGAATGGCATCCACAACATAGTAAATGAAAAATCAGCATATATAGTCCCCATGTTTCAAAAATGTACAGATATAGATATGCATACACATAATACCATGATAATATAAATATGTTTGTAAATACATAGATTAAAAGACAAAAATATAAAACCCACTGGAGGTAAAGTCTATGAAACGGTATTTGAGGAGCAAAGGAGAGCTTTCGCTTTTCCACTAGTTGGATTTTTTACAAGAATGTATTATTTTTATAAAATTTTAAAGATCACGCGAAAAGAAAAAGCATCTGCTAAGATGTGTGGGAGAAATTAGAATAGCCAGCTGTCTGATGCCTTACCTTTTCTGAGATAGGTTCTTGGTATAGACTTGGTTGACAAAATCACCTAATTGAAATTTGGGGCAAGATGCTCCATCCTTCCCACAGTCTTCAAAGTGCACAGAGAGGAACAGTTCATTCAGATGTTGCAGCACTTGTAAGTGGGGCATGTCCTTTGCGGTGCAGATGTTTAGGATGGCGTAGAACACTCCCTCCAACCACTTGATATTGAGGATTATTCCCCCTACACATTAATGGGAAGGGAAATACCAGTCAGCACCACCAAAAAGGTTTGCCGGGAACACAGGACAAAGAACAGCCACCTTTTTTCCAAGACAGGTGGGTCATATGAACCTCAAGATAAGCAAACACTCCTCTTTCTGGGCCAAGAGCCCTGATTGTGCCCTTTATAACAAATCATGTGTCAACCCCACCACAGGAGGACAGGTATGACTAATGTAGACATTGCCAATGGCAAAAGCATCTCTAGAAATCTCTAGAATGATCCTCCCAATAAGAAGAAGAAACTAAGGAAAAATGCAAGATTAGAGCAGGGAAATGCCATTTAATGCCAGACAGCACATCCTCCTGTTTAAATAGGCTCTCCCCTCTGGCTGTTTCTGGCTCAGCCTTAACAGGTCCAAATACTCAGACTTGTCTGCTTTCCTTAATGGAGGCTGCTTTTTGTTACCAAAGCTGTTCCCATCCAAAACTAAACAGCTGAGAATGTATCCAGCTTGTACTCCCCCTACACACATAACCCAAGACAGACACACACACACACACACACGCACTGGGATTATAAAATAGTACCAGGCCGAGAGGAAAGTAACTTTCAAAAGAGTGCCAAACACACAGCAAGCCTTTACCAGCAGAACTGTAGGGGCAGGTAGCCTGAAGGGTCGCAGGATCTTGGAGGGCAGCTGTGATCTCCTTATTGGCCCCCCAGATGTTGACAAAATCTTCAACACACTGATACTGAGGCCGCAAGATATTGGTGTGGTTCAGCAGGAGTTTCAACCTGAAAGGAAATCCCCCAAGACATGGAGTGCTGGGCCAAGACTATCATAAACCACCACAGGATCCATTGTGTTGGATCATATCCAACCCCAACAACATCCTCCCCTGCACAACACCGCTCAGAGGCAAACATGGGTGGAGGCAGCACTGAGGGCACTGCTTATTAGTTGGACTCTTTCAACCACTAACACTTAGTGAATGTTGTCTCATGCCAGACACCAGGCTAGACAATAGGGGCACAAAAATACTATTTGACACATGCTGTGAATCACTTTTCATGTTGGTCACTGGTGGTTACCCTTCCCATTAATGCACAAGGGGAACGCTAGTCGGCCTCAAGTAGTGGGAAGCAATGCGCCATTGCAGTTCTAAACATTTGCACATCAAAGAAAATGTTCCACCCACAAGTGCTGTTTGTGGAAAAGTGGGAAGACACAATTAGAAAGGCTGGCTGGGTGTTGCAGGAGAAGCTGCTTCTATCTTATTACCGGGAATGACCAACTCCATGAGGTAGGGGGCTGGGGTGGAGGTGGGGGGTAGAAGCCAGATATGAGGGGATATGGTTCTGCCAGTTCCGTGCTCTCCCTAACAGGATACCTGGCTATTGGGACAGCAGCTGCGAAGCTGTACACAATGCAACCTTTTTCCAGGCAGGCTTGAATTTCCAGACAGATAGTAGGAAGCTGAGATGGCAGGCAGCAGAGGAATACCAAGTTGGCCCAGTTCACCAGATAAGGGTTATGGTAAAAGCACTGGATTCCCAGTTTCTGGAACTCATCTGGGAGGGATAAAGGAAGAAAGAAAGATCATAGTACAAATGAGTCTGATCTAAACATCAACTATGGGGAGAGGATGACAATTACTTCATCTCAAGTCCTGTCAACACATAAATCAAAGAATTTCCCTCACATCTTCTAGAAGACACAGGTAATGCCCTAACCCCATTATCAAAGCAGCTAGCACCACTGCAACAGTGCTTGAGATTACAATTCATCCTTATCTTCTTTTAGACCTAATGCTAGAATTTTTCAGGTTTGTTTGTTTATTTTTGAGAAAGAAAAAATCTGGAAGAAGCCTTCTTGCTCTAATTTACTGAAGGCTTACCACATGCCAGATAGTGTACAAAGTATTCTACGTACATTGTAAGGGAATCCTCACAAGGACCTTCTGAGACAGAGACTGGTATTATTCCTATATTACAAATGAGGAAACTGAGGTTTCAAGAAATCATTTGGCTTGCCTAGAGTTACACAGCTAACTGGCTTGAGCTCTCAGGTAGGAATGGCTAAGAGAGTGGAAGAGTATAGGGCAGAGGCTGGGAGGAGTCTGGAAAGATATACTTATGGTTTCAGTAAAGTAGACACAACTGACTGTTAACAAGATACTTTTAAATGTTGAGAGAAATGTGGTAGCTCATGTATTTTCAGTATATCAGTCACTGATAGTTAATCATTTGTACTTTTTCAATATGGATTTCAAAAGTAAAAATGTAAACTCACATAAGGTAGCATGTTTTAATTGTTATTGGAAAACAGAATATTATAGACATCGGAGAGGTGAGTTTTTATTTTAACTACCAAGAGTACATGATACATGTGATGCTATTGTTATCTGGGCACTTGTAAACCTAGAAGATGGACAGGACAAAGAGGAAGTTTAAAAAAAATACACAAGGGCACCTGGGTGGCTCAGTCAGTTGAGTGTCTGACTCTTGATTTCAGCTCAGATCATGATGCCAGGGTCATGGGATCAAGCCCCGCATCAGGCTCCATGCTGAACGTGGAGCCTGCTTGAGATATTCTCTCTCTCTCTCTGTCTCTCTCTCTCTCTCTCTCTCTCTCTCTCTCCCCCCCCTCCCTCCCTCCCCTGCTCATGCTCTAAAATAAAAAAAGAAAACATGCACAGCCATTCTTCTTTCATGTTTTGTTCTCATAAGTGTACAGACTCTGACGCTCAGCATTTTGAGTTCCTGCTTCCTGACACAACATGCAGTGATATTCTAAAACTACAATTTCAGGAGCACCTGGGTGACTCAGCATCTGACTCTTGATTTCAGCTCAGGTCATGATCTCATGGTTCATGGGGTTGAGCCCGGCATCGAGCTCTGAGCTGGTAGTACAGAGCCTATTTGGGATTGTCTCTCTCCCTCTCTCCCTCTCTCCCTCTCTCCCTCTCTCCCTCTCTCTGCACCTCCCCTACTCATGCTCTTAACTTAATTAATTAATTAATTAATTAATTTTAAAAGCTGCAATTTTATTATTAAAAAATATAGTGCTTTCCAAAGAATATATGTACCTTATTGAAATATCACATATACTAGTCCTATTGATGAGATTTAAGAGATTTGTCTTGGGTGGTAAGATTTTTTTCAAGTTTCTTTAATACAGAAAGAATGCTTGCAAATTAATAACAAAAAAATTAGAAAAAAAATGTTCAGCATTCCAACACAAAAGTTGAACAAAAAGAACTCAAAAAAGATGAAATAGCAATAAACCTATAAAAAATATTCAGTTCTTCTAGTGATCAATGAAGAATATATTAAACAAGAAAAATTTTAAAGTCATATTAAAACGATTATTTAAAAAAAAAGGATTCCCAGAACTGACAAGAGTATAGTGAAATGGGTGTTCTTTTTTTAAAAATATAATTTATTGTCAAATTGGCTTACATACAACACCCAGTGCTCATCTCAACAAGTGCCCTCCTCAATGCCCATGACCCACTTTAGTGAAATGGGTGTTCTTACACAATTCTGGTGAAAGCATACATCCCTTTTTGGAAGTCAATTTGAAAAACTATATTAGAAGTTTCTTTAAAAAATCTAAACAACGTACCATACGATCTAGCCATTCCACTTCCAGGAGTTTACCTATGAAAAATTGAAGCATTTGTCCACACTAATATCTGTACACAAATGTACATAGTAGCCTTATGTATAATAGCTAAAACCAGGAAATGACCTGGATGTCCACCCCCAGCAGAACAGATAAACTATGGAATACTCATGCCATGAAGTACTACTCAGAAATAAAAAGAATATCAATATGTGAAACAACATGGGTATATCTCGAAATAATTATGCAGAGTGAAAGAAGTCAGAATGTAAAAGTATAAACTGTATGATTCCATTTATATAAAATTCTAGAAAATGCAAACTAATTGATGGTGACAGATCAGTGGTTTCATGGGGAGCTGCAAGGAGGTAGAGAGAGAAATTACAAGGAAAGTTTTGGGAGTGATGAATAAGTTCATTACCTTGTGTTGATGGTTTCACAGGTGTACAAAGATGTGTCAAAACACAGATGTGTCAAAACATCAAATTGTACACTTTGAAAATGTGCAATTTATTATACACAAATTATATCTTAATAAAGATGTACTTATTCTCTGACCTAGTAATTTTATTTTTTAAATTATGTGCAAGGAAATCCAACCAAATACAACATAAATTACCATACAGCCATATTTTGGGATACTAGATAACCTTAAAATCATTATTTTGAAGAATGTTAATAGGAGAATATGCTTATGATAAATTAAGTGAAAAACGCAGAATGCAAACAAATTTGTACAGTATCAATTACTGATATAATCTGATATGAGCAGAGAAATATAGGAAGGAAATGGTAACCCTGGTAAGGGGATTATAGATAGTTATTATTTACTTCATTATAGAATATTCTAAATTTCCTATAATATACATAAAATTATGTTATACTTTTATTACTGAAGTATAACTTATATAAAGGGCACACACAGAGCTGAAGTATCTAGTCTTATCATTTTTGACAAATGCATACACCCATGTAACTCATACCTT
Organism: Panthera tigris; assembly: GCF_018350195.1. Classification (NCBI taxonomy): domain Eukaryota; kingdom Metazoa; phylum Chordata; class Mammalia; order Carnivora; family Felidae; genus Panthera; species Panthera tigris. Next base: position 121,475,118 of record NC_056665.1, read on the forward strand.
TCTCAAGATATTGAACATTTTCATCTCCCCAAAAAGTTCCTTTGGGTCCCTCCTCTGTCAGTCTCCCAGAAGCAACCACTCTTCTGACCTCTATCATCATAGACTAGTAAGTAAAATTATTATAAAACATTTTTAAAAATTTAGTAATTGTTATTTTTAAAAACACAAGGCCAAATGTTTGGAACTGTTTAATACCCACCAGAATCTAACTGGTCCAATGAGAAGATTTGAACTCTCTTTAGAAAACTTTTCTGTATCAAAGACTCAGAAAGCTATTTTATCACCAAGGGCACAGGGAGGAGAGATGGATATAAAACATTTACAGGGAGAAGAAAGTTTTCTTCTTTTTTTTTTCTTCCAGTAAAAAACAAAAGATTTATTTGATCTGAAGAGAAACAGAAGCATGAGAAGAAAGTTGTTTTAAGGAACAAGTTAAAACCCATCTTTCTATGGGCCCCTGGCTGGGTCAGTTGGTGGAGCTTGAGACTCTTGATCTCAGGATTGTGAGTTCAAGTCCCACATTGGGTGCAGAAGTTACTTAAAAATAAAACCTTTAAAACACACACACACACACACACACACACACACACACACACACACACACACACACACACACACACACCTTCCTAGCTTTTCTCAGGGCTAGCAAGCAGAGAGCTCAGCGTGTTGCGTGCAGGGGTTCCTCCTTCAAGGAACCTCTTCAAAATGGCCTCATCAACACCTAAAGAGCTACCACACACTGCTCCTCACCCAGGGCCTCTGGCCTGCGAGTGGAAATCCTCAGGTTCTCAGCAGGGATGGGGACAAGCTGAAGCAGTGCACAAGCCAGCTGCTTCCCAAGGTGGCCACCTCCAATGATGCCCACCTTTAACTCATCATCATCATCATCGGGAGTGTCAGCAAGCAATCCAGTCAAGAGACACCTGGAAGTGTGCTTCTCACGTAATGATTCTCTGGAGAAGGAACACACAGACACATAAATGAATATATGCCTGTAGCTCTTAACTGTCAACCTCTGGTGTTCTCTGCTTTAACTTCCTCATATGGCAGCCTGGTGGCACCTTTAGTACTCCAGAGATAAGGCATTCCAATCAAGTGCCACTTGTCCAGTATCGCTAGGGAATGAAATGTTCCTCTTGAGTGAATTTTCCAGAAAGAAAAGCATACCCCTTCAAGGGACCGAAACTTCTTTAAAACATTTTTATTTATTTATTTATTTATTTTTAATTTTTTTTAACGTTTATTTATTTTTGAGATAGAGAGATAGAGCATGAACGGGGGAGGGTCAGAGAGAGAGGGAGACACAGAATCCAAAACAGGCTCCAGGCTCTGAGCTGTCAGCACAGAGCCCGACGCGGGGCTCGAACCCTGCGAGATCATGACCTCAGCTGAGGTCGGAAGCTTAGCTGACTGAGCCACCCAGGCGCCCTAAAACATTTTTAAATGAACATTTGTTGTTGTGGTTGTTGTTGTTGTTACATGCACTGTGCATTTCCCTGCCTTAAACACAAGATCTGAATATTGAACTGTTTGACTCAGGACTATCATTGTGAACAGCCAACTGTTTATACATCATCCTGGAACACTGTGGGCCAGTTCCTTCACTGTTTCCTATGCAGACAGCTGTCAATTTTCATTGACATCATGATAAGCATACCTTTTCTCACCCTACACCTACTCTTTCTAGTTTGCTATTTCACTTTTGCATAGATCTGGGTAACCAGATAACTTAGCTTTTTTCAAACATGATTTATAAAAGTGGTGTATAAGGGAAAACAGACCTGAGAAACAGGATCAAGTGTTTGAGGCCACTCTTTCCAGAGGCTCACTTACTGGTTCTGGATGTGTTTCCTTGGCCCAAGGTGAACAAAGTCTAACCTCTGAATATATAAGGCATTGTTTTCTGTTGTTATACTATCTTATATTTGTTCTATATTTCTGTAAAAATTGGTCTTAAGCTCTGGAGTTTCCATATATACATCACAAGCCACATTCTATTTAAGTTTTCTAAGTTGAAAGGAAAGCATTTCCTCTGTGTCCAATCCTCCCAAATATAAAATGCTTCCGGAAGTTTCATATTTTGATTTCTCACCACTCATCTGGGATGCAACCAAAAGGTTTATGTTTTCTTATCAGTCAACCAATCAGCAAACTCATTAAGTAGACTGCCTCTTTGAGTATCTGCTGTATCTGTAACATGCTCAATTTAGATCTGGTCCCACCATCTAGGAGTTGATCTAATTTCAGAGAAAAGTAGTCTGGTGGCAGGGGAGCTACCAATGTTTAGGAGTAACCTAGAGTTATAGAATCCAGGAGTCTGGTCTTGAGTACCTTGCTCTCACACACTTCTTGTTTAAGTGTCTGAAGCCACATTGTACAAAGACACGAGAGGTCAGGACTAGACTGAGAGTATTCTTGGAATACTGTATTCATGTAAGTCACCTGGCCAAAAGGACCCCCAAAATTTCAGGTGGTTTTCCTGTTAGGGAGAATTCCACTATTAGCTTAGCCCCAAAATTTTCGGCCAATAGCCAGAGAATAGCTAGATATGGTAGCTGTAGAAGCCAAGTTGGTGGTCCCAATGAGGGATGAATGGCTGAATGAATGAACTGATCATTTAATCAATCTACCCACCAAAAGGTAATCACAAGCCACGCTTTGTTATGTAACCACAGCCAAGGGATTCTGGTATGCATTTCCTGGTGCACTTTCAGACCAGGAGTGATTGACTGTGGGTTGGAAAAGGTAGGAAGACACTCCCCCTGCCAAATCTATCCTCCAATATAAAAAGTTTAAGTCATTTAGATTCTCTGCAGTGGGATTCTTCTCCATCTGCCTTACCTCGGAGACCTAGCTTACCTCAAATTACAGAGTAGCTTGCAGAAGAAAGTTGCATGGGCACAGGCCTTGATCACCAGCCCTCGAGAACGGCCCTGCAAATACAGCCAGCTGCAGTCTTCCTCTTGAATCCCATACTCAAACTGCAGGGATTCAAGGTCCTCAAGCAAGTCCATTTCCAAGCCACCACCTCCTGCAGTGATAGATACCAATCAGTCTGGCTCCCTCTCTTAGAAGACAAGGGAATCTACACAGGAGGGTGTGTGTCCCAGTCACAAGCTCCTGTGATGGTGGGCTTCAGCACCTCTCTCCTCTCAGATTCTGTACTTGCAGTGTGAGTCCTGGAGGATTCCTAAGCTCTGACTGCTCACAGGTCAGGAATATCTGGATTCATGAAAAACCTGAACAAAAATCCAAAGTGATGGTCATCTCCGTAGGCTACAGCCACGTTTTTCAGCAGATGCACTTACTTTAGCAGTGGGTTTCACAGGTGGTTGTGGGCCAGGGCCTTGTCCCTTCTATTCCCTCCAAGATTTTAGAAATAGGACTGAACATGTACACACCACTTCAAAGGAATTCTTCCCTTTCACTCAACTCTGTGTTCCCCACAGGATAGGAAAGGGCCCAAATTTAACATGGTCTCTTTTCTAGGCCAAGGACATCTAGAGTTTTAGAAAATGAAGCCAGAGATATGTAAGCCCATTTACATATATCTCTCACCAACCAAAATGAGGAGAAGGTGGCTTTACTCCTAGGTACTTCTGGTCGTGGAGAGTAAGAACTACATTTCTAGGGAGAATTACCCAAGAAAGTTGTCATTATGACTCCTTAGCTACCAGATTACTTCAGTCTCTGAGCCTTAAAGGGGCCAGCCCCACCCAGAGGTTTTCTAGACTTGCGTCATGAGGGCAGGAATTCTTTTTGCTACTCCTAGGAGCACTACACCAGGGCAGTATGGGATCCTCCCTTTCCTAACAGAAGGTTCTGGGCATCTAGATTTTTCCCAGACTGGAATATCATACAGATCCCAGCACTACTCAAGGTGTTATTTTTCATACCTTTTCTTTTTATATTCAAGATACTGAAGAATAAGACAAGTAAATTCTTGGGATATAATGTACCCCATAGTGACTATAGTTAATTATACTAGATTATATACTTGAAATTTGCTAAGAATAGATCTTAAATGTTCTCACCACACACACAAAAGGGAACTATATGACAGATGTGTTAATTAATTGGACTGTGGTAATCATTTCACAATATATAGCAAATCATCATGCTGTATACTTTGAACATATACAATTTTTATTTGTCAATTATACTTCAGTAACGGTGGGAAAACAATCAATGATATTCAGAACTCTATTTTATAGCAATGGCAAAATTGAGACCAGAAATCAAAACTATTCAAATCTCTAATCCATTTTTTAAAAAGTAATCTCTATACCCAACGTGGGACTCGAACTCATGATCAAAAGTCTCATGCTGCATGGACTGAGCCAGCCAGGCACCCTTCTAATCTACTTTTTAAATTAAAAGAAATTGAAGTAAAACTCACATAACACAGCCATTTGGAAGTGAACAATTCAGTACATTTGCAGTGTTGTACATGCTCTGGAACCTCTAGTTCTAAAACATTTTTATCCTCCCAGTGAAAGGAAACCCTGTACCCATTAAGCAGTTACCCCCCACTTGCTCGCCACCCTCCTCAGCCCCTGGCACCGCAAATCTTTTTGTCTCTGTGGATTTACCTTTTTTCGCTCTTTCACGTGACTAGAGCCATACAATATGTGACCTCTCGTGGCTGGCTTCTCTAATCCTTTGCATAGAAGGGCTCCTATGTCACTCACAATCTCAGCACTTGAAGCGAAGAGTATGGAAATTCTCGTCAAGTCTGAGAAATACTTCCTTTGATCAAAACAGCGAGTAGGTCATCCTAATGTTGCAAGTGATATTTATTGTTCCAAAGGAAAGACAAGTTCAAAACCTCCCCACTCAGCACTGGTTAACCTGTACAGGCGTGGATTCTAGGCCCATCCTTCACTAATACATCCTCAAAAATGTGGATCCAGTGGTTGTGGCTTGGTAACATGTCAAGTTGGCGAAGCTGAGCTACATTTCCCAGAATTCCCTTCCCTGAATGTTTCCAGTTAGGGTGTGCCACAAGACTTTTGCACAGGATGTGGAAGGCTGAAGCAGCAGCCAGTTTGTGTTGCTTGCTTACAAGGTCTGGGCAGGTACTTTGCTGGCGACCGTGTTGATGCGGAGCAGCAGCTGGACCCATGATCACTACACTTTCCCCTGGATCCTCTTACAGCTTCTCACACTCCTGGGCCAGGTTTGTGTTCAGTTTCGTGACAAAGACCACCAACTAGTTTTGCCTGCAGGACACCCACATCCTCAACATTGGAGGCGGTGACAGCTGACACGGGTTCCTGTCCAGCCTCATGGCCTCCATGTTGTCCTTGCTTTCCCTCACATTTTATTCATCTTCCCTTCCCCGATGCCTGTCCTATGGACGTCCACCTCTACCACCAGATACGAAGACAACCTTCCATAGCCTGTTTAACCAATGGCCATACTTGAGTAAAGTCAGATCCCTGTAATGAAGCCCACATATAGACAGACTATATACTCCTAGACATTCTGCTTCTCTAAATGAACCCTGATATACTAGTTAATAAGGTTAATGTGGTTTGTTATTGGCAAATAACGAGCACAATTTAGCAAATCCTGTTTCTTGAACAGCAAGACGGATGGCTAGGGAAGGAACTATGAGGTTACCTGGAATTGCAAAGGGGATCGCAAACTGGAGGAGCAAGAGATAGAGTCTAATCCCCGGAAAGCAGGGTTTGTCAGCATTTGCATTACTGACATTCTGGGCAAGATAATTCTTCGTTGGTGGGGGCTGTCCTACATGGTAGGATATTTAGCAGCATCCCTTGCTTCTACCCACTTGATGCCAGTAGCATTCACCAGTTGTGGCAACAAAGCTTCTCCAGATTTGGACAGTCTCCTGGGGCCCAAATTCTCCCAGTTGAGAACCACATGCATTTAAGCATGCTCTGTGCCTCTATACAACATCTCTTCTTTCTACCCCTTCACCTGCTCCACACAGTCACAGGAGCATAGACTTCTACAAGTTCCAAGAGAAACATGCCCCCCTATGACAGGTTAAGATAGTGAGTCCAGAGAGAAAGGGATTCACCCAACATCACACAGCTTGTCAGCAGCAGAGCTGGGACAAGAGGCCAGGTCTTTTGTCTCCAGGTACAGTGCTCTCTGTTAACCACATGGCTGTACTTTGCCATAAGCACCGTTACTCCATGACCTGACGTGTGTTGACAGACTACTGAATGCGGTCACTGAGGCAGGTTTGTAGTGGTCCCAAGAGACAAGGCAATTATTTCATTGTTCTGTACAAAACATTTGGGAGGGAAAAGAGAAGGCACCAAGGAAGAAATAGCTTTATTAGGAGTCTAGGCATGTCGGGGAAACCCAATTCAGTTATAGAGAAGAGAGGCTTCTATTGGTACAGAGCAGGAGGCTAGCACTCCAGAATACCCTCTTGAAAACCAAGCATGAAACTAAAACCTCCATCTTAATTAATATCCTAACCGTCTGAAATGCTGCTGAGTTTAGCCCTGGTGGACCTTCTGAAAGCTCCTAGTGAAATAATGAGATTTGTGCATAAAGGAAGAGCTCTCTAGCACTGCTGAATCTGAGCTCCATATAAAGTTATGGGTCTGGGGTGGGAGAAGTAGAGGAAAAGATAACAGGGATGTCCTTATCTCCTACACAAGGCCATCTTGGTGTGCAGGTGAAAGAGGAACCACAAGTCTCAAACAGAGGCTAGAACTGGGGCAGCAGAAGGACACTGGCTGAAGAAACACGACGTCTGGGCACTCTCTGTCATTATGTGGAGGACTCTGTGCAGTCTGGTGTGAGGGCACCTCCAACAGCTCCTGGCTATACTGGCACCCCTTCCTGAGGTCCCTTGAGAGAGAGCCATTTTGGTTCTATTCTGACTCCATTCAGAGCAGAACTCCCAATGTCCAGCACCAAGTCCAGGGTCATAATTAGCTGAGAGGGATGGAGTGGCCATCCTATGATCCCTGACCTCTTAGTCTAGGAGACTTCTTTTCTAGAGCAGTCATTTTCCCAGACCAAGAGAGATCTTGCCCAATATGGGCCCAATCTAGAAATTATTCCCACCTTCACTTGAGCACCAGGTGGAGAGAATCTTTCTCATGAGTCAGAGCTTTAGATCTTGGCCCTTAGATGATGATTCTTGGACAGAAGATCAGTCTGAAGTTGTCTGTGCCCAGACGCTGGTTTCTGTCCTAAGAGTAGCAGGCATTGCCTGTTGATGATGGGTCCAAAGCGATGTGATACTGTAATTCTCCCAACAAAGAGCACTCTCTACTATAGGCAGGAAAGGAAGAAATGAGGCAGGTTTCAGGGTAGCTAATGCCACTTAATTCTTCCATCGAATTTGCTGTGGAAAAGAACAAACAATGATCAGTTTCCACTGACCCCTACAGACAGGCAGGGGAATACAATAAAACAAGGCTCACAGCTAGGTAAAGTAAGAATAAGGAGAATGGAGGGGGAAGTTGAAAAATGTTTTTCTAATATGTAGGGGAGTTTGCTTATTCAGAGATGAATTAAATACCCATTCTGTATCTTACAAGCCTGATTTAGGGCATTTATTCTGGCTCTGCCCTCCTCAGGACCAAGATTCACTAGCTTTAGATGACTCCATGGTAGGTTCCCAAATATCTAACAGGGAGCTAAGCTCTATATGAACAAAAAGCTCAGTAATTTCATGCTATGAGAGATGAGTCAGTTGTGTTGCCCAAATAGCTAAAAGCTGTTTTAGCCACTTACTTCCAACCAGTAGATCATACCTGGCCCCAGAAAACTACCATCTGGATATTCTGCGTCTGCAGCAGTCATTCCCATGGTCCCTGGACGTGTACCTCCTACCTGATGTGTTTAATGATTATCAAGGTACTATGTGAAATCTCAGCCCAAGGTCCCCAGATTACCCCTGGATCATCCCACATCTCAGGAGTAATTTCTGCCTTTCGAAGCAGCGCTTCAGACCCTTAGGCTCACAGACTCTTATATCTATGATGCTCAGCTAACTGTGACCCCATCTTGGCCTTGGGAATATATACTTGATGCTACTTTGGGGATCATCTCCTGAGACTGCTTGCAGGGGTAAACTGTTGCTGCTTACCGAGCTATTCAGAATGGCATCAATCTTCTCCTCCTCTGCAGATCCTTTATCCACTTTACTCCTGTATGCTAGCAACTGCTGACGATCCTTCAGGTCCCGGCAAGTCTGTACCAACACACAGCAATAAAACTTCCAATGAGCCTTCTCTACAAGGGTCTTTTTCTTCCTGCCACTCCCAACACTGGGGCAAGGTTCAAGGAGAGACTAAGAGGCTACAGTGGGAGGACAGTGGGGTCAGGCACCTACAGAATTTCTTACTGAAGAGCTCATGTGGCTGGATTCAGTTCTATGAATTCTCTGAATGCAACAAATTTATAAAAAAAGAGAGGTCAAAGGGCTGGGAAAATAATACAGGAGAACAGGTCTCCAAACTAACTCTTGCCAGATCATCTTGTCTGTTAAAGCCAAAATTGAAAGAAGTACCATAGGATCTAGACAGAGAAGATCATAATCCCCCACTCTCCACTGAGGGTCTAACTCAGGCTTCTCCTTTCTTAGGGACTCACATCAATGACGACATCATGGCACTTGAATTTGGTGGCTAAGTTCAACTTTGTGTCCGCATCTTCCACCAGATTAACATACTCTTGTAATATCTATAGGAAGAGGTACTTCTGATTAATGACTCCCAGACTCATAAAACAAAGAGCTCTAAAAGCTACACAAAAAAAATCCTGAGGAAGGCATGAGTTCCATATCTGATGTCTACAATTCCCACCATCAACCATAAGACTAGTTCTGCAATGGGGAGTGAGGTGGACTCTATGTGGTACTTCCATGCTGGCCCAGGAGAGACAGGAAGAGCACACTCTGCCTTACCCTATAATTAGACATCCATGCCAGCAACAGGTGTGTTCTAGATCTGATCCGATGCTGTGCTCAGTGCTACTTGATGTCCTTTGTCACTGAGCTCTCCTTTTGTATCATTTGAGTAATATGTCAGTGCTCCACACGGGCTAAACACAGTAGATGCTCCTCAGAGAGGGGCAGTCTGGGATTCCTTCTAAAGGGCAGAGGAGAACTTCCCTACCTGACCTTTTCTATATCAAGATCCACTGCAGCTACTATATTGTCTTTAAGATAAGACCAGAGCAGATCAAGTCTCCCATCACTGACCAGTAAGAGGCTAAAAGTTAGGTCTCCTAGAGGATCCTGTACCCAACTCTCTTTAGGAGGCCATTACCTGGACAGGGGCACTATTCTTGTGCAAAATTTCTACAACCCGATGGAAGCCAATGGGCGCTCTCTTCTTGGTGTAGCCCAGCCAGTTCTGAAAAGGGAAGATGAGGCAGCAGTAGCTAGACAAGAAAGACTCAACACACTTTGTAACCATTCATTTTACGGTCAGACTAGAATAACACGGTAGGAAGTGTGGATGGATGGGAGGTGGGAGATAGAGAAGAGAAACGAGTTTTTCAGAAAAGTCAAGGAATTTAACAGGATGGAAAAAGAGTCAGAGACAAGAAATAAGTTCTTAGATCTACAGGAAGAGAAAAGTCTATGAAATATGGCTAAATGAAACAAGCAACTTAATTAAGAATACTTGTAGTATGAACTTATCTGGATAGAAAAAAATTCTATCTTCCACATTTTTATATTCATATAAATATATTTGTAAATTTGTGAGAAGTCTGGGAAATTACCATCAAACTTTTAAGTGTCTGCCTTGAGGAAGGGACTGAAATAGGAGCAGGTAGACAATTGATAAGGAACAATGGATAAGGAACTTCATGTTATTTGACTGTCTATGCTCTCATAGTGTGTGTGTGTGTGTGTGTGTATGCATATATACAGCGGAGAGGCTGGCTGGCTCAGTTGGTGGAGCATGCGACTCTTGATCTCAGGGGCTGTGAGTCTGAGCCCCAGCCTGGGTGTGACGATTACTTAAAAATAAAATCTTAAAAACAAAAAAACAAGTAAGAACCACCTAACAAAGGGAAGAAACAGAAAATTCTCAAACCTATAGTAGAAAAAAGGATATTTAAAATATAAACAAATAGAGACAACCAAAGTAATGTAAGATCCTTGATTGGATCCTGACAGCAAACACAAAAACATAAAGTTTTAAAGAGCCAATTTGAATATAGACTATACATATGATATTATAATATTAATGTTAAGGGCCTGGGTGGCTCAGTCAGTTAAGCATACAACTCTTGGTTTCAGCTCAGGTCATGATCTCACAGTTCATGTGATCAAGCCCCCTGTCAGAGCCTGCTTGGAATTCTCTCTCTCCCTCTCTTTCTATGACCCTCCCCCACTTGCGTTTTGCCTCCCCCTCTCTCAAAATAAATAAATTTTAAAAATATATTAACATTAAATACCCTGAAATTGATAATATTGTGGTTATAAATGAAATAAATGCTTAAGTATTCAAGGGAAAAGTGTCACGATGTCTGCAATTCACTTTTAAATGGTTCAGCAAAAAAAGAGAAAGTAGATATGGCAAAATGTTAATAAACTAGTGAAATAAGTAAAGACTATTTGTGTTTATCATACTATTCTTTCAATTTTTCCTTCAGTTTGACAAATAAAAGGTTGAAGGAAAAATGTAAACCAGTAACTAGAACTTGAGATTCCCATGAGGCACGAGGTCACAAGACGGTAACTCCGAGGCCCCAGAAGCACCACACAATTCCAGGGCACCCACCTTTGTGGTAAAGAGGGCATCTACATCATGCCAGGCCCGAAGCTTGGCACGAGCGGCCAGGGCCGTCAGCACATACTGTTTATCTGGGATCTAAAACACAGAGACCAGAGGAATTAAGGGTAAGTAGAAATGCATCAGGGAGAATTCTAGAAAAGACAGGCAAAAATATCCCCTGGGGTTGATTCTGCCCCTTAAAATGCACAAATCTCTCAAGTCATCAAGAACTTTCTCACTCCCAAGCCCCAGCACCACCGTAAGCCATTCGGTTGCAGTCTTTCTTCGCTTCCCACAAACTCAGTCCTTTCCACCTTTAACTGTGAATATTAAGGGACTTCTTGTGCAGGGTTACAAAGCAATATCCACTCCACGTAGTTACCCTGATACTACCTTACCCAACAGTGACCAGTTTATATCTACCTTAAATGTCTTCTTCAGGTTGACTGGACTGCTGAACGTCCCCTAGGATGAAAGTAGAGAAGGAATTTTAGTGTTATTGACTTTCTCAAATACCACCTAATCTAACATTTTCTTTTTACTACATTTCACTCTGTAGCCATTTAAACACAGAAAATAATTTAAGAGAAAAACTCCACCAGGTCTAATAGGATACCACAACGTGGCTGAATGAAACTGGATTAATACATATATTTCCCAATTTTAATGTTAATCTTGTGACCATTATGATCATTCCCACCTACTACCATTAAACTCAAATCTCTTCAAAAAACACAATTTTTTAGAGTACTCACAAATACTTAACACCCTGCTCTTCTCTGTACCATGCAAATCCATTTGAAATTATGGACCTTTGAACAGGGACTGCTGTGGGACCAGCACTGGGGAGACAGAATGTGCTATGCTAGCATGCCAGCTCACCGGAAGCCACACAAGCCCTTACAAACCTCTTTTTCCCACTTAGCCCACCCCTTCTGAGCACAGAAAGTCAAATAACAATGAAGTTCCTTATCCATTGTTCCTTATCTTTTCTGAGGGCCAGGAAAGCTTCCAGGTGGACTTCCAAAAACTATATACACCCATTGTTAAGAGCACAAGGAAATAACTGGCTTCGAAGTATATTCCTCTTGTGCAGTGCGAGTGTATGGGGTCTTTCTTTCACATTTTGCCTATACCTCAGCCTCCGTGTAATGGTAGAAGCAGGAGTAGAAAAGCGTGGTCACTAATGGCATGTTGAGGATAGAAGCTTTGCGGGGGTGCTTCCGGAAGATCTCAGTCTGTCCTGCTGATTCTAGATGCCGATCATTTGCCTGTGGTGGAGTGAAACAAGTGAAAAAAAACAACAATGTCCACAGAGTAGAGGTAAGAAAAAAACATTAAATACTACAGCAGTTGTGTTTCTTATCCTAGCAAAGAGGCAAAGATGAGAAAAAGAAACTGCCCAGGATATCCCAAGGGAGTTTAAAAACCATAAAATGATGACAGAGCCTTGTTGAATGGAGGAAGACTGGAAAAGTAAGGATGAAATGGGAGTTCTAGGAGGAAGAGAAAATACTTCCAGGTTAACAGCAAGTGAGAAGGAAAAGGATGCCTGAGAACAATGGAGGGAAAAGGGCGATCATGTAAAGAGGAAATGAAAGGTTCTCGCAGAGTATAACAGGAAATGACATATATGACAGAGCACAGAAGTCTCCTAGATGCTGAATGACACTGAGCACTGGCATTGAAGCAGAAAACGTAGAGACAAGGAGTCTAACCTCAATAATGATCTGACGTTCCAGGAGGGTGTAATGGTCTTGAATATGTGCAGAATCTTCTGCTGAAAATGGCAAACTGGTAGAGAGCCAGAAGGTTAGCGCCTCTTTTTCTACTAAAACAAGAAACAAACCCAACTAAACCAAAACTCCACTGTAAGCACAAGAGGCTCACAGCGCTTCACAAATCTGATCCCAATGCACCTTTAGACCATCCCTGAAAGGCAGAGAGAGAGAAAGCAGAAAACCGAATAGACCTTTGACTAGGATTCTGTATTTAAGGTTTTGCCACTTCAGGAGGGATCCTGATCAGCACCTGGCTGGCTCAGCTGGTAGAGCGTGAGACTCTTATTAATCTCAGGGTTATGAGTTCAAGCTCCATGTTGGGTGGAGAGATTACTTGAAGAAAAATAAAATCTTTAAAAAAAAAAAAAAAAAAAGGAAGGAAGGATCCTCTAAGTCTACAAGATGTATGTAGTCATCAGTGGTTGTGCTGAGGAATTAGAATCCTCTCACTGTGGGAGCTGGTGACAAATGAGATACTGAGTGAGTGAGCTTAGCCAACTGCCTATCACCCACAACCCAGTGAAGTGCTGTGGTTTCTTACTGCAGAGAAATAAGGTACAATTAAATTACAAGGCATGGTGGTACATTTATAGATTGATAAAGATCTCACAGATCTACACAAACTTGATCAACGGTCCCTACCTTTCATCTTACATGTGAAAATGTTAAGAGACAAACAGCGTCTTGCCTAAAAGTCATACATGGTAAGTCAAGGGGTAAGGCCAGGAATAGAAGCCAGATTTTAAGCTTCCAGTTCACAGATCTCTCCTTTAGAAATTGCTGTCTTAGTCCCATACTCCACTCACTCCTGGAAGAATTCTGAAACTCAATTACACTATCCCAGAGAAGCATGAGCCACAGCCAATTTTTGCCAAGAGATAAAGAGAGACAGCAATAGGTTTCAGTTCCTTCACTATTCCAACTTTTCTCTTGGTTCACCAGAGGCCACTATGACATAGCTCAGTATTTGATAATGTTCAAATTAAGGATTGCACAGACAAAGACAAATTTCTAAATGTGAAACCAGGCACTCACGTCCCATTAGGGACTAAAGCAACCATGAATACTGAACCTGAAGTAAGGCCTACCGGGAAGACTCTATACCTGTCTTGAAAGATAGAGGGAAGCAAGTTTCAGCCCAAGATAACAAAGCATTTTATGATAATGAAGGTTATTCAACAATAAAATAAGCTACTTCCAAGAGCAGTGAGTGTGTATCACTGGAAGAATAATATATGGGCTGGTTTTTACAGGGACTTACATCCTGGATAAACACGTAGGCTGAATCAGCGGTTCTTGTGCTTTGGGGTCTCAAGGACCAGTAACACTGAAAATAATATGGAAGGTAAAGTGTTGCCAACTTTTTATTTTAATATATGAGGTCATAAAAAAATTCCAATGCATTTTGTCACCAAAAAAAGGAAGGAGAGGAAGGAAAGAAAAAATTCCAGAATAAAAGGCAGTCTTCAAATAAAATAAATTTAGCGGTAGAAAAAACCCTCTTTTTATTGTCTTTATTTTTCTCAATTTACTACCCATCAGTGAAAACTCTACTGGGGAATTAATTTTGGAATCACTTCACTGAATGAGACCATCTTTAATGATGCTTATATGACCCACTATTAGGCTTTCCCTTCAACTACCTATCCACTCCCTTAGTCTCTTCGCTTCTCTATTTAAGAAGATTTATGATTAAAAACATTTCTCCCCCATACTTACCCAATGCAGGTCTTAAGAAATTCTTTTCGTTTCTCGGGGTCCTGAATGTTCAAATGCTCTCGATAATGAGACAGCTACAATTAAAAAAAAAAAAAAGGCAGGCTTTGAGTTATTTTGTCTCCTTAGAAGGCTGAGTTAGCTATGTAACTAGACCTTCCATCCTTAAAAACTAAATTCTTCATTATCAGAGATTCCTCTGGGCGTGGATGGGTGTGCGGGTGTGGAGAGGATAAACAGTGATTCAAATTGCTCTTCAGGGGCTGGCTCAGTAAGTAGTGCATGTGACTTTGTTTTTTTTAACGTTCATTTATTTTTGAGAGAGAGAGAGAGAGTGAGTGTATGAGTGGGGGAGGAACAGAGAGAGAGGGAGACACAGAATCCCAAGCAGGCTCCAGGCTCTGAGCTGTCAGCACAGAACCCAATGTGCGGCCTGAACCCACGAACCATGAGACCGTGACCTGAGCTGAAGTCGGACACTTAACTGACTGAGCCACCCAGGCACCCCAGTGTATGTGACTCTTGATCTCAGGGTTATACAGATTACTTCAAAAAAAATCTTCAAAACCACTCTTTGGTTTATTTATAACTGCAATATCTAATACAGTAACCACTACCCATATCTGGTTTACATTTACATTTAAATGATTTACGTTAAATTAAACAATTCAGATCCTTAGTTACAGTAGTCATTTTTTTAAGTGTACAAAAGCTACATGTGGACTAGTGGCTACCATATCCAGTAGCACAGATACAGAATGCTGCCATCATCGTAGGAAGCTCTATTTGGACAGCGCTGGCCTACAATGAAGCACTGAGTAGCTGAGCACCCAGCTTTACTCCAAAGTTTGGCTTTAGCCTATTTAACTAAAACCAGCTTTTGCTTCAGCCTTAGCCTTTCAAAAGGCCAAAGAGCTAAATGCTTACTTCAACATTATTTTTGGCATCCTTGACCTTATACACAATCAATGGTAGCATGATCCTGTAAATACCTAATAATTGACAACATCAGTAACACAAGTAAGGCAAGTCATCTGATTCACTGTTGACACGTGAAGACTCACATTCAAATACCGTAAGTCATACATATAACTCTGAAAGACAATCTTCTTATGTGCTTCCTATTTTGGAATTCTGAAAAAGGAACTGAAGATTAAATCCCTATTTGGGACGCCTGGGTGGCTCAGTCAGTTAAGTGTCCAACTTCAGCTCAGGTCATGATCTCACATTTCCTGAGTTTAAGCCCAGCGTCAGGCTCTGGGGCTCTCTGCTGTCAGCACAGAGCCCACTTTGGATCCTCTGTCTCCCTCTGTCTCTGTCCCTCCCCCACTTGCACGTGAGCACATTTGTGCTCTCTCTAAAATAAACATTAAAAATTAAAAATAATTAAAAAGTTAGTCCCTATTTATTATTACAAGAGCTAATTGATGCAATAATTTATGATGGTTATGAGAGTTGAGATTTTATGCACAATTAAAAACTTTCCAAAAATAAAAAAATAGATTAGGGGCACCTGTCTGGCTCAGTGCGCATGCAACTCTTGATCTTGGGATTGTGAGTTCAAGCCCTACGTTGGGTGTAGAGATTACTTAAAAATACAATCTTTCATAAATAAATAAACAGACTGACAGTTAATATGAATATTAAGAGAATGAACTGACTTTAAGAAGGACAGTATATCCTTTTAGGAACAAGTATATAAAAATGTAAATGATAACACAGAATAATAGAAATTATATCATAATCTAATCTTCATAAAATGTTTGGTATACAATCATTCCTAGTATTAAAGAAAGCAATCTTTGAGAGCTATGGTTTATTTTTATTGTTCAATTCCATTTGGCCTTAAGTCTTTCAGGAAAGTCCTACTTAGGTAACCTTCCCACTCTGTGAGGAGAAACTGAAAGGAGACTATCATCAGCTTTGTCAATTCTCAAATTCGTAAGGTTGTTAAACTCCAAATTTATATAAAACAGCATGCATGTAAATCTGAATCTTCAATTCAAATATAATAGAGAATAGGAAGAAAATAAAGTTTTAGAAGAAAATGCATGACCCAAACACACCTATTTTCACTAATCAAACTTCAAAACAACAAACTTCATAAGAATGCTGTATGAAGAAAATTCCCTACAGCTTCCAATCTATGGAGATTAGGGGCGCTTCAGTGACGCAGTCGGTTAAACATATGACTTCGGCTCACCTCATGATTTCATGGCTCATGAGTTCGAGCCCCGTGTTGGGCTCTGTGCTGACACTCAGAGCCTGGAGCCTGCTTCAGATTCTGTGTCTCCCTCTCTCTGCCCCTCCCCTGCTCACACTCTCTCTCTCTCTCTCTCAAAAAAAAAAAATGAACATAAAAAAAAAAACAACACAACAAATCTATGGAGATTAAAAATGTAAACAAAAAGCTTTTCAAAATGATTGCTACAGACTGCCAATCACTTTCAGTAGATTAAGATAAAGGATTTTTGTGATTGTTCCATGCCTTGAATATTAAGTAAAAGTTCCTTTTACAAAATGTGACTGAAAAAACATTTTCCTCAATTTTATTCTGCTGTGTGAAGAAGGTTAGCAAGATTATTAAGCGTGCCAGCTGAATGTGAGCACTGATAACACCACAAACGTGTGGTGTAGTGACCGAAGGGACAATCCTGCCATGGATATGCTAAGGAATTCTTACCCCTGCGCTACAATGGCAAACTTTTAAAAGTATATCTCTACACTTTTAATAAAATAATGAAATTTTTGGTACAATTTCAGATTTATTCTGGTATTCCAGGAGTTTATTCTGTAATGGTGAAAATCTGCCAAAAATCAGTTTGCACACTTGGCCATTCAGCCCTCAGCCAAAATGTGTATTGGGTGCAGCCCGGCTTGACCTATCTTCCTTCTTGACCTATATCTGCTTTCTAATCCCTCTTAACTCTCCAACATCTTCTAGCATTAGAAGCCAAAACCCAAAAGCTCCTACAAACCAGGAAGTGAAAACAACTAAGAACTAAAAAACAAATTACAAATTGACCAGGCCAGTTTTTATTCATTTATTCAAAAAAGTGTTTATTGACACGCCCAATCAAAAGAGCATATAAAAAGAAACAGTACATCATTTGGATTTAGTTTTCAGGCTTCCCAGTGCCTTTCTCTTCCGGATGCAATCAATACCAAAGGAAGGAAACTGTTAACTAGTCTGGGATCTCGGAGGCTGGGTTTTGGCTTAGATTTCTGGGATCTTGGAGGCTGGGTTTTGGCTTTGATTTCTGTTAAACAGGTCCCCAACTGAAACAAAGGCCACACTTACCGCAAGCTCTTCTGTTCTATCTAGGAACCTGGGAAGAAGCAGAAGGGAGCAGGGCATTTTTATCTATTGATGTGTGGCAGTATAACCTCACAAAATAGGATGGCTGCTCTAGGAGAAACACAATTCAAACTCATAAATTTGCCTCCATAAATGAAATAAGCCCTCCTCTTAAAATTTCTATGAACAACCTCTTCAAAACACATGGTGGATCAGGTATGAATGTTCCCCTGATCGCTCTAGCTGAGAAAAAAGCAAGGACAAGAAGGCATTGCAGGACAGTAATAACTTTGTAATGTTAACAGGTCTGATAGGCTCAGAGCCTCCACAAAACCTTAGCCCACAGTAATCTTACAGGGTTTTTTGGAAAGATTAAAGCCCTCTTCTCTGTCAGAACAATCCTGGAAACAGATCTTCTATATTATTCTGTTGTTTTCACGTAGTGTAGAATGGGTTTTGTCTATCCCAAAGGTGGTAAGACCTTGGAGAACAAGGACATTGTCTTCTAATTCTTTCTTATTCTGAATGGACCACTGTAACTAACATCACTGCTTTGGCCTAGAGGTGATGCCTAATAAAGCCTTGTTGATCAGGAGGGAGGGAGGGAGGGAGGGAGGGAGGGAGGGAGGGAAGGAGGGAAGGAAGGGAGGAAGGGAGGAAGGGAGGGAGGGAGGGAGGGAGGGAGGGAGGGAGGGAGGGAGGGAGGGAAGGAGGGAGAGAACAGCCTGCCTCAATGAACATGTCTTCTGCAAATTCCTCGCTAACATCTGTAATCTTGGCCCTGACCAGGTGATCTGCTTTTCCCACCATAGTCTTGGAGCAGCTCACCACTGTGCTGGAGTCACTAGATAATTGGAGTTACCATAGGCCACATTATCAGCCTAAACAAAGGTTCTAACCGCTTTCCTGACATTGAAGAAAAGACATAATATACATTTTAATCTAAGGGCAGGAAAGTCTCTACTGATTAGAATGAGATAGGGAAGGAAGGAAAACATGGTAGAAGATATTCTCCTGCCCCTGACCACCAGCACATATGCCTACCTCTTGCCTCTCTACCTATTAGAGTCCTACCTAGTCTCAATTCCTAAACACCTCCATGTGGCTTTCCTTGGGTATCCTGACTAAAGATTGTTATTTTCTTCTTTTGCTCTTCCACCGTACTTCCCACTGGCATCATTGGGGACCAAACAATAAAAGATACCTTTATTCTGAGTCTTTTATAACAAAATGCTTAAAAATATTAATACAGACTATGTATTAAGCTAAGTGCTTTTCCCACACTAACTCTTTTAATCTTCATAATGACCTGCCGGGTACAAATCATCATTTCCATTGTACAGGTTTGGAACTAATGCTTGGAAAGGTTGGGCAACTTGTTCAAGGTCACTCTATGAACTAAGTGGTGTTGCCAGTATTCAATGTAGGTATGTTTGACTCCAGGGCCGCCTCCTTAACCACCTGCTATACTGTCACTTTATCACAGGCTGAGGTGCATTAGTTATCCCATCACCGTTTCAGTATCTTATCTAATAACAAAAAAAGGACAATATCTTTTCTCTTTGTATTCTCCAGCGTGCTTTGAATAAGGACTCAGTAAACTTCATAGATAAGATGATCAGTTCTTACCTGAAGAGGTCTAAAAGCAACTTTTGATCCCCTATTTCTTTAAGGAAGTGAATGAGATGTCTCAGAGCAACCTGTCGCACCTCCAGCTCTCGGAAGAGGATCTCTGGCAGGCAGGAAATAGTTAGGTGGGGAAGATTAAAGCCTATTACTCAGGTGTGAAATTGGTCTCCCCCCTCATACATTCCAAACATCTCAGACCCAATCACAAGCAAGGAACAGCTTTTTATGGTACCCATTCCTCTGGCTCAATCCACCATCAATGCACTCCATGGTCCAGGGCAACTCTTAGCCATTCAGTCAGCCTTCACCAACTCAACCAGCAGGCACCTAGCATGGACTCTGAAGTCCTCAAATCAACACAGCCATCTGTCTGTCTAGCAAATAGGGACACTTCGAAGTGAATAGACTTATCACCCTACAGGATGAAAAACTGCCCTCAAGAGATGAGATGGATACTCTGAAGTCTTAGGCCATCCCAGCTGTCTCAGAAACAGACCTGATCATGGTGAATTCTGATAAAAGCCACAATGACATTCTCCCTTCAAATGTAGCCGGTATCTTGTTGACTGAAGATCTCTCTCAACCCATGCTCACCTTTGCTCAGTGTCCTCTTCAGGAATATCAGAACCTAGAGGAAAGGAGAACAAAGAATAAATTACTCTGTGTAACCTTTCAAACGCAAAGCCCTGCCCTGAGCTCCTGATGTCTAGAAATGATGTCAGCGACACATTAGGCATCTTGGCAGATGTCTAAGAGAAGTCCACCTGCCCATTCCCACACTGGCAAGAGACACCCCCTCTGAGAGACTGCTCTCATACCTCTTCTCTCTCAGATTACTTTTTAGAAGCCAACCTGCTGCTTCCTGATTATAATCAAGAGTTCCACATACAATGCATGTCCTGCCAGCCGAGCCTCAGAGCATGTATTACTGAGAATCCTACACTTTAAGAGGAATCGAGGGGGTGCTTGGGTGGCTCAGTTAAGCATCTGACTCTTGGTTTTAGTTCATGGTTTGTGAGTTCAAGTGCTGCATCAAGCTCTGTGCCCACAGCACAAAGCCTGCTCAGGATTGTGTCTCTCCCCCTCTCTGCCCCTTCCATGCTCTTGCTCTCCCTTTCTCTCTCTTAAAATAAACAAACAAATAAATAAGAGAAATCTAGGATCTTTACTAGACATTTAACCTAAAATGTTAAAGTCCTATTCTGATTGGACTTTGAGAAACTACTGAAAACAACAATTAAACAAACGACAAACAAAACCCACAACTTACTGCAGTAATGACATTTCCATCATGCATGCTTACTGCTTCCTCTAGGAGTTGTAGCTTGTCCTGTAAGGAGCGGAATCTTTCTAGTGAGCAGGCCTGGCAAAATAAGAACAGAATTAGCGTGCAAGAAAGTCCTGATGTCCTGATGAAGTCCTGCCAAAGTCAATGGGTAGAGAGATCACCTGTTCTCTTTTTAAGGAGGTATAATTTACATACAATAAAGTCTACCCTATTCAACTGTAAAATTCAGTGAGTTTGACAAGTTCATATACTACCATAATCAAGATACAGAACAACTCCATCACCCCAAAAAGTTCCTTGTCAGCTTTGATGCCAACTCCCCCCCGACCCAATCTCTAGCCCCTCACAACCACTCATCTGTTTTTAATCACCAAAGTTTTCCCTTTTCTAGGATTTCAGAAACAGAATCATACAATCTGTACTCTTTCACATTTGGCTTCTTTTACTCAATTTCACTTTTTTTTGTTTGTTTGTTTTGTTTTTAGTAGGCTCCACACCCACATGACTTGAACTCATGACCCTGAGATCTAGAGACACATGCTCTACTGACTGAGCCAGCCAGATGCCCTTCAAGATCACATTTCTGAGATGAATCAATACATTGTGGTGAGTACCACTAATTTATTCCTACTTACTGGTAAACAGTTTGCCATTGTATGGACATATCACCATTTATCCATTTATCTCCTGAAGGATATTTGGGTTATTTCTACTTTGGGGGCTATTTATAAATGAAGCTGTTACAAAAATTTGTGTACAAGTCTTTGAACATAAGTCTTCATTCCTCTTGGATTGTAAATGTCTAGCAATGAAGTTAAGTGTATGTTTAACTTCATAAGAAGGTGCCAGACTATTTTCCAGAGTAGTTTTAACATTTTCCCTTCTTGCTCTCAGTGTACCAGAGTTCTGGCTCCTCCACAGCGTCCCAATGCTTGGTATGATCAATACTTGTAAGTTTAGCCATTCTAGTGGCTATACAGTGGTATCTCACAGTTTTAATTCACATCTTCTTGATAACTGTTAATGTGAAAGAACTTTTCAAGTGCTCTTTGGCTATTCACCTATCTTTTTTTGATGTAACTGGTTACATCTTGCACCAAGTTTTTTACTGAGTTGTTTATCTTCTTATTGAAGATAATTATTGTTCTTTATATATTCTTGATAAAAAATCCTTTATAACATATGTATTTTGAAAACGTTTTCTCCCAGCCATGGTGCTCTCTTCCCACAAGAATTCTCTCTCCAGTGGCCTTACCTTGCCCTTCCGAAGGCGTCGCACTGTGTCACTGGGGCTCCAGTCATTGCTATAATCCTAGAATATTAGCAACACACGAATCTCAAGAAGTTAAGGGATCAGCATTATCAGTGTGCCAGCTCCTCACTTAAAACTCTTATCTTTATTCCCTAATGGGGAAATATTTTGTGGGAGGGAATGGATGAAAAAAAAATGAAGAACAAGAATGGTCTTGTTCTGAGTGTCTGAAGAAATTACAACAGGGACAATACAGGCAAGAAGAGATGGATCAAAAAGGGAAAGAACCAACTGGCAAAACCATAACCCTATGCCTACTGGTTCAGGATTTCACCCCCTAGATACAATTAGTCACATTTTGGGATTCTAACTGACGGTTATGCAGACAGAAGGAAAAGAAGGAGACACGTTTCTCTTCTGGATCTTATGATATACTGTCTTCCTTATGAATCAATTTACTTTGTTATGTGCTTCTTGGGAATATGAGCTCCACAAAGCTTCCAGACCACAGCGATGATCAAAAGTTTCAAAATACAGCCTTCAAAAGGCAGTGTAATGGGTAAGGGAAGTGCGCTAGGACGGAATCAGTAAATAAACGGAGTCCCAGTTCCACCACTTAATAGCTGTGAGACCCAAGGCAAGCCCTGATATTTAGAAATCCAGTTTTCTTCTCTACATAAAAGTTAAGGTATTAGCTGGTCAAAAAGTTAGGAAGATCAAGCAAGATAACGTATGTCAAAGCACTCTGCACTGTGTGAAGTGTCACACCAGTGCAAGATATAACTCACCCTGTACTCCCCCTTAGGTCTGCCCAGCTCTGGAGCATAGCTTTTGGCAGGTGTGTCCGACAGAGCTGGAAAAAATAGGCAGCTGATTCAGAAGGACACCATCTTCATGTCACTCCTCTCCTCTACTGCTTCCTTCTCACATGCATTTTTTTGACTCGTGAGGTCCCAAGGCATCTTTATGGCCCAAAATAGATCTCGGCTCCTCCCCAGAAACAGCGCCCCTAGAAGTCACCCCTTGCCCCTATAGCCAGAATGATCTTGACCTCCTTACTCAAAATCAGAAAATTTCTCTAATGGTGTTAGACTCAGAAAACATTTCATCTAATTACCACCTATCTCCATGACCCTGCAGAGTGTACCCCATATCAGTAACATCTCCCATAGTACTCCAGAGCAGAGGGTCAATGCTTACCATCTGAAAGGGACTGGAAACTTCCAGGTCTAGTTCTCCCTGGAAGTAAAGAACATGTAAAGGGAGAGGTCAATAGTTCCAGTCAGAGGCATTTCACTTGGTTAAGGATGCAGTATGTATAGAACCTTTCTTATGCAATGTGGGAACTCAAGGCTTAAAAGAAACCTCCATTCAACTTCAGAAATTTGAGGTGCCATGAAAAACAAAGTCAGGGAAAAAAAATTTTTTTTACTTGTGGTAAAATATACATGACATAAACATTTTTTACCATTCTCAAATGTACAGTTTGGTGGCACTGAGTACATTCACACTGTACAACCATCACCACTATCCATCTCTAGGACTTTCTTATCATCCCAAACTAAGACTCTGTACCCATTAAACAATAACTCCCCATTTCTCCTAACCTCCAGTTCCGGTCACCACTATTTTACTGTCTTTATGAACCTAAATATTGTAGGTATCTTATAGAAATGGAATCATACAGTATTTGTCCTTGTATGTCTGGCTTACTTTTTTAAGGAACTGCCATACTGTCTTCCGCAGTGGCTATGCCATTTTATATCCCCACCAGTAGTAAACAAGGGTTCCCTACAGCAATGCACAGGGGTAGGCAGGAATCCTGACCTAGGTAAATTTCTTCAGCACCTGCCACAGAACTAATGTCAGTTTTGTTCATCATGTTCCTGTCAAATCCCTCTGAACGTCTCTCTTCTCTGACTTCTAATCCCTAACTGCCAGTTCCAAAGATAATTCTTTATCCTTCAATAATCTTTTTCTTCCAGAGTAAATGAAAATTATAAACTGGGTGCTTCTTTTTTTTTTTTTGGAAAGAGAAAAGGAGGGCCCCCCTACCCCTTTAACAATCTCTTTACCTCTAAAAAAGCTGCTCAGGGAGTAGGTAGAAGTAGGTTTGGGTAATTGTGCATAGGAGGAGAAGCTGTTTCGGCTCTTGAGCTGTTCACGCCCCTCCTGGTTTGACCCACTGTTACCAGCAGTCTCTTTGATGGACCATGAGATACCTGTGAGATAGAACTAAATCAGTGATTCTCATACAAAATAATCCTTGATATACAGCATTCTGATAAATACTAAAAGTTTTTCACCAGAGGCCCTGGTCTGTTATTGACATGGACTTAAAAAATTGAAGTAGAGAGAAAAAATAAATTCAAATCGACTCATCAACAGAAAAACGAGCAAAGGAAATTAACAAATGGATCACAGAAAAGGAAATTCAAGTGGCTATAAAACATACGAAAAGATGCTCAACCTTACTTCTAATAAAAGAATTACACAAAGTAAAAGTGCACTGAGATACCATTGGCCCCTGTAAAACTGGCAAAGATCTAGAGTTCAATAATACCCTGTGTTGGCAAAGCTGTGGGGAAACAGGAACACTCAAACATCGCTGATGGGGGCACACTGGTACAGTCCCTGTGGAGAACAATTTGGCAATATCTAACCCATACAGATGCAAATACCCTCTGCCAGTGATGCCACTCAAGAATTGATCTTTCATATACTCATATATGGGCCAAAAACAAGGTTATTGATAGCAGTATAAACAAAAGATTGGAAACAATCTAAAGTTCATCAAAAGTAGACTGTTTAAACAAATTATGGTAAACCCATACAACATAATCGATGCTGTTGTTTTAAAAGAGAGAATGAGAGTGGGGCGCCTGGGTGGCTCAGTCGGTTAAGTGTCCGACTTCAGCTCAGGTCATGATCTCACAGCTCATGAGTTCGAGCTCCACATTGGGCTCTGTACTGACAGCTCAAAACCTGGAGCCTGTTTCAGATTCGTCTCCCTCTCTCTCTGCCCCTCCCCTGCTTGTGCTCTGCTTCTCTCTCTCTGAAAAATAAAATAAAATAATTTTAAAAAATAGAGAATGAGAAACTTCTTTACGTACTGATATGGAAAGATCTCCAAGCTATATTGTCAATTGAAAAGAGCAGGGTATAAAGCATGCTACCACTGGTGTAAAAGAGGGGATAAGAATATACATATTCCTATATGCATTTCCAAATGTAAAAAGAATCTTTAGTTGAACACACAGGAAACAAACCACAGCAGTGTTTTGGGATAGCAGGGACTGAGAACAGTAAATGCACGATAGTGTGAGAGGGAAACTTTTCATTCATTGCCTAAAATACTATATTTTTAAAGTGGGATGATATTCCTACATTAAAAAAATTTTAACATTCTCAAAAATCAGATGGACTCTGCAAAACCATTAAGTGGTATTATAAAACAGCTAGACGATGAGACTTGGTGGCTAAGGAAGTCAGTCCTGCCAGCCAGTTAGGGGCAATTAAACCAATAGTCCCAAATATGACTGCAAATTGGAAGCACTTACAGTACCTATCACAAATTAAGACCCTCACCCCCGAGACCTACTGAATCTAAGTCTCTGGAGTGAAGCCTAGGAATTTAATTTTAACAAGCACCCCAAGTGAGTCTGAAATACCCAGCCAAGCATTAACCCTAAGACAGCAGACTAGACAGCCACATGGGAACTACTGTTATTTCCTTAAGTATCTTCTGAGGTTAAATTTCCAAATGTATGCTCATCTGAAAATAGTCTACCCTCATTCCCCTTCTTGACAAAACACTGGGAGGACAAGCAAATGGAGCCCTCATTAGTGACAAGAACCCTGAATATCAATCCCCTCCTATAGCCTCTTCTACTTACTTCCCACTGGCTCCCCACTCCAGCTGACTCTCTCCAGGTCATCGTCATCATCATCATCCACGAAGTCTCGAAGACTATTTACTGCTCTCTTGGATTCCTTTAACTGCAGAGGGACATAAGGCAGGGCACTCAGGTAAGCAGTATTTCCCACCTATCTCTTTGACAATCAAGGTGGCTGAGCAATTGGGACTTAAAGATGGCAAACACTTTCACCCTTTGCAATCTAGCCTGCCAGATATTTGCCAAGAAAACAAATTGTTCTTTAGCCAACACTGCAGTCCAGTGGCAAGAGTTAGAAGGAATCAAAGCTGCTTTTAGGTTCTAATAATAGGGGCACCTGGGCGGCTCAGTCAGTTCTGACTCTTGATTTCAGCTCAGGTCATGATCTCACAGTTCATGGGATCCAGCCCCATATCAGGCTTTGCACTGACAATGTGGAGTTTTTTGGGATTCTCTCTCTCCTTCTTTCTGCCTTGCCCTAGAGTGCATGCGTATGCTCTCTCAACCTCTCTCTCTCAAAATAAATAAATAAACTTAAAAGGCAAACAAACAAACAAACAAACAACTCTTGAGGCGCCTGGGTGGCTCAGTTGGTTGAGCATCCAACTTCAGTCAGGTCACGATCCCACAGTTCATGGGTTCGAGCCCTGCATTGGGCTCGCTGCTATCAATGTGAAGCCTGCTTCAGATCTATCTGCCTCTTTGCCCCCGCTCCCCTCAAAAATAAGTAAAACATTAAAAAAAAAAAAAAAAAAAAAACCTCTTAAAAAAAAAAAGTGCTAATCATATTCCTGGCAATGACTTACTGTGTAAACCTGAGTGAGTTTGTCCATCTCTCCAAAAATAAATGTTTCCCCATTTGTAAAATAGATGCAATAAAGACAACTTCCAATCCAATTCATTGTTCAAAAATAACAATTACATCATATGATAAAAGACTTGGGGTTCTGAGGGAAAAAAAAACTGAAAGGAATAAGTTACCTTAAGAACAAAAGTAAGAAGGGTGGAGAGTTGATTTTTACAATCTTTCTGGCTCTGTTTTGAAACCTCTTTTCTATGAAGATTTTTCTAAAGGTCTGACCCCAAACACTTCTGAGCCTAATGGACACACAGTCAAAAGCTAGCTTAACAAGGACACAAGGGGAAGGAATTTTAGAGTGGCACTGTGGAGGAGGTGTGACCTGCAGCAATTGCTCAAGAAAACCCACCTGTGACAGTTCATCATCTTCATCATCAAAGGTGAAAGCCTTGAACTTGGAGCTGTTCCAATACTCCTCCTCATCACCTTTTGTCCGATTCATCTGGAGTAAGAGTAAGACAGATACATGTCGTTTCCTGGATCACTTCCCACAGAGCTCCAAAAACTTTAATTTCCTTCACTACAAACTCTCCCTCCTACCCCACACCCCAGTGATTTGGGGACATTTCAAAGAATTAGAGCAAATATTGAATCTGCCACATAAAATCAGATCCTTGGGTCTCCAACTGATCAAATCATACTTTTGATCCTCTAATTACCCACGAGTACTCATTCATTCCTAGACTACCTACTTTGTTCAAGGAACTCTCTCAGGAGCTGTGAGGGATATGTAAAAAATGCAAGATAGGGGCGCCTGGGTGGCTCAGTAGGTTAAACGGCCAACTTCAGCTCAGGTCATGATCTCATGGTTCGTGAGTTCAAGCCCCACGTCAGGCTCTGTGCTGACAGCTCAGAGCCTGGAGCCTGCTTCGGATTCTGTGTCTCCCTCTCTCTCTGCCCCCCTCCCACTCGCACTCTGTCTCTGTCTCTGTCTCTCTCAAAAATAAACATTAAAAAAAAAAAGTACAAGACACAGCCCCTCTTCTGAAGCACCCTACAAGAAAGCTGGGGTATTCAGCATAGATATGTATAAAGGTAACAGCACAAGACAGGCAAGTGTTATAAAAATGCATCCCAAATTTTGCTGAATACACAAGATCAAAGTATCAACAAAACCCGGGTGCCTGGGTGGCTCAGTTAGTTAACCATCCAACTTCAGCTCAGGTCATGATCTCACAGTTCATGAATTCAAGCCCCACATCGGGCTCTGCACTGACAGTGAGGAGCCTGCTTGGATTCTCTGTCTCCCTCTCTCTCTGCTCCTCCCCTGCTCACACTCTCCCCCCTCTCTCAAAAATCAATATTTAAAAAATTAAATTGAAGAAAAAGCACCGACAAAACATAAAAATTGCATTCACGTATTCAACATTTATCTAATACTGAGTGCCATCTTTGAGGCACTATTCTAGGCCCTGGGAATACCACAGTGAATAAAACTGGCTCTTGTTTTCATACATGCTTGCTAAATGTCAGAAGAAAGCAAGCAAAGATTAAATGAAGTAGAATTATTCTGCCTGTATCTTCAAATTATGATTAATTTACAAATAAGTATTGGCCAAATTCTGGGAACTGAGAGCATGGCCAAGAAAAGAAAATATATATATATAAAGAATCAGTCAAAATACCACAAGTCCCTCCCATCACTATTCTAAAATTAGATTTCACTCTGAAAAAAATTATCAATGCCAACTGGACAGAGTGAAAACTGATTTAAACTAAGAAAACAGTGGGGTTCCTGGGTGGCTCAGTCAGTTAAGGGTCCGACTCTTGATTTCAGCCTGGGTCAGGATCTCACAGTTTCTGGGATTGAATCCCATGTCGGGCTCAGCACTAACAGCAAGGAGCCAGATTAGGATTCTCTCTCCTCTCTGCCCTTCCAGCCTGCTCACACATGCTCTCTCAAAATAAATAAATATTAAAAAACAAAAAACACTAGGATGGAGTAACCAAAACTCCCAAAGCAACAAAAAGAACTCCAAAGGCTACACAGGGTTAAATTCTAAAGAATTCATTTGCTTTTCCTTTTCTCTCAATGGTACCTTTCACAACAGAAGCTTGACATACACTCATCACGGCAGCCCTATTGAAGCTTCTGATGGCCCTTAACATACTCTACAGATATTCCTTAACTTACAATGAGGTTAACATCCTGATAAACCAAGCGTAAGAAAATATCGTGAGTGGAAAACACTGAACTTCATGGCTTAGCCTAGCCTACCTTCAATGTGCTTAGAACACTTATATTAGCCTGCAGTTGGGCAAGATCATTTAATGCAAGGCCTATTTTATAATAAAGTGTTGAATATCTCATGTAATTTATTGACTACTGTACTGAAAGTGAAAAAACAGAATGGCTGTGTGGGTGCAGAATAGTTTAAATGTACCAGTTGTTCACTCTTGTGATGTGGCTGACTGGGTGCCATAGCTCATTGCCACTGCCAAGCATCACAACAGTGCAGTGTATATTGCCAGCCCAGGAAAAGATCCATATTCAGAACTCACACTATGGCTTCTCCTGGATGTGCATCACTTTTGCACCATCATAAAGCTGAAAAATCGTAAGTCAAACCACTATAAGCCATAGTTTCCTCATCTGTAAAATGGGCATAACAATAGACCCCTTACCTTATAAAACTGTTGTGAAGCTTAAACTAGATCATACATGTGGAGCACCTAGCGTCTGATACAAAAGTAATGCTCAGTATTTATTTTTATTAGTAAAGCATCATGGCAGCTTAGAAAAAGCTAGACAGAAAATACTTTCAAGCAATCCTAAAGATTAAAAAAATCTGACACAAAAATGCTGAGAGTGGCTATCACCAACACTGAAGATGTACATAGAGCATGTAAATGTTCCTGGCGCAGATTGCCAACTTAATAGAGCACTCTCATCCTCACAACAGCTCTGTAAGGTAGGTCTGGCAGATTCCATCTCTATTTCACTGATGAGGAAGATGAGGCACAAAAGAATGCGGTACCAAAACCACTTTGCTAATTGCTCCTATAATCCAGGTTTTCTAGCTCCTGGATCACTTCCACTCTGACATGCATGGTCCTTCTGTTTTACTCTAGGGAAAACCAGGGCAGTAAATAAATATCTGGAAATATCTACAGATAAGCATAGAATATGTCTAACACACCCGATAATCCACCAGAGAATTTCTGGAATCGTTTTTAACCATGCAACCGCAGGGGATACTTGCCACCAACTCGTACTTCTAGCCAAATCAGAACGTAAATTTACTTGCCAAGTAAAGAGATAATGATAAAGATTTAATGGCTCTACAAGTTGCAGCAACCAGGTACAATTTTAAGAGTGACTGGAAAAAGTGCTTCGACATGATTTCAAATACAGCAGAGGCTTGTCCCTATCGTCACCTGTCACCTGTTTACTGAGAGCCCACAAGACAGGGAAGCAAATCCGAGGTACAGGACAAAGGAAGGACAACAGGCATCAGGAAAAAAAAAAAAAAAATCCACAACCAACACGCTCCCAGCCTCAGGACGCTTCAGAAACCAGCTACCGAGAAGTTACACTCAGATTCAATTATGTTCTGAGCCAGGCTTCCACATGTGAGGCTATTAACGGAAACCGGGGAATGTGGGTTAACCTAGGAAGACTCTACAGGCAAAAAGTCCAGGAAGCCATGGACCTACTGCAGTCGCCAGAGTCCGGCGGATCGCTGGCAGAGTAAATGCTCTTTCAAAATCAAACGTCGAGGCTCACTCACAGCTCCAACCCCGAGTGTACTCGAGCTCGCAGCGTACTCGGTCGCTCCGACTGGAAGAGTCGGGCCTGGGGGGGGGGGGGGGGGGGGGGGGGGGGGGGGGACGGTCTAGGGACACCTGAGAGAGTAACAGGAAAGGATATGTCTGCGGCGTGGCCGGACTCAACCAGATACGCGGCCCAAGCGGATTGGGACATCCTCACCTCTTCCACACCGAGCCCACCCTTTCAGGGCAGCGTCAGACTCTTCCGCCGCTGGACCACCCTTTCTAGTCAGGCTAAGCTGCATAAAAATGGGCGGAAGCGAACAGTCGCTGGGTGGGGCGGAAGGGGGGAACGTGAGTCAAGCAAGAGGCCGCAGAGCATGCTGGAAGTTGTAGTTTTCCCGCCTTTACCTTTAAGCGCTGTCCGGAGGTGCCACAGGGCTTCTTGACTACAACTCCCAGAACTTCTGGCGCTCCGTGCCTAAGTAGTTTCCTTTACTTTTAGCGCGACCTTCCGCGGTTATCCAGCGGGTTACTAAACAAGACTACAATTCCCATGAGGCTCAGCAAGGCCAATGCAGAGACTAGGGAAACAATGAGACGTGTTCTTTGTGGCCTTAAGGGTGATAAATGGTCGCGTGAGCGGTTGCTTTTCCGGCCCATTTAGGGATAGCCCAAAGGAGCTTGAAGGAACTCTAGAACACACATAAACTGAAGTCCGAGGAGGTGGAACGGAAGTACCCGGTGGAAGCGAGGAGGAGCCGGAAGTTAAGGCGGGGAGGGGCGGGGGGTGGAGGGAAAAGCAAGCCAGGAGGTTCTGCTGCCGCTTCTAGTAGTTTCCAGGCGCTGCCGGGCGGCTGGGACCAGGCAGTCCTGAGGCTGTGGCTGTGGCTGCTCGGAAGCTGGTGGCGGCGCGACAGGAAAGCTGATGGCCAAGTGGGGTGAGGGCGACCCACGCTGGATCGTGGAGGAGCGGGCGGACGCCACCAACGTCAACAACTGGCACTGGTGAGGGCCAGCGGGCCAGGCCGCGGAAACGCTACGGCCCGGCCAGGGTTGCGGGTCCCTGGAACCTCGGGCGGAACAAAACTAGGACCGGTACAGCCCTGCCCGGAGGTGGGGGTGGGTTCTTCCTGTGGCAGGGGTCCGTAGTCCCAGGTCTCTCCACACCACCACCTGCCTCTGTTTCAGTGTTTAGAGGGCAAGAGGGCGACGTGGAGGGCTGCGCCCAGAGGAGGGGTTTCAAGAGATACGAGAACATAACCCCCGTGGCCGATGCATCCAGCCTTAGCAAGGACATGCTTCCCACACGTGGCCGGAGGAGTCCGTGAGACCCAAAACGGCGTGGATTGTGTTGGGAGATCGCTGTGTTAGGCTCGGGGCTAGTGGGCTGGAATTCTTATTTTGCGGCTTACGGGTGAGATTCAGAGTCAGTCGTAGAGAACCACTGCCTCAGTACAGAGGACAAAGGTTTGGAACGTGTTCGGTGGGTGCTCAGAGCACAGTGATGCTGAAGATGCCATGGCCTCTCACCCGGAACTATTCATTTGGTTGTGTTGTAACTCCCAGGACTACCCCGGTTGCCGGGCAATCACGGTTTTATAACTTAACCACTTTTAAAAGCTTACTCTCATTTATGAAATGTCCTAAAAGTACTATTTTTTTCTCTTTTAACTCCACTGAACTTTGTTCCCGTTGCTTTCATTTTTACTTCGTTGCAGCCCTTTTTGCTGCTGGGTTCTCTGCTAGTTAGTATGTTGGGAGGCAGATAGTGATTTTTCTTCTCTATATTTCAACCTATCTCCTCTCCTTTTAACATACATAGTGCTTTGATCTAATTTGGTTTGAAGCCCTGGATTTAACATTGTTTTCCTAGACGTTTAGAGGACACAGAATGTGTAGGGAATTTATAGCACAGCCTGAATTTGACAGGTCAGAACACTGTGCTAATGAGGTCAAGATTATTGCTTTCTTACTTACCGGACTTATTAGCTAAATACTGCATTCTAGGGCCCACTCTTAGGCTCCTGACCTCAGCAAGATGGTCACAGTTTTCCATTTGGTCAAACGGGGGCGCCATGTTCAAGTGTCAAATACTGACTTTAGCACCATCATGCTGAGAAAGGAAAGTATAATTTTCCATTTGATTTGTAACCATTCCACACAGCAGTTATCTTTCTTGACAGTATGGGACTCCTTATCTTCCTAAAAGAGGATAACATGTTTGTGGATGTACGGGAGTGGGACTGGTCTTTTCAGAGTATTTGTCAGGTCTCTTTTAGCCTTGGATTCTCTCGCACAGAGCAAGCAGTGTGTCTTCCATTTGGCTGCTAGTCCATAGTTTTATTTCTGTTTTGCAGGACAGAGAGGGATGCTTCAAACTGGTCCACGGATAAGCTGAAAACGCTGTTCCTGGCAGTGCGGGTGCAAAATGAGGAAGGCAAGTGTGAGGTGACAGAAGTGAATAAGCTTGATGGAGAGGCATCCATTAACAATCGCAAAGGCAAACTTATCTTCTTTTATGAATGGAGCATCAAACTAAACTGGACAGGTAAGTCTGTGCTGGGCCATTAGAACAAAGGCTAACTGCATTTTGGTTGACCAATTAAGGAGCCGGGGAGAACAGTTTTGGGAAGGTTAGGAACTCTTCAGGGGACACAGGGCTGCTTTACTTTTATAGAAATCAGTATTGGGTGCCAAAATTTCTCTGCTGCTGTGGGACACTAAATGCATTTTCTCTCTGTGGGCCTCATAAGCCGCCACCAGTGAAGCAGCTGGGCCACTGAATCTTTGGGCCACATGATATGTTAGGACATTTTATGTCAGGTAACGTTTCCTCAGACTAGCTAACTTTTGTCTCTTGGATGATTGACTTAAAGGTGGGAAGGGGAGGGTTTTTTTGGTCTTGATTTTTTTTTTTTTTTTTTTTTTTTTTTTTTTTTTTTACTTTCTCCAGTGTGAATCCACCAGTTTAGGCTACCCTGCTAACGAAGTTTCTGTGTGACTATAATTTGGGGTGGTTTTATCCTCCAGTTTTTGTGTCCCTTCTGTGGTGGTACTGGCAAAGAATTGGAGCCATGTATGTGCCCTAGCTGGATGGTCCTGACAATTTTAAAAGGCACTAAAGCTAAAGGAATACATGTGTGGGGCAAAGCATACATTAGATTTGTGCCTCGATGAGCATTTTTCAAGTAAATGGTAAAAAAGAGGAGAAGAGTAGATCTATCTGTTTGTGACTTTTTTAAAAAAAATTATAGTAGTCTGAAAGGAACCTTGGGTATCATCTTGCCCAGTCCTTTTTTTATAGATTGAGAAACTGAGGTCAGGAGAAGTGAAGATCAATAATCATCTTGTTGGTTCATTTTGAAATACAGTCAGTTCTGCTGTAACGTCACCCGTGTGTTCCTAAAAATCCCCATACTGTGCAAAATTGCTCAACCAAAACCACAGGGCTTATGGGGAGGATAGGGTTAGGGACACGACACAACACCCAAAAACCTTCATTGGTGACACATTTTTAAAATTTAGGAACATAAAAATTGATAGCACAGTCCACACATGTTATATGGGAAGAAGTACGTAAATAATACAGTAAACATGGTGCTTTACCTTGAAAAAGACCTGAAGTTCACTTGTGAAAGTGGGCATCAGAAGGGTTGCAGCATGTGGGTTATTGTCGATTGGTGGAAGGAGGGTCAGCTGAAATCAGAAGTTGTAACACCAGTGTGGGTGGCGTGGCTCATAGCACATGGGGAACTGAGGCTGCTGGCAGATAAATGTTTGAGATGTGTGTGTTTTGTGTATTCCTGTGCAGCTCATTTCAGCTGGGTGTGGTTTTGTGTGGGTGTGTGTTCACCTAGTGTTTCTCGTGAAAGAAATCCTGTGTTAGCAGATGTGAAATTCATGCTGTGATCAGATCGACCACTAATATGTCAGTCACATCGGAATAAATTTGTATTTTCAAAACAAGCATTCTTGCAGAACTGACCGCATTGATTGTTGACCTAAGTTCTCCCTGGCAGAATTCCTGCCAGTGCCACATCCACACGGCTCTTAGTCCCATACAGTAATAACGCAGTTGGCCTCAACAGATCTAATGAGGAAAGACATTTCTTCCAGGGGAGAAGCGGGGAGGGTTGGTTGCGTCTGGCTTTATCTCAGAATAAAGAGGGTCAGTTCAGTAGTTCAAAAGAAGTGCAAGCAAAAAAAAAAGTGCAAGCAGAAGAGTAGCTAGGACTCTAGAGCAGCCTTTTCCTGCAAAGGGGGAGACTAATGATGTTGCATTGCTTTTGACAGGTACCTCTAAGTCTGGAGTACAGTACAAGGGACATGTGGAGATCCCCAATTTGTCTGATGAAAACAGTGTGGATGAAGTAGAGGTTTGTGCTTCCTAATTCCTCATCTGAGTCTTCCACATTCTCTATTCTCAGATGAGAAAAATGACTTCCCATTCAAGGTTAAAGCCCAGGCCTGGCCCAAGCATTCAGAACCTCAGTTTGTAGATGATTTCCTAGGTCTGTGGTGCCATTGAGAGCTTCCAGCACAGCTTGTGCGTGTTTAATTACTCCGCTTTAGCTAGTAACTTGGGTTCTAATGTTAGCCACCTTGGCTTTGGCAGAATGCAAGAAGGAACACTCATGGGGATTGGAAAAATACCCCAACCCTCACACGTTTCCTTTGGAAATGTCAGCAGCTATCTGATTGCTCAGCACCCACATTCCATGTCATGGGTGCCCCTCAAGTTATTTACCACCTACTTCTGATCTTTCACTCAGATTAGTGTGAGCCTTGCCAAAGATGAGCCTGACACAAATCTCGTGGCCTTAATGAAGGAAGAAGGGGTGAAACTCCTAAGAGAAGCAATGGGAATTTACATCAGCACCCTCAAAACAGGTATCCCTTGAGTAGTTAACGTATGCCTTGAGGAGGTAGTTCCCTCCCACCCCCGACCATCAGACTCTGATTAAGGGTCCTGACAGTCCTTTCTTTGCCAGATGGGTAAAAGATTTGTGGGGGAGGGGGCTTATTTCACCTCAAAATCAATCTATAAACTCTGAATAAGGGAAAGATATAGAGATGGATTATCTGATATATTGACTGTTGAGCACTTGAAATGCAGATAGTCCCAAGTCGAGCTGTGCCGTGAGTAGAAAACACGGTGGGTTTTGAAAACTTGGTACCGGAAGAGGAATGTGAAATTACTAATAGCTTTTTATATTGATACGATAGTTTGGATGTATTGGGTTAAACGTGTTACTAAAACTAATTTCACTTCTCTGTTTTAACACTTTACTGTGGCTACTAGAAAACTTAAGATTATATTTGAGGCTGTCATTACATTTCTGTTGAACGGTGTGATCTAAAGACTTGGCATCCCTGGACTGCTTGAGCACAGTCCTGGACTATCTTTGACATGCATTCTCCAGGGACACTTAGGGGGTCATTAGGATAGCAGTCAGCTCAGCTCTCCCCTAGAATTCCAGTTCTGCCAGTGTGTTCTGATCTTGGTGTTGGGAGTACATAAAATGACTGTCAAAGGGCACCAGCATACGAGGTGATACCTCTTCTGGTGAGAACGAGTGCTCTGGTGCACTAGGTGTGGCTATTCTACTGAGGTAAGGCAGAGTGGAGAAGGGGGACTAAGTATGCATCTGTGGGTATCTTGCCCTGCTCTTGAATTCCTTGAAAGTGCCACTACATTCGCTGGCTACCATCCATAGGAGACCTCATGTACATTTAACAAGTTGTGTTGCTTCTAATGGAGCGAGATTTAGAATCATCCTAGTTAACATTCTGTGTTCTGTAGCATACACTCAGATACCTGTTTGGCATAGTGCAAAGGTAAAGACCTAAAGTAAGTAGACTCTTTCTTTCTTTGTCATTACTTCATTTGGGGGTAAGACGTCCATGTTTGTCAAACTCTAAAGAAGCCCCACATCTCAGCTACTAAGAAATAACTTCTAGGAGTGGGGATTTTATTTTTTCAGAGTTCACGCAGGGCATGATCTTGCCTACAATGAATGGAGAGTCAGTAGACCCAGCCGGGCAGCCAGCACTGAAAACTGAGGAGCGCAAGGTAAATAAGTGGTATTTCCATGTGCTCTTTCTCTGACCCTAACCTCCAAGCCACAGCAGCCTGTGATCTGCCCATGTGCTTTTTACAGAGTCCACAGTGTGTAGTTGTTTGTCCCTCTTTCACTGGGTTTTAATCATTTATAACAAACCCCTAGAGCAAATGGAAGCCAGCAGGGGCTTCAGAGTTTCTCCTGATTGCATTTAACACCAGTTAGGTTGTGAACACAGGATGGTCTTCAGCTATCTATGTTTTCAGTATTCTTTCTAAGTGGGGTGTTGATATTTCGTACTTTGACACTAGAGGGGTCACGAAGGTACTGGGCTTAGATCACGACATTCACCTATTAGGAAATTGATCAATTTCACCACATTTGCAGGGTGAGCAGCTAGTTTTTGTGGAGCTAGAACTTGTACAGTTCAGGCTCAGCACTTGGTTTGCAGCCCCGCTGCCCTTCTGCCAGCACAGTGACGGAGATTCCCGAGGGGAGGTGGCTGCTTCCAGCTCTTTGAGCACAGAATTTTTCCTGGAGAATTACACTGAGTGCTTCAGAAATGCCCAGTGGTTTGCCAGGTCCTTTGGTCAGTGGGGTTTCCAGTGAGGATCTGTCCTCCACTGGGAGTGTTGTTTTCGGTGGGAACTGAGAACATTCTGGGAAGGTTCCCCTAAAAACGTCCATCCAGCCTCCTGGAACAATTAGCACTGGAGGCGAAGAAGTTTGTGAGAATGAGTGACAGGCCTGTCCTGGAAGCCACGTTAATGGAGGCTTCCCACCCTCTAAACCTTTCTCGCTGCCACTTCCACAGGCTAAGTCTGCTCCTTCAAAAACCCAGGCCAGACCTGTTGGTGTCAAAATCCCCACTTGTAAGATCACCCTTAGAGAAACCTTCCTGACATCACCAGAGGAGCTGTATAGAGTCTTTACCACCCAAGAGGTAAGTATAATCTTGTCCGTCAGGCCTCCGGGCATTTGCTGCTCAGGTGACTTGGGA